>NC_039366.1:186248929-186585668 GCF_003573695.1 Papaver somniferum
AGTTTCTCCCATACCCCCAAACTTAAATCTAAAATTGTCCTCAATGTTCTAAAGATGAAATCAAAAACATGAACAAGGAGAAATTGTTACCACTTGAAGAAAAAGAGTTAAGGAAGGATATTACCGTGTTGCATGAGAATGGGTTACCTCCCAAGAAGTGCTAAGTTTAAAGTCTTCAGCCAGACATTGGAAAGGATTAGTCACCTCGAATCGTATAACAGTAGCCAGAATAACTGTGGGTCTTCAAAACCAAATAGAGCCGACCAAAGGAAACTGCAATAAACCAACAAAATGAACAAGACTAACATGCTCTTACCTAGTTTCCTGATTAAGAAAATTATATCTAATTGTGGTTTAGGTTCAGGTTCTATGAAAGGGTCTAAATAAAATATTTTTATCGGATGCATTTCCTCATAGGTGGGATCCAAATTGTTAGGTCCTAGAGTCTGGAAAAAATCAAATAAGAACTTACAAGCACATAATAATAACCTAAATAATTGAGGATCCTCTATTCAATCAAGTTTGACTTACATACTTGACCACAATGAGAGTAGTGGTCATTCTTAAGCAAATGTGTCGATTCTAATTTCCTAAAGCCTTTAGGTTTAGTCTCACAACTTAATATTCGACACATTTGAAATATAAACGTTCTCACATTTGGAAGAAAACTATTTGGTGGGAAAACAAAGTAAATCTGGGTATCATAGCCTAGGCAAACCACATCAACCAGAGGATGGGTTTCTAACGACTGAACTTCTTCTTGGACATCATTAGGTTCGGGAAAACGAGTATGAAGGTAATCTTGTAAAATGGTCGAGGTGCAGATATCAAGTCCTAAGTGAGGGGACTTTCTGAGAGTTAGAGGTAAGGCACTAGGAAAGTGATGATTACCCCCAAACTTAGAGTTTTCAGTGTCTCTATCTAGACTAGTCACAATCTCCCTAATTTCTAGATCATCAGATTCTTGAAAATGGTCAATTGATTCTTCTAAGTTACAATCATCATCCTGGCTTATCTCTACGAGTTTATCTTCTTCTAAGATTAGTTTTTATAACTCGTTAGACTTTATAACAATATTCTTATAATAGACATGTTCCTCTAAACCATCATCACAATCATATAAAGGATTATCAGAGAAAGTTTCTAGTAAAGGCTCATCAACTAAGGTGTTCATCATAATTACTTCCTTCGATTCACTGAAAAGTTTATCAAATAAAGGATTGTCCAACACACTGCAGGCTAAAGGATCATGAACTACATCTTCTAAAACGGTGGTATCCCTAATCAAATCCTCGTCCTTTTGAATAGGTGAATAATCATAAAAATTATTTGGATTTGAACTATAAATAATGTTATCATTACAAATCTCAATGGGAGTAACCATTTCCTGATCACTATGCCTATATGCGTAAGATTCTTTATCAACATTATATTCATCATAATCGTCATGAACCTCATATAAAGTAGTGTCTGCAATTCTAACCTCATCATCTTGATTGGGTGAATAATAACTATCCTCATTTTCAAGGGTGAAACTGGGAAAACTATTTTGGAATTTAAGACTATCTTGAGCAAATTTCTCCTCCATCCTATCTGAATTCTCAATAAATTGCTTGAGAACCTCTTCTAGAGACATCTCAGTTGGCTGGTCTATGGACTCTTCTAGAGATGGAACAGGTTCATAATTATCATAATAAGGACTAGTTTTGAATGTACTTTCCAAAGACGAGTAACTAGCATTATAACGTTCCTGATTTTCTTGCTCGTAAGACCAATTCGTGTGTGGGTAGTAATTGTGCTCACCATTGTATAAACCATAACTTTCAAAAGTTTGGCGTTCCTAACCACTATTCACACTATGGTCATAAAAAGGATAATGTCCATATTCAAATTCAGGTCGATATTCATTGTATTGTCTTCTATCATACCAGTTCGACATTCTTAATTGCAAGGGAATTCTACACAATCAAAAACAAGGCTGACTCGACCAAATCAAACCTATAAAATCTAGCAAACAACAAGCATGATGGATCCCTTAGATTGTTTCTAGGACAGCTTCTACTCTTTCGAAAGGGAATTCGTTGCAATCTAAGCAAACCTCTATGGATCGATCTGAATAAAGTGAGTCGAAGAGAAGTAAGGGAAGCTCAGACGAGATTTGATACCCCCACCTCTTCGACAACGTTTCCCGTTAGGGCGGCTCTAATCGACTCACAATAATCTTCCCGAACTTCAAAGTATGCTTAAAAGAGCAACCAATATTTTTCGAACGACTTTCCTATTAAGCTCGTTACCCTATAGGTCTCGTTCTAGTCAATATTTTAATCTTGGGTTCGCGTTTGGTATTGTTTTCCTAAGACGTGCAAGAAGGAAACGGTGATGAAATCCGAGTCCTTATCTTATATGGCCAGGCCTTGCCATTTACTAGGAAAATAAATGTCCGTATTCAGTCCTCAGCATATATTCACCTTAAGGCAGACAGTAAACCCGCTAACAGGGGATTCGCGGGTGTTTCGAAAAACTTACCTCCCGTACCAGACGGGCGAAGAACCGCTGATGTCGACTCGGGCCACGACTCCTATGTCATGTACGAACCCCAGGGGCCGAGACGATATTGTAATCGTCGTCCTTCCCTGCACACAGTTTATATTTAAAACTACCCTTCCTTTGGGTTTAAAAATAAAATGTCCAAGTCCAAAGTCCAAAAATAAAAAATATCCTAATACTATTTCTAAAGAAAAAAAAAATAAATAAACTCTCTCTTTTTTTTTCTTTCGCTCTTTTCGTTTTGTCTTTGACTCCAAATATTTAGTGGATCATCAAAATCTTTGGCAACTCCTTGTTTCTTTCGCTCCAAATTCCAAAATCTGTAGTGAAAAGAGAAATACCCAAAAACTTAAAATAGAAAAAAAAATAAAAACCTAAAAATAAATCTAAAAACTCTAGCCTAAAGACAAGTCCGCGTCGGCGGCGCCAAAAATTGATAGGATTTTAGATAGTGGTAAATACGGTTGTCGTTCACTCAGACTTGTAAAGATTAAAGTTTTTTTTTTAAATACGAAATAAATATATACAAAGACTATTAACAATGGTGAGAGTTACTGGGACTTAGGATTCCACCAAACTTCAATTTCATGCAGTTCAAATGCCAATTCTAAACATTGATAGCTCATAATATAAAGTTTCATTGACTCTAATTCATTGCCTAAAGTAGATTTCGAAGCAATGGATGTAAATCTAAAGTATGGGATATCAAAACATTTAAGTAAGCATAACCCATCAATTGAAATGACAACCATTCAATGATAATCATAATTCCATTAAGTAACTTTGCAATTAGTCATAAAGAATTAATATAATTACCGCATTCGTGAAATTTGACTTCCTTCGTCGTCCCAGTGTTGGGTTTTAGCTCCTCATAATATGGACACTCTCAAAAGATAGAAACATGGCTCAAAAGGTGTTTATATTGAAGAAAAAAATGATAGTACAGCAAATTCGTAACAGAATCCACTATTTCAATGAACTCTAATTGAACTGTTGCGAACTATAAATAAGTGTTGGAAAAATTGTTACAAAAGGTATGGGTTTGAAAGAATAGGTACGGTTCTTCTCTGGACGTTGCGATAGGTCTTTCACAACTTTCTTCTTCCTTCCGCGACGTTGTTCTTCAACTCACTAGCAGCAGCAGCAGAACGTGATTTCTTGCTCCTGAGCTCTCCTCAGCTCCCCAAAAACTCTCCAACCCTTTTTTTGATCCATATACACCTATTTATATCGCATCAGTACCCAAATCTCTTGAGTTTAATGCGAATAATCCTCTCTTCACTCCTCTGCAATATCCGGAGATATTATTTCCCTTTTTATCTCTTTGTTTGGTTTTTACGCGTCTGCAGCTGTAAATCATGAGCAAAGTTTCCTTCTTTATCTCATTTAGTATCTCAACAGACTCCCAGCTCGTGCCATTGACGTTCAAGCTCATGCAAATCGTGAACAACCCTCCCGTAACTGTGTAACCCTGTTTTCCTTCCACACGACTATTCAGCCAATTATAGCCGAGTACAACACCTGTATCATCTTTGTTTGGTCCATTAGGACAAACCCAATTGATTTCATCCATTTAGTCTCAGTGAATCACGATCAAAAATCAACCCAAAAGTTAACAGATGAACAGCAAAATTTTCCCGCCAAAACACATTTTTTGATTTTGTGAAGAAGCTAGTCGCCCCTTATCCTGCCTGGGGGTGCGAATAGCACTTGCCCTGGTGGTGCAAATAGTTATTTTTGGGCGTAAATAGTAATTTTTGTGGGGTTCTTCCGGCACATTTTGGGGGTGCTTCCGATGCATTTCTGGGGTGCCTTTAGTACTTTATCCTGGGGTGTAAAGCACCACTTTTCAAGCTAATTTCGCCGCAAGAGCTTATTTCTCTATAAAGACCTACAAAGACATAAAATGACCAAGCGTCAATCACGTCACTATCCGACAAACAAGGTCAGACTTATTAATGGTGATTGAACTACGCAAAACCTGTGATATTTCAATTATATAAACAAAATATAATGCGGAAAAGAAAGAACATAGACACCAGAATTTTTGTTAACGAGGAAACTGCAAATGCATAAAAACCCTGGGACCTAGTCCAGACTTGGACACCACACTGTATTAAGCAGCTATAAACACTTGCCTACTACAAGATAACTTCAGACTTGAATGTAGTTGAGCCCTAACCATGTCTCACACCAATTAAGGTACTGTCGCGTTCCTTACGCCTCTTGAATCTCGCAAGACCCTGCGCACTTGATTCCCTTAGCTGATGTCACCCACAACTAAGAGTTGTTACAATCCAAAGTCGAAGAGTTTGCTGAGGATGAGGAGATTACAGATGGGGAGGAACGTACTGATACCTTATAAACAAATATGTCTCCCACAAATAAGTTTATTCTGATAAATAAATCTGTCTCCCACAGATATATTTACGAAGTTTTGTTCCGTCTTTTGATACGAAAATCAAGGTGAACAGGAACCAACTAATAATCCGGTCTTATAATCCCGAAGAGCAGCCTAAAAATATTAGTCACCTCACAATAACTTATCTATATGATGGTAGAAGAAGTTATTGCGGAACCACAAGTCTGAGACGAAGAACTTTGTGATTTCTTGTATCTTACCTATCGTAGATAAATCTCGAGAAAATCTTAGAGAAGATTAAACTCAATATGATAGAAAGTGTAAGATTAGGATACGCAACACAAAGTAAAATAGTTGGACCTGGATTAACGAATCCAAAATGTAGTCTTTAAGTCGTTAATCCTAGAATGGTTTTTCAAATAAGATGAAAACCTGGGTTAAAGGAGAATCAACTCTAGTTTACAACTAGGGCACACGGAGGTGTGGGGATTAAGTTTCCCCATTGCTAGAGTTCTCCTTTATATACTCTTTAAAATCAGGGTTGCTTACAATCAAATCTAAGATAGCTTAATAACAAATCAATTGATATTCACCGTTAGATGAACTCCTGATTTAAGATTCAAGCTAAGTCTGCTTAGAAATTAAGCAATTAATCTCCACCCTTAGATGGTCTTAGCTTGATACACACAAATGAAATATATTTATATTTAGATATGAGTAACCGTACCTAAATGTGTATATTGAGTTGGCTCAATAACAGTTAACCAAAGTTAGCCATATGCACACTTTTGGCTTAGCCATATTCATCTAACACTTCTAGAACAAATATGATAATCAATCAATCATGGTAGATGATCAAATGAATCTAAATGTGTTTCAAGAGAGTTTTTAAAATGTTCATTATCTCATAGAAATATATATGAACCATTTGAATCAAAATCGGTTTGGTTTGTAATTGTACAAAGTACTTATACAAGAACCAATTCATAAACATAATGCCATGGTTTGTTGACCTAGTTCACATACCTTATTTCATTAATTGTTCCGGGGACTTTAGTTCGCAAACTGAGTTCACAAAAAACCTGAGTTCATGAGTATGAGTTTTCATACTTACCGATTTTAGAACCTACACACTGTGTTCGCAAACTGAGTATGCGAACCATAGTTCCGTACTTGGGAAAATTTTAGCCGCTCGCAAACTATGTACGCGAACCACAATTTCGTACTTTTCCTTTTCTATCCGTTTGCAAACTCTGTTCGCGAACTACGGTTCCGGACCTTTCATAGGTAAACCGTTCGCATACTAGGTATGCAAACTAGAGTTTTGGACCTGAACTAGTACTTCATAGTTTGCATACTAGGTACGCATATTGTGTTGTAAGCATACATTGGTGGTAGTTCTAAAACTCTCATTTAATCATTGATACATCCTTGGAAGAAGAAAATGGTAATCTTACACATACCACTAGCTTCAATTAATTTTCAAATGATTAATCGATCATTACGAAACTTCCCGAGCTAACATCAGATGACTGTCTCACAAAAATCATGTAAGATGTTCAAGTTAATTTTCACATGATCATCTTTGAATTAATATTTAGTTTCCAGCAAATAAATTGTCTCCAACTAAACTCGTCAAGTATACGATGAACTTAGCTGAAGCTAAAAGCTTCCAATTCGTATTTCGAAAAATATATATACACGAGATAAAATCGGCTCAAAATATCAAATGTGTATAACACAAAGTCTATATAGCTATACCACTTAGTCTCATTAGAAGTTAGAATAGAATATACTTCTGAGTGATAGATAAGTTTTAGTCTACACATACCTTTTATTGATGAAGTTCCTCCAAGATCTTCAGTAGATCTTCTTCTTCACTCGTTGAACGCCATGAATTCCAAATCTCAACTACGTATTTTATCCTAATCCGAGACATGGCTATAAGTAGACTAGATATAAAGCATATAGCTTTGATCAATTAAACTTGACAAACAAGATTGAGATAGAAAAGCTTGCGAGTTCGATCGAGCATTGCTCTAACAAATATAACAATTCGGTTCCACATCTTGTGTGATTGTCTATGGATACATATCGAAACAATACAAAAACAAGGAGTGCACTTGATAATAGGTTTGGTAATAACTGAAACTCTATAGGATCAATATCAAGTGTTATTGAGTTAAGGCACTTGTGTATTTTACTTAATTATAATAACAAAGTAAAAGACATAGCAAGATTTTGTTAACGAAGAAACCTCAAATGCATAAAAACCCCGGGACCTAGTCCAGTATTGAATACTCTCAGAATTAAGCCACTATACAAAATCTAAACCAACTTCGTACAATTTAGACCAAGCAGACTACCCCTAGCTACGCCTTCGACTTCTTAGAGTCACGCATGTGAATCAAACTCTTTTTATCGTAATACTCAAATAAGATGAGTTGTGACAAAGGCTCTTATGTATAATCAATATAAACTCCTTTGCTGGGAAAGATCTATTCCAAATCAGTCTTTCAGACTTTGATTCAACAACTATGAATAGTTGTAGATCTTCAACAACTAGTCTATCAAATCTTTCAAGAGATAAACCGATTCTAGTTGGATCCCCAGCCGATCGAGATGTTTGCACAGATCTACAAAGATACAAAAATCAATAAGAAAAATCTTTTTCGTCTTTAAATCTTCGTTTGCCTTCTTACACCTGCACAAAAAAAACTTGAATCCTCTTGTGATCAATCACGCACAGAACGGAATCTGTTAACAATGGATTATCACAGGATGTCTTTAGATCTAACAACAGTTCTAAAGATCCCGTCGTTACTTTGATCTAGTTGAGTGACCCTTATGTCAAAAGAGAAGGCTCTCAAGAATAATCAAACTAGGTGCAATCAAAGTTACAACAACCGTTAGTCAATCAAATAAATATTGAAACTAAAATAACAATTCAATTATCTATTTTCCCACCAACGATACTCATAGATCTTCTTGATCCCACAGAAGTCTTTAAACGAGTAGTCGTAAGAGATTTCGCCTAATTATGGTACTTTCCTCTCCGGATAAAAGGCTCCACCAGAAATAACACGTATGAAGTTTTCCTGGTTCTTAGCATAGTTTGCAATAAATGCAAACTCAACTATTTATGAACCAAGGTTGTTTGGACAACAAGGAAATTCCAAAACCGAAATTATTCTCAAGATATGCAATAAAGTACCTAATTCCGGTTTTCTTATGTCCTATCAATGTCATCCAAGATTTCAAAATCTCTCATAGAAAACTTCGATTATTAGCAATGCACATTTACTAATAAATATTCTCTAGAGTATATGCTTTTAATGCTGGAAATAAAAGCACATAAAATTCAAAGAAATATTCTTCAATTATTTCGGTTCGGTATCACCTTGAGTATTAAGGAATATCTTTGGACAATTAAAGATAGGATATATGCACATGTCCATATATGTCGACATCCGGAAGATTATAAGCAAACCCTAATTCCAAAGTTCGCACAAACCGTGAAGTAATATGTGAATATGGAACTTCGGTTTTCTCCTCATGGGACCGGTTATACCAAGGCTCACAACACAAGGATTTGACCGGTAATATATCATATACCCAACACAAGGATGTGACCTGTTACAAAATGCTTCCCTAGAGTTGCTTGTGATTGGTTACACCTTTCTTCCCATGCTAGCTTGTGACCGGTTATACCATGCTCTAAAAAGTAGGTTGTGACAGATTACAACTAACATCCCATGCAGTTTGTGACCAGTTACATCTTTCTCCTAAAATTAAGTTGTGACCGATTACACATTCTACACAATATAGGCTATGACCGGTTATACTATCACTCCTAATATAAGTAAAGATAGGTTCTACCAAGTCATATAGTATTGGTCTCAAAAGATATTCAATAAGAACCGGACCAATCATGATTTCCCTTTTCGATATTATGAATCAAGTTCATACATATACTTCCTTAAACTAATGTATTAGTACATAGTTTTCTAGGATGAAATCAAACCTATATCATATACATAATCAAGTAACTAAATGCAAAGATTATGTCGATGTCATAATTACGAAGTTCAAAAGATAAGCGTTATACTTCGTAATATTATTCCAAAATACTTTGATCATACTATAATGACCAAGTCTACTACTAGAGTTTCATATGACTTCCCATGTTATATGTTCAATATAAAACGAATTGAAAGATATGAAATGGAAACAGTTCAAGTCAATATTACTAACCTCAAGTGGAAGGATGATGTCCTCGTTGTTGTCGTTAATTTTTCACATTCTTCAGGTCTTCAGAGTAATACTTGTATGTCTCAACATTCCTGACTTTCTAGTCTAACCTAAAAAAAGTTGTCTCTAGTAAATAATCAAGCGACTCTTGATGAGTTTTGTTACTAAAATATGACAACCAAACTTGACATACCAATGCCTGGTGGGTCCAACGGAGCAATGCTCTAAAATATTGTATACGAAAGTACGGGTGCTTTGAGTTCGAGATAACAAACTGTACAATCCTTTCCTAAACAAACAAATAGTCGTTCCAGTATCGATTCGGTCACAATGGAGAAAAAACGGTCGATCTGTATGGAGGGAAGCAGATAATGTGTTGAGATATATGGAAATTGAATGTGAATGTACTGAAATTGATTTAAAGATTATTTGTGTTAGAGCGAGGAAAAACTTATTTGTGTAATTTCTAGGATATGGAAATCATCCTGTTGTTTGGTTGATGAGCCTATTTGTAGCAGTGGTAGATAACATATTGATATCATGTGAGTGGTAGCAGTTACAAAGAAGTGAAAGAGTAGAGAAGTGAAAATCATGGTGAAACCAGTTCCGCTTCGTCAGGGAGACTCGGTGGTTGTAAGATCACTACTCCATTTACTCCTTTAACTGCCAGCACGACTTATTCACTTTATCATCATGGATGCATTGCTCTGCATCACATGTGTTGTAGGCCGTCAGACCAAAACCAAAATGAATATCCTCTATGTGACATGATTAATGTCTCGCGTATGGTGAACTCTGCTTTGCAGACGTGTATTTATTTGGTAAACTATTGACCTGGATGCTAATCTTAATATATTGATGAGTCTAGCATAATTCTCAATAATGAGTCAAGCATGTTTCGTAGAGACTCGTTATGTTGGTGAATAAAGCATATCCTGCATGTTGAAGCAGCAATGATGATTTGCATACCATAGCCTGATTGACATTGATGGTTAGATGATTTGGATCGATAAGCATAGGTATGATGATATGATGGATCGAGCATGGACCAATATGATGATATTTCAAGCATTTGACAGGAATTTGTAATATTGTTATCCAGAGAAAGAAATTGAATATTGCAATATTGCTAGTCGTAGAAAATATTATAACAAAAATTCCCTAAATCACTTAAGGTTAGGGTAAATCTCTAAGTTTCTCTTGCTTTAGGAACTTATTTATGTTTGGAAATTGTTTAGTTTAAGAATATATTTAAGATTCCTAGTTATAGAAGTAGTTTTCTTCTAGGATTCTTTCCTTAATTCAATCAGTTATATATAAGGAGGTTTGATGTTATTAATTTTCTTATGAATGAGAACTATAAGTTTTTTATGGATTTTGTATGTTCTTATAAGTCTACCATGTTGTCCGTGGGTAAGAACTATTAAGTTCTTATCAATGTTAGAGCAAGCCTTTCTCGTTTATAACCAAAACTCAAAAACAAAAACAAGCAATTATGGAAAAGATATTGGGTGAACTAATGGAGAAGATGGATGACATCAAATCAAGCTTTGTTAATTGAGAGGATCGTCCAGCTTATGGAAAGTAAAATAATTGGGAATAATGAAATAGATAGCCAATCAAAAAGAGGAGGAAAAAGGTTATACTTTTTCAAGTTTGATGGATCTGATACGAAAGGTTAGCTTTTTAAACCTCGTTTAATTGGAGGCCTCAAAAAATAATTTAAGGCCATCAGCTAGAGGATAAAAAATGTCACGCAAACCTACTTTCAAGAATCTCTTATCCAAATATTTTATGTAATGGCTAAATGCCTCCGTATGATTAGTATTAATAATAATTAAGTTAAGTTAATTAGTGTGATTATATTATGTTAGATTAAAATCAGATTTGAGAATTAAAATTTGGGATATTTTTTTTTGGGGTTTTGTGAGGTGAGAAGAAGAAGAGGAGGTTTTAGAGGAAAACCTAGTATTTTGTATAAATAAGTGATTCTAGTATGGGAAATAATGTTGGGGAAGGTTCAAATGAAAATCATCATTGTGTTGATGGTAATATTGTCTTAAATTCTCATGTGGATTGGATACATGATGAAGATATGTTAATATAGGAAGCCTTAAATGATGGTACAAATGAAGATCCAATTGCTCAAAATGAAGAAACCAATCCTCAAAATGAAGAACCCGAAGCTCAAAATAATTAGGTAAACTTCTTATACTATTCAAATTGTCTACATGGTGCTATAAGTGATCGAATCATAGACACTATGTGAAAACACAAAGAACGAGTCGTCAATATCGAGGGGTACGACTCTGCAAAGTCGTCAATGAATTGACACCAAAATTGATGACTCAAACCTGCAACTTATCCAGGTTATGAAAAATCGTCAGGGTACTATGGTACACCCTGACAACTCTAACTAACTTGGATCAGGAAGAGTCGTTATCGTTGTGTGTTTATACCTAAACGATGTTGTAACCAAAAATTCTGTGTAAATATAACTCTTGGAGTCGTCACGAGGCTATTCATATACAATAACGACTCTATCCTACAATTACAAATTCTATATAAATTCGTCATGATCGATATTTATATACCCTAACGACTCTTCCTATGGATTGTTATAATTTTTGATTTCATAAAATTATTTCACTGAATCTTAAAAGGCATACATCTTGCATAACGTTACATTGAATGAAACGGAATACAATAGATAATAACGTTGCACTTAAACACTTAATCATATAGGTTGTACTCATATGTAGTATTTTCCAATAGACGATAGCAATCATCGAGCTCAGAATTTTTTCCACGGATTGCCTCATATCCGGCAAGATCCATCGCCCACTGAAAACACAAATCAAATATAAGTTAGTTAGGTATAGTTCAAAACTTGGGATTATAAGTGTTTATTTGTTGAAAGACTTACTCTTATAGCACCCAAAATATCGGGATTGGACTCCTTCACGACTTTGATTTTTTTTTTGAAAGCTTAGCATTCTTCAAGTATCTCATCGAACCTTTCCTTAACGAGTTTCAAAGTCCTTGAGTTACAATTTCCATCTAACACCACAAAAACTATGAGTATACGGTTCCACCAAGCATTGGATGTTTGATCAATGTTTTTGCCTAGATCTTCGAAGTGTTGTTTGAGTGTGACCCAATCTATCACAATAGTGCAATTTTCTTCGTAAGTGTAGGGGTAACCATGGTGTTTTATCTTTTTTTTGTGGATAAGAAATAGATGAGAAAGAATGTGAAAGTTGAAAATTGTGGTTTGGGTGAGGAAGAGATGAGAGAACGATCTTCATTTATAGAGATTAATTACTTAATGGCCATGTTTTTGAAAAAATTATCGTTGTTCGACTTAACCACATTGGTTGAATTCAAATTTTGCATTAAATGCTTCTAGAGTCGTTACACTATATACTAAAAAAATGACGACCCTTTCGTAGATTGAAAGTCGTCATTTTTATATGTTTATACACTAATGACTCTGCTATCAAACAGACTCTGTCCGAATATAACAGTTGGAGTCGTTAATTGGTTATTCTCAAAAAATGACGACCCAAACGGACCATTACAAAAATACATGAGAGTCGTCATGGTCAACATCTTTATACAGTGACGACTCTTGTTGGGAATTTTTGGCTTTTGAACTAGTGAATTCATTTTATTGAATCGAAAAAAACATACAACTACTATGAAATAAAAATGAAGGAAAAGAAATAACATAGTCCACTACATTGCGCCTAAACATTTAAAGATATGCGGTGAATGGCCAGGTACTTTCTTCCAAGAGACGATAACAGTCCTCGTGCCAAAAAAAAATTCCATACTTAAATTCGTATTGATGAGTAGCCATCATCCACCTGGAAAAAAATTTATTTAAGTTAGCATCATTCGAAAAAATAACTAAAAATATTATTTTTGATGAATGACGTATTGATTGAGAAACTTACTTTATCTCCTCAATCTTCTTTGGGAAGAGCGTCAAACCGAAGTTTCTTTTCTTCTATCAACATTATGCATTCATTGAATATATAATCGTATCTTTCCCTAATGTGTTGGAGCGTCCTTCGATAACGATTTCCGTTTAGTGCTTTAAAAATCATAAATGCACGTCTCCTCCAAGCATTGGATGTTTGATCCATGTTAAAGTACGGATCTCCGATTTCGTCGTGGTTCATATGTACTTAATGTTGTCTGTCATAGTCGTGCGTAGTGATCGTAATCCATGCTATAAATATCACAACATCTTCTTGGTTATTGAATGGAACAACTATTTTTGTTGTTTGAAAGTAATGGGTGAATGAGTTTGGAAGTTTGAAAGGGATGGGGTGAATGAGTTTGGAAGCTTGAAAGTGATGGGTGGATGAGTTTGAAAAGCAAAAGTCTCCCTTTATAGACTCTAATGACCCAACGTCTAGTTCTTTTAAAAAACAAACCGTTGGGAGAGTCAAACATATTGTTGAAATTCAAAATTCGCATTAACTGCTTCCAGAGTCGTCAACTTTGTTACGTGTACCCTAACGACTCGTACGAAAAAGTAGACATAGGACTGGGTATTTTTTGTGATGAGTCGTCAAGACAAATATAGTGTAGTCATGGTGTCAAATTGAGTCGTAATTCTGCTAATAAACATGACGACTCTTGAAGGAGATAATGACCAGGGTTTCAAGAAAATAGAGTCGTCATTCAGCTAAACAAAGAGTAACGACTCTAACCCTGGATAAACCAAATATAAACTTCAATTAGAGTCGTCATTGATAGTTGAATCTCGCACCGGGAAAAATAATAGAATGTAATGTGTTTAGTAAGATCCGATTTAGAGAAACTATAATGTTTCTTTCACGTTATAATGTAGCACTATTATTTCCAAGTTTCCGTTTAATCTAGTAAAATCTTATGAGTTGTATGGGATTTTGTATTAGCACCCGAAAGGGTCGTCAAGATGAATGGGTATACCTTGACGACTCTTAAAATTATATGTTAAATTTTGACAACCCTAAGTTGTCAGGATCGTCACAATATATACCTTTAGTGCCATAACGAACCTTTTTGTGGATTTAAAAACATATGACCGTTGGGGTTTTCATCTATATAATACAACCCCTTTCTCTTGAAAAATTGCCATAAACCTTTAACTTTATATCCATCTACATCTACCATAACTGAATTTGTTTTTGTATTCATTTGAAAGTGAGATATCAATGGCAATGACAACATGGGAACCAGACAAAGATATGGATCTCGTCAAATCGTTCGCTAAGACGTTCTGTGAATGTCCTAATGAAATTTATTTTATGTTTTAGAAGAGAGTTAATAATAAGCGCACCGCGAATCCCAAAAACCACAAATGGAGAGAGTTAGCATTTCGATTCAATTATATAAAAAGTGCAATGCGAGAATATGTTATAGTTAGAAATATGGTGTACGACTATCATCCGCGAGAAACCTTAAGAAAAAAGTGAGTAATCCGATAATTTTATACCAAAGTCTCTTTTTGTTGTTTGTATACTAAGATTTACCCGTTCATTGAATTTCAGCTTGAATGATTCAATGGGCTATGGCGAATTCGTAATGGGGAAACAAAGTTCATTCGCCACAAGGAGTATACGTTGTACCGTTGAGCAAAGACATTCATTGACTAACACTTGATATGTTGGATTCAAGAATACCCATACTAATTCCTAAATATTGGTAGAATGATGTAATATTATTTTCCTAATGAAATCAATATTTGTTTTATGTCCAAACCAAAGTTTCTACATGAGTCATCATTATACATAGAGGGTCGTCATCTCTTTAACGAGGGTCGTCATTATTATACATCTATAAAGTGACGAATCTACATACCAAAATATTAATTTTCCCTGGATGTTTACGTCGCATAGGGTCGTCATTCTGAAACATCTAGAAATTGACCACTACGTATACAAAAAGTAAAGGTTTATCATGTATGTTTTTGCTATTTAGAGTCGTCATAGGTTAATGCCTTATACACCAACGACTCTTATATGTCAAATTCTGGTAAGGCAATGTTGTCATCACAATACAAATTGTTAGAAAATTGCTCGGTTGAATCCACCAAGCGTTGGTATGTCAAATTTTATTGTCATATATTAGTATCAAAACTCAATTAGAGTCACTTGATTCAATGTACTAGAGTCAAATTTGTTTAGGTTAGACTAGAAAGTCTAGGGATGTTGAGTTATATAAGTATTACCTTGAAGATCTGAAGATCATGAAGACGTATCGACTAGAATGAAGACATCACCCTTCCACTTGAGGTATAGTGAACTTCCTTGACTTGTTTCCATTCTCATCGTTTCTTTCAAGTCGTTTAAGATTCAAAACATAACATGCGAGGTTATATTTAATACTCTAGTATTAGACTTGGTAATTTTGTTATGATCAAAGTATCAAGGAAGAATATTTGATTACGAAGTATAACGTTTATCTTTTGAACTTTGTAAAAGTGACATCGACATAATCTATGTAACTTATCGCTTGATTGTGTATTGGATATAGGTGTGATTTCATCCTAGGAAACTATGTTTTATTACATATGTTTAAAGGAAGTACATATATGAAACTTGTTTCGTAATCGGAAAGAAATCAATAGGCGTTTTGATCCGGTTTTCATTGAAGATCTATTGGATGAGCAATTCGAACCCAGATAATATCTTTGGTAAAACCGCTCTTGACTTATTTTGAGAATTATGGTAGAACCGATTTTTTCCTAGTTCGGAATATGCGGTAGAACCGATCTTGACTTATGTTGAGAGCCTTGGTAGAACCGATCCTTACCTATTTTAGGATACATGGTAGAACTGATCTTAATTATTGTTGAGAGTCTTGGTAAAACCGATCCTTACCTATATTGGATACTTGGTAGAACCGATCCTAGATATTATTGGGATTTATGGTAGAACCTATCCCTACCTATATTTGGTGACTTGGTAGAACCGATCTTATCCTGTTTTAAGAGTCATGGTAGAAATGGTCCCCAGAGCAAAACCGATCCTTCATATTCACATATTACTTTATGGTTTTGTGTGAGTTTGGAATTAGGTTTGCTAAATAGGAAAGTTCTGGATGACGATATAATTTGGACATGAATATAATTCTTATCTTTTATTATCCAAAAATATTCCTTGATACTCAAGGTGATCCCGATCCGAAATATTTAGAATCTTTGAATTAAGAGTTTCAATTATATGCTTTTGATTTTCCAGCAAATCAAAACATATCTCCGGGAAAGTTATATTAGTTAAGTCCTAAACTGATATTATTAGAGTCATTCCTAAACTAATATTATTAGAGTCGTTAAGCTGCTAAATGACTAAGCTGACGACTCTTGTTTTGGTTCATTTTTGATTAAGTGTAAGATTTAGCGTCGTTAATCTGCTAAAGAATAAGATGATGACTCTTACTCTCTTTTAACTTGTTAGGGTAATGATAGGATTTCGAAAAATCCTACATATAATAACCGCAATCGCACGGTGTCTAACTAGTATACAAAGGCAAGTATGGTTCGAACCCAAACGGAGCGATGGAAACACTATAATTAATATCTCTAAATAAAATAGCAAGAAAGAATCTTTTTGGATTTTTTGGAATTTAACATGAAATAATAGAGTTAAACCAATAAAATAGATTCACAGTGAAAATGGTAACCAGGGTTCTATGGTATCCACCACTATTTCTTTTCAACTACTGAAATGAAACATAATTCTGAATATATATTTATTGTGTGTTCTATCGACATCACCTATTATATATTCATATTAAGCTTTAAAAAACCAAGGTGATCAAATTGGTGGTACAAAAACTCCAGCCATATTGTTTTCAATAAACAAAAACCATTTGATTAAAAAATGGCACAAAAACCCCATTTTTATTTAAAATGTTTCAATTTCGTTTTTATTACTTTAAAAAAGCCAAACATACCCTTTTTACCTTGATTTCTTCTTCTTCTTCTTCTCTCCTTTTTTTTCTTATTTCTTACGCCTCCTTCTCCCCACCACCATCACCAGCAACAGCAAACAGCTACGCCAACAACACCTCCATCTTCTTCTTTTTTTCTCTTCTCTTTTTTGGAAATCTAGGGTTTGAAGTTTCGTACTCAGGATCTCCATCTCTTTTTCTCGTCTCTTTTAGTTTGTCTCTTTGATGCCTTTTATTATCTGGATCTTGGTTGTAGATCAGCGAAAAATTATGAGAGGAAAGATAATTTTGTTAGGGGATTGTGTTATATGAAAGCCGATCTAGGTGGAATTTGGGAATTTATGAGATTTGGAAATGAAATATAGGTGATTTTTTGAGATTAGGTTGAAATTTGGGGGGATATTTGTTTTTATTGTTTTTTTTTTTTGATTGAGTAAGAATTAGGTCGAAATTGGGGATTTATCGTATTTGATTCGTTTTGAATTACGTTGAAATTTTTGGGGGATTTCTTGTTTATAATTGAGACATTGAGTGAAAACTAGGTTGAATTTCTTGTTTATGATTTGTTTTGAATTGGGATGGAATTTTAGTATTTGTTGTTTTTTAATTTGGTGGTTGTAAATTAGCAGGTTTTTTCAAAAAATTGTGATGATACATCTTCATCGTCGAAATCAATATTGTGTTGGGGAAATGACAGATTTATGTTGAAACCAAAATTGGTTTCATCATATCCTGACAGTTTTTGTTGGTGAAACCAAAGATTTTAATGATGAAAATTAAGTTTATGATGAAACCAAATTTTGGTTTCACCTGATTTTTGCCTAGTTTATTCGGCCTGACTTGGAAGACGGCGTGTTTGGTTTCATCATTGAAGTTATGTTGGTGAAATGACAATATGTGGGAAAATGATGAAACCAAATTTTGGTTTCACCTGAGTTTTGCCTAGTTTATTCGTCCTGACTTGGAAGACGGCGTGTTTGGTTCTCACAGTTGAAAGGCCATTTATAATGTTTCCAAAAATCCCTTGTTATTAGTCCCGATACTTTGCCGCAACCTGGTCTTCCAAGTAAGAAGAAGAGAATTTTTAATACATGTTCACTTCTTAAGAAGAAGATGAGAACTTGTGGTAGCTGCCATGTTTTGACAACCCATAACCGAAGGACATGACATGCTCGACAAATGTGAAACTATTTCGATTACAATTCTTCGGAATTTCAGTTTCGATTTAGTTTAGACTACATACAATATGTATTTAATCTACTTTTCAGATTTCATTTTGATGTTTGTTTTGGAGTTATTTTTCATTTATTCTCTTTTCTATTCTTTCTACAGTTAAACATGTTAATTTGTTGCAAGTGTGTCATGTTTGTTTCATTTTTATATTAAATTTGGCATAGCGTATGGGCTTTTACAATCTGTTGGAACCAAAATAACATCATATTTTTGCTGGAACCCTTTTTGGTTTCATCATATATTTGCTGAAACCCTTTTTGGTTTCATCATTTTTTACTGCTATTTTTCTTTCGCATCTTGACAACATAAAAGATAATGTTTTCTGTTGTCTGTTAAAATAAATTACTAAGTGGTGTTTTCTTGGTGCCGCGGATATATGATACACCATTTATGGATTTTGAAGATCTGGTTACATACTTATAAAGTGTTACAACATACTGAATTAGTGAAAATTTGTCCCGTTTTTTATTAGTGACAACCAATGTTCCCAACAAAATTAGACATCATATTCTATAGACATAAGCTGTAAGGAACTACAAACTGAAATCAATTAAATACTTTTTTACAGAAACTATAATTTGTCACCTTTACAATCAGTCGATAATCATTTTACAAGTAGTTTAAACTTCAACAAAAACTGAATCTGCCAAAAGAAATGTATTTTAGGCACGACATGCGAGTATTATTCTCTTTTGTCAAGGAGGATCTTACATGTCAGCTTTGGTCTCATATTCTACACCATTTCTTGTTGATCATCTTGACGGCTTTCGTCTTTTTCTTTAACTCGTCTTCTTTCAATAGTTTTCATACAAAGGTTTGAAACAACGCAAAAATCGAGATGAAAAAGAATAGTCTAACACATGGTGTCCCTTCTTTTATATCAAAGACTTTATTGCAGATGCTTCCGCGCACAAATGATGCATCGAGCACCTATATGGCTATGTTTCTCTTTTTTTTTTTCCCTGTTATGAAACCATAAGCACCAACAAAATGATGAGACCATAACTGAAAAATGATGAAACCATAACTGAAAATGGTGAAACAAAATTTGGTTACATCAAAAAAAGATCAAGTAAACACACCCATTAGAAAACACACCCAATAGAAATATGTAACCATAAGTGGAAATGGTGAAACCAAATATGGTTTCATCAAAAAAATTAAGAAAATATAACATACCAACAGAATATGGATAAGCATATGTAAACCACACGTGGAAATGATGAAACCAAATTTGGTTTCATCAAAAAAACAAGAAATAAAACACACGAACATAATTTTATAAAATTGAACGGTTTTCACATTCAGTTGAAAAAAATGAAACCTAAGCCTAATTAATGGAGTGACACTGATCAGCTTACCAGATTAAACTTAAACCTAAAAAAAAACCAAAAAAAAATAAGAAAAATTAAACCTAATAATCTTTGTTTCACCTTCAATTGAAACAAAATATGAAGCATCAACCTAATTGATGGTTGCGCTCATGTAGATTTCATCAAAAAAAAAGACCAAAAAAAATAACACCATCAACGCCATCACCACAGAGTTGGTACGATTCTTACCTTTTAGAGTTTTTTCCACTGTTTTCTTTAACTTTTCATCTCTCTTTTTCTCTTGTTGAGTTTGCTTCTTCATCACTTTGTTGTTTGAGAGGATTTAGGTCAGAAAATTGAGAATATTTAGGTCAAAATTGGTTTCATTGGTTAAAGTAAGTAAGCATTGAAGAATAGAATAATGGGAAAATCGAAAATCGAAGGATGATTTTCGCTACGGATGAAGACAGATCTGATATTTTTTTTATGTTTGAAAGACAAGGAAAGAGAACGAAGAAGATAACGATCAAATCCATGAAATGAGTTGGGAAAGCTGAAAAAGCAAGGGGTGTTTCAGACAATTCGAGTATTTTGGGGTATTTTTACCTCATTTATTTTGTTGGGCCTATCTTACTTCGATGTAGACAGCCATGGGGCTATAACGCGCGCGTTATTTGAGAAAGCCATGTTTTGCTAGACTTTTTATAACTACGGTTTAATGTTTGAAACCACTTTGGGTATAGGCTACTTTGATTTTGATTAATATGGCGATAGACTGTTATGATTTGATTGAGTTAATTTCTTGATATTTGTTTATTGATTTATCAAAATATGAGTTGTTGTTTCATCGGTTTTGTATAACCTTTGTGCATAATCAATAGGATCGAAAATATACTTGTCTACTTATTAAATACTCCATGCTTGGGTTAAATCCTTAGATGGGGTATACTTAGAATAGCCAGGTATCATTGGAGAACCTAAAATTTAGTTTCTTATTATTTTCTCGCTAACGCAATTTGATGGTGCATGTTTTGGTTAAGTCTTTTGATGTGCTATGCTTAGGGCGTCCCAGTGATATTTGCGACTCTAATACATATAATAGGTGATGTCAATAGAAAGAACAATAACAAATATTCAAGAATTATGTTTCACTTTAATAACTGAATATAAATAGTGGTGGATGCTATAAACCCTGGTTACCTTCTTTCCCATCGATTTTATCTTATTAGTTTAATTTTATTATTTCGTTTTCAATTCTAAAAGTCCAAAAATATTTTATCTTGCAATTTTATTTAAAGATATTGATTACGGTATTTCCATCGCTCCTCGTGGGAACGACCCGTACTTGCCTCTGTCTACTAGTTAAACGCCGTGCGATTGCGGTTATTATATATATATAGTATTCCGAAATTCTATCAATTTTTAACGTCGCTGCCGGGGAGCGGACGTGGAATGTTGTAATTACTATTTTTGATTTTTGTTATTATTTTTATTTATGTACAGTACTTTTGTTTTATTTTCTTTTTTTCCTTTTGACCCTTATTATTTTTTCCTTTTGACTCTTTTTGTGTTTTAGAATTTTTATTTCAGGAGCCTTTTTGAGGATGATGAATTTTTTGCAAAAGACGTTATCTAAGATGACACTTGCAGATAATAAGCGTAGAAGTTCACATTCTCAAGAGACGTCTTCTGATATGACGGTTGGGGAGTATTTGTATTGGTCACGGCGTTAGGAAGTTCTTGCTCCCCAAATGGTAAGTGAAGAATCACCTTTAACGATATATGAGAAGTATTACAAACACACACCGGTCTAGTTTGGAACAAAGATTGAGAGTTCTGGAATGCCAAAGATTATTTGCTGACAATGATCAGTCTTGTAGTGACTTTCTGTTCCAGATAGAGCATATAGATGGCCTTGTTGATGATTATGTAGATGATTTGCCTAATTCCATAGATGAATCTATCTCACAAAATAATTCACCCGGCTTAGAGGTTGTTTCTAGACCCTTAGACTTCCAAAAGTTACTTAATTTAGGGTTAGAATTGTGTGCTTCTAAGGTTTTGTTGGATTACTTTGCATCTAAGTACCCAGAGGACTTTCCTGTTCCTGATACCGTGCATGAACCAATTAATATTTCCCCAGTCCAAAGAGTATCCTCATATTATGTTCTTTATGCACTTCTCTGTGAAGTAGAAATCAGGTTTGGGTGTAACTTTTTCTTTTTGATAGTTTCACTTTCTTCAAGAAATCATAATATAAGTGTGAAGCTGTCATTTTCAAAAACTGGATTTTGGGTTGATCCCCAAATTTTTAGGTTATTAGTTTATGGGGATCCTTTATGTATATTCCAGTAGGTATATCTATTTTCTTGCTTTATTTTTATTTGTTTATTTTTGCATTTTATGAATCTCCCATCTTAATTTCTACGTTGGATGACTCAATTACATTGAGGAAAATGTAATGTTTATTTAGAGATATTGATTACGGTATTTCCACCGCTCCTCGTGGGAACGACCCGTACTTGCCTCTGTCTATTAGTTAGACGTCATGTGATTGCGATTATTATATATTATAAGGTATTCTGAAATCCTATCAGATCTAAGTCGGTCAATTTGGTTGACGAAGTTGGACGGTTGAGATTATTTTGCCGCAATTGTTGACTACCTTTAATTTATTTAAGACTCTTATGAGCAGTGTGACCCGCCAACTTCGAATAGCCGCCAAGATCCGTATAGATAGGTTATAGCCAGGCCGATCGGTCTTCGTGGAAGAAGGGTCGTCGGTGATCACGACAGTATCATATTGGCCCCTCAAAATCAGATCTAGTCCGTTTGATTCGACTAGTGAAGTTGGGTTGCCGAGATCGATTTGCGGCAGTTAATAGCTATCGTTGGTCGAACCCTAGGTCTGGGGTCGTGTGACCGACCTCCCTTTGAGCGAACGAATGAGAGAGTTGGTGACAGATTTGAAGTTGTCGATCGGTCGGGGCTCGAGTTGAGACGACGGTGAGTATGTGGGCATTTTTTTGGTTGCCTAAAGTTGGATCTAGGATGGTCAATTCGGTTGGCGAAGTTGGATGGCCGAGATCAATTTGCGACAGTTATGTGTTACCGATTAGGGATTGACAGAATGGAAGGGAGGTCTGTGTTGCTCAATATTTGGAGAAGCTGTGAAGAAACTCAGTAGAAGGTTTGGGTCCATTTTGGATTTCAATTTACAGGTTAGGGTTTTGAAGATTATGATTACCAGGTTTAGTTGTCACCAAAGATGACTTCGGTGAAGAAAGAGCAAGGAAGAAATAGTGGATCTGAGATGGAAGAATTCACGTTGTCTGATTCATGGGTTTGTGTTGGATTCGATGGAGAAGATACTAAGAGAGTTCAGGGAAGAACGACAGTTGATTCTGGTGATGTGTCTAAACTGATGGTAAGAATGAGATGTTGATATTGAGATAGAGGGTCGCATGATCTGGTTTGGGTGATGTTGTTGTTCTGGAGAATGATTTGCAATTGGTTGAGGAGATGAGATTACATTGAGAACTGATTTTTATGGGTTGCTGATGCTAATACTGGTGGTGGTGGTGGTTCTGTAATGTTCTGTGTATGATGGCATGAGTTAGAATTGCTAGTTTGTGCTGCAATGAAGTTGCAGGTGAATTATTAAGATAGAAGAAGACATGGTGTATGTGATGCTTGTGTGATTACAGGGAGATGTTGTTGATGTTTTGTTTAGTTGAGCCTGAGATGGAGCACTGCAAGAGGATGAAGATCATATTGCAGAAGTGATAATAGTTTGAGTAAGTTGTGCTTATTGAGTCAGGATGAATGCTACAATGATGATAGGCTGTAAAACTATTATGGTGTTGAGAAGAACATGGTGAATGGGTTTCTGTTAGTTTTGAGTTTGACTGAGAATTGCAGAAGCAGAGATGAAGATGGCATGGATCTGGTGGTCAGTTGTTGATGGTGATAAGAAGGGATGGAGGTTTGAATGGATGTTGTATATATGTATGTTAGGACAGGGAATTGCAGGTTGTGAAGTTGGCTCTGAGATGGACCTGTAAAATGAACTGCAGCTGAAAGTCTGACACTGGTGGTATACGGATTGCAATGAGCAGTTGACGGAAGTGAAGGCTGAGATGGTGTTTGTTTGGTGTTGTGAGGTTTTAGGATGATCTGCAGATGGAATAGGAAATGGAAGCTGGTTATGCTCTTGTGAGATGGTGGTGTTGAGGTTGCAGAAGCAAAGGAACTGCGGGGTGTTGTTGCTGAGAGTTATTGCAGACTATAGTGGCTGTGTGCAGAAATCAATGAGATGGATATTGAAGTTGCAATGGTTGTATATGGAACATTGTAGGCTTGAGATGAAAGGTTATGGATGAATACTTAGGTTGCAGCTGAGCAGAAGAACATTTTAGGGAAAGAAAGATGATGCTTACAGGGATGGGGTGTTGTTTTGCTATAGTGTTTAAGCTGAGTTGAGATGGTATTGAGTGTTTATAGAATGGTTAAGTGCAGTCTGGTGGTTTGTGATGATTGTTTGTGAAAGTGCAAATTTAGGTGCTGAGCTAATGGAGTTAGGTATGAAGATTACAAGACAAGATTTTGCACACACTGAAGCTAATGCACCATCATAGTGCAACTCTGGGAATGGCTTGTGCAAGATTGCAACAGCCTTGGCCTAACCAACTCAACCAAGTCAGTTAGCTGACTATGGTGCTGACTCAGGTCCTATTAGACCTAGTTTATATCACTGAGTTGACTAAATGACTCGGTTTGACGTACCGAATTGACCCGTTGACTAACCGTGACCCGGTGACCGGATGGACTTTGCTGGTCACCTGAGATGACTTTTTCTTCCGGCGCTTCAACCAGTTTTCCAGTGACCACTTTTTGGGCATAGTTTCTACATGGGTTTTCTCACACATGGGCTTGGAGGACTCCTAACTACTTGGACTTTGAAAACTAGACCTAAGTTTAGAAGTTGGAGAAAAGCTATAAAAGGAAAAGTTCTACAACTTTGGGAAATCACATATTCTACTTGGAGCTATTGGGAGAGAGCCGGATAAAAACCTAGGGTTTGTTTTGGTTAATTTTATGTTATTCTTCTTTCATTCAATTAATATTATAGTTAAGAACTCCATAGCTATGAGTAGCTAATTTCTTTATTATTGGTTAAGGATGTAGTCCTATATCTACTACTTGTGCTTGATTAATGTATTAGTTTTCTCTCTTTAATTATCGTTCAAACTTTTACTACTTTTATAATCACATGATTGATGTATTGTGATAGGATTTATATATTTGTTTAGTTAAGTGGCCAATTAATTTGACCCACATCAATATCCATAGCTATTTTAGGGTTCATCATCGAGCGATAACCCTAGATACGAGTAACATAATATGATCATGGTTTGTGGTGATACACTCTTGTGATCATATGTAAAGTTTGACCATTGTCCATTTTCATGCGCAATGTATAACAAGTGCATTGATTAGACTATTTCTAAAACTTAATGCTCCTAGGAATTGAACTTGATTAGCGCAAGACGTTAGGTTATTCTTTAGGTAGATTTCACATGCGCGGCTCTAATGTGTGTGTTGATAAACTTAGGAAATTGATGGAGTATCCTGCTCTCTTGATACTCTGGGGATTTTCATGATAAAAGAGATTAAATCGTAATTCTAATCATGTATGCAAGCACTTGTTTAGATTGAAGATGAACTCCTTTACCACTATCTCTCTCTTATGGATTATTTTCAACTATTTACTTTGTTTTTTATTTTATTATTTGCTTTGTCTAAAATCAGAAATCCCTCCAATTGGTTACTTGGAAAATTGAAAACATAATAACTACAATTGCCTCTATGTGGAAACGAACTCTTTCTTATCATATACTTTATCAAAATGAAATTATTTTTGACACATACGACAGCGATCAAATTTTGGCGTCGTTTCCTGGGAGGTATACGACTTGTTATTAAGTTTTTAGTTTCTTATTTTGTTTTTTGTTTTTAATTTCGTTTTGAGAATTGTGTTTCAGGTACCTTACTGAAATACAAACAGAAGGAAGCAATGGGTGATGCCAATCGTACACTCAAGGAGCTAGCTTCTCAAAAGTTAGACCAACAACAATGGTGTATTGACGCAACTTCCACTTTTGATATTAAACCAGGGTTGATAAGCCAAATACCAAAGTTCCATGGATGTGCGTGAGAGGATCCGAACAAGCATCTTATGGACTTTCAAAAGTTAATCACAAACATGATACTTAATGGTGATGATGCAAACGAAGGAATGTTGCGTGTTTTTCCCTTCTCTTTACTCGATGCAGCTAAAGATTGGTTATATTACTTACCGCATGGTAGTATTACAACATGGAATGGGTTAAAGAAACTTTTCTTGGAGAGATTTTTTCCAGCGTCGAAAGCTACTCAAATTCTCAAGGAGATTTGTGGGATGAAACAAAGTGTGGGGGAATCGTTTTATGAATGTTGGGAACGGTACAAGAGATTGGTGGCAAGTTGCCCTCGTCACCAATTCAGTGACGCAATGATTATCCAATACTTCTATGAAGGTCTCCAAGCAAGTGATAGGAATCTTCTTGATGCCGCAAATGGTGGTGCATTTATGAACAAGACGGTGACACAAGCTCGAGAGTTGATTGAGAGTATGGCAGTAAATTCTCAAAAAATTTCAAGTCATGGACCGGAGCCACCTATCAAGGGAGTTAATAAAGTTGACGAGATTACTGAGGTACGTCAACAAATGAGCAACATGACAACAATGATGCAAAAAATTGCAGTCGTAGTTGTAAAACCATCACGCCAAGCTTATGAAAACGTAGAGCAAGTCAATGTTGTTTTCTCAATTCAGTGGTATGATACTTTCTCCAATACATACGATAAAGGATGGAGAAACAAAACCAACTTTAGCTATGGTACCGAGCAAGTTGCAAGTGTAAGTTCAGTTTACAACCGTCCGAGTGAGTTCCAACAACAAATGAAACAACCACAACAAGTTCAAATTCCCTAATTGGTAAAGATAGCTACTTTGATGGAGTCTCTAATTTTCATGGTTCATCAACATTAACAACTAGCGGACTTAAATAATCAAAAAACGGATAATGCAATTAAGGAGTTGCAAGTACAAGTTGGTCAACCACCACAACAACAATTCCAACAATAACAACTTCAAAATCAAGGGTCCAACATGGAAGAGTTGTTGAAATCTTTTATGCAAAGATCAAAGGGTGCGGTCAAGGACTTGCAAACACAAGTTGGTTCAATGGCCTAGGAGATTAGTCAGTTGCATGCACAAAATGGTGAGAAACTCCCTTCTCAACCTCTTAACCCAAGTGAGGGTGTCAATGCTATTACAAGGGGAAGTGGGATACAACTTGTGCGACCCGGAATTACTGATTCGGGTAAAGAAGAAGTCTCAAGGGAACCAGTTTTGGAGGAAAAGAATGCAGATTTTCCCCAAACTCCTAAGGTAACTAATTCCAACTCTAAACCTCTTTTTTATACTTATGTTCCTCCTTTACCTTTTCCTGACAGGTTTGCTAAAGCTAATAGGAATGTGAAACAAGATAGAGATATTTGGGGTGTTTTAAAAAAGGTCCAAGTGAATATTCCACTCATTGGAGTAATTAGGAAACTCCTCGTTATGCAAAGTTTGTAAAGGAATTGTGCGCTAACAAGCACAAGCCAACCGGTAATGAAGTAATGAGTGTGGGGGAGAAAGCTTCGGTGTATCTTAATAAGGAACTCCCACCCAAATTGAAAGATCCTGTAGTTTCACTATTCCATGCACAATTGGTAAAACGAGGTTTAAAAAAGCTATGCTAGATTTAGGAGCTTCTATTAATGTTATGCCTACTTCAACTTATGATGCTTTAAACCTTAGTCCTCTTAAGAAAACCGGCATAGTTATTCAACTTGTCGATAAATCTAATGTTTACCCGAAAGGGATTGTTGAGATGTTTTGGTGCAAGTTAAAGGACTAATATTTCCAGTGGATTTCTACGTTTTAGACATGAGTTATTTTAGTTCATCCCCGTCTACACCTTTACTGTTGGGTAGACCATTTATGAATACCGCTAGAACGAAGATTGATGTCCACAATGGCACCTTGACTATGGATTTCGAAGAATAAGTCATACACTTTAAAATATTTGAGGCGAGGAAAAACCCAAGTAACATTCAATCAGATTTCCATAATGTGTTGGAAGCCGGCTAAGGCGTAAAAAACAAGGAGATAGTCGGGATGACAACTTTAAACCAAGCGCTGCATGGGAGGAAACTCATAGGTTTTGTATCTTAATCCCTTTTATTTTATGTTTTCATATCATATTTGCATCTCCATGTTTAATTTTATATAGTCCGAAATCTATTTTGAAGAAAATATTGATGAATACCTTTTCGTCATAAAAATTCATATTGCACGTAGTTCAGTACAGAGACCATAACTGTTAGAAAGTTTTTCGAAACACTGTTCCATTTTGACATCATGTAGAAAAGACATAGATGAACAACTTTTGTGAAATGGTATTTTTCCAAATTCCTTACCAATTTGTACAGTTTTTGCGTTTTATCTGTTCTTACGTCAGAATTCAGAATTTCGGTTTTACACATTGCGGACAATGTTAAGTTTAAGTGTGGGGGAGTCTTTTGTATATATAGTTTTTAGCCTTTTTGAGTCACAATTTTCAAATTTTTTTGTAAATATTTGAATAAACCTCCAGCTTGTGGAGATTTTAGAGTCACTAGCATTCTTTTAGGTATGTTTACATAGAGGATTCTGACTGACATAACTGAACTTGGAAGTGTTAGGGAACTACGTTCAGATTTCTTGCTTGTTAGAGTGTTAAATAATGGATTTAATCATGACGGTGATGCAAATGAGGATCAGGGAGAAATGCGTTATTAGAGTTGTTGATCAATAATTAGTGGAGACTACCTATTTTCACATCAACAGAGGCATCAGACCAAATTTTATTAGTAGCTGACTAAAGAGCTTTCTTTTGAGTGTGTGTCACCATACGTTAATTCCTGGTAGAATGGTGAGCTACCCAACTTCACACCATTTTCAGCACTATTTTTGATCTCTTGAGTGCTAATTTTGTCAATCATAAGGGTGATATCTATAGATGAAAACCATCTTCTTGTAGTTTGATTTGCAGTTAGCACCATTCTCTCTCTCGCCGACAACAGGTTCATAGAAACACACATCGTCATCAACAAGGGAGCAACACCAAAATCTACAACGAAAGTTGAAGACTTTTAACGTTTACAAGCAACAATACAATAATAAGATTTTTATATCCAAGTAAAGCAACATATAAGGAGCAGAATTTTATATTCAAGTTGAAGACTTATTTTACAAGAGTGAAGAAAATCAAAAGATGAGATTTATTGAAGTTTAGGATACGAAGACAATACAAGTTGTGAAGATTCAAGTGGTAAAGTACTTTTCTCATGGACATGTTAATTTTTGTTTCATTTTTATTATTTGTAGTTGCAATCTTTTCATATATTAAAAAAAATGAAAATGAAAAGAAAAAGAAAAGAAAAAGAAAAGAAAAAAAAAACGAAAAGATTTGCATTTAGGTTGTTATTTGTTTTATAAGGCCATGGGGAAGAAAAATATAAAGATTTTTCTAGCAACAAGGAAATTGAAGAGAAAAGAGTTATAAATTTTCAAAGTTCTACGAAGTTCAAGAATTAATCATCGACTGTTGAAGATCGAAGACCAAGAAGATGAAGAAGACGAGCCAAAGGAAGACGTTTCTATTGGGTGTTGTGAGAGTGGTGCCTTCGTCACTGCCGATCGGGTGTGAAGGTGGTAAGTACTTGCATATGGTTGATTTTCTTTCTTAAAGATCATCAGAAAAAGTCTTTTATTTCCCACGATCTTGTGGGGTCTCCAGAATAATTCGGAAGGTTTCCTTCCCACCATTCAACGTGTGTAGGATTTCTCTCTTCATTCCTACCTGCACACATTTGAGACCCATAAAAAAGCCTTCTTATTGAGTGCAATTATCATAAAATCCTTTTAAGTGAGGAAGAAGTCGAGTCGAAATTTTATTGATCGCTCTCAAACACGTGTTCTCTCGTTATGGTGTGGTTATTTCTCACTCAACATTTAAGAATGAGAATATGTTATTTGGTATTTCTAACTTCTTATTACTAGAATACAGAAACTCTATGTCCTCATAGCTCTTTGGATGCTTGGGAAGCTGTAACGCTTTGAAGTTGGAGTAGGTATTGTGGTTATACCTCTCGTAAGCCCTCACGAGAATATAACTCGTCCACTAGGGACACCTAGGGGTTTAAGGGCTTGTTATACATGCTAAGTGTGATTGTATCCTCAACTAAAGGGAGTTGTATGTTTTAGAATAAGTCGAGTTTGATTTGTTCGAGGGCTAGCAAAGCATAAGTGTGAGGGAATTTGATAGGTGTCATAAACACCTTGATATTTATCTATTGTTTATGCTTTCTTGCTACTTTTTTTGTGGATTATGTATCTTTTGTTTGATTTTGAGCTAGTAGGTGCTATGGAGTCATTACGAGCGAAAGAAGAAGAAAGTACTCATTTTGAGCATAAAGTGCAAATTGGTCATTCGAGGTGCAACCGCTGTTCGGAGAAAAGTGGAAGATAAGGGGTTTTCATTCTGTGGTGGTCCTTATCCATTTTATTGGGCGCCTAAGTCCAGACGCTATTCTTACACGACCCTAAAATTGAGAAAAATTCATTTCTCAATCATTTACCTCGCCTCTTAAATTCAGAGAAAAAAAGAAGAAAAAAGAAGCCATGGCGGATCTGTATGCAAGAGAAGAGGAATCGATGTGAGAACTGAAGAGGGAGACTAAATGAAGAGATCTGTTGTCTGAGATCGAGAACTTAAAGATCTTCTTTTGTTGATAAGAAGATGGAACCGTAGAGCTGTTGCTGAGATGTTGTTCTTGTAAATTGAAGATGGGAAAGAAACAAAGAAAACATTGGTTGCTGCTGTTTTAACCTGGTAGTAAATCAGAGATGGGTTAGCTTAGATCGTGAAGCATATAGAGAAATCAAGGTTGATTGTGTTCGCTCGAGTTATAGAGAAAGAAGAAATGAAGTTAGGGTTTCGATTAGGGATTGACGGAATGGAAGGGAGGTCTGTGTTGCTCAAGATTTGGAGAAGTTGTGAGGAAACTCAGTAGGAGGAATGGGTCCGTTTTGGATTTCAATTTACAGGTTAGGGTTTTGAAGATGATGATTGCCAGGGTTAGTTGTCACCCAAGATGACTTCGGTGAAGAAAGAGCAAGGAAGAAATGGTGGATCTGAGATGGAAGAATTCACGTTGTCTGATTCATGGGTCTGTTTTTGATTCGATGGAGAAGATACTAAGAGAGTTCAGGGAAGAACGACAGTTGATTCTGGTGATGTGTCTAAACTGATGGTAAGAATGAGATGTTGATATTGAGCTAGAGGGTCGCAGGATCTGGTTCGGGTGATGCTGTTGTTCTGAAGAATGATTTGCAATTGGTTAAGGAGACGAGATTATGTTGAGCGTTGATTTTTGTGGGTTGCTGATGCTAATACTGGTGATGGTGGTTCTGTAATGTTCTGTGTATGATGGCATGCGATAGAATTGCCAGTTTGTGTTGCAATGGAGTTGCAAGTGAATTATTAAAATATAAGAAGACATGGTGTATGTGATGCTTGTGTGATTACAGGGAGATGTTGCTGCTGTTTTGTTTAGTTGAGCCTGAGATGGAGCACTGCAAGAGGATGAAGATGGTATTGCAGAAGTGATAATGGTTTGAGCAAGTTGTGCTGATTGAGTCAGGATGAATGCTGCAATGATGATAGGCTGGAAAACTTTTATGGTGTTGAGAAGAGCATGGTGAATGGGTTTCTGTTAGTTTTGAGTTTGACTGAGAATTGCAGAAGCAGAGATGAAGATGGCATGGATCTGGTGGTCAGTTGTTGATGGTGATATGCAGGGATGGAGGTTTGAATGGATGTTGTATAGATGTATGTTAGGACAGGGAATTGCAGGTTATGGAGTTGGCTCTGAGATGGACCCGTAGAATGAACTGCAGCTGAAAGTCTGGCACTGGTGGTATACGGATTGCAATGAGCAGTTGACGGCAGTGAAGGTTGAGATGGTGTTTGTTTGGTGTTGTGAGGTTCTAGGATGAGATGCAGATGGAATAGGAAATGGAAGCTGGTTATGCTCTTGTGAGATGGTGGTGTTGAGGTTGCAGAAGCAAAGGAACTGCAAGGTGCTGTTGCTGAGAGTTGTTGCAGACTACAGTGGCTGTGTGCAGAAATCAATGAGCTGGATATTGAAGCTGCAATGGTTGTATATGGAACATTGCAGGTTTGAGCTGAAAGGGTATAGATGAATGCTTAGGTTGCAGCTGAGCAGAAGAACATTGCAGGGAAAGAATGATGATGTTTACAGGGTTGAAGTGCTGGTTTGTTGTAGTGTTTAAGCTGAGTAATGGATTGCAATTGGAACTGATGCTTTGTGTTTACAATGGAGTCATGAGAGAGTGCAAAGCTGAGATGGTATTTGTTGCAGCTGAAATTAAGAAATGGAACAGGTTGTTATAGAATGGTTAAGTGCAGTTTGGTGGTTTGCGAAGATTGTTTGTGAAAGTGCAAGTTTAGGTGCTGAGCTAGTGGAGTTAGGTATGAAGATTACAGGACAAGATTTTGCACACACTGAAGCTAATGCACCATCATGGTGCAACTCTGGGAATGGCTTGCGCAAGATTGCAACAGCCTTGGCCTGACCAACTCAGCCAAGTCAGTTAGCTGACTATGTTGCTGACTCAGGTATGATTAGACCTAGTTTATATCACTGAGTTGACTCAATGACTCGGTTTGCCGTACCGAATTGACCCGTTGGCTAATCGTGACCCGATGACCGGATGGACTTTGTTGGTCACCTGAGATGACTTTTCCTTCCGGCGCTTCAACCAGTTTTCCGGTGACCACTTTTTGGGCATAGTTTCTACATGAGTTTTCTCACACATGGGCTTTGAGGACTCCTAACTACTTGGACTTTGAAAACTAGACCTAATTTTAAAGTTGGAGAAAAGCTATAAAAGGAAAATTCTACAACTTTGGGAAATCACATATTCTATTTGGAGCTATTGGGAGAGAGTCGGATAAAAACCTAGGGTTTGTTTTGGTTATTTTTATGTTCTTCTTCTTTCATTCAATTAATATTATTGTTATGAACTCCATAGCTATGAGAAGCTAGTCCTATATCTACAACTTGTGCTTGATTAATGTATTAGTATTCTCTCTTTAATTATCGTTCAAACTTTTACTACTCTTATAATCACATGATTGACGTATTGTGATAGGATTTATATGTTTGTTTAGTTAAGTGGCCAATTAATTGGACTCACATTAATATCCATAGCTATTTTAGGGTTCATCATCGAGCGATAACCCTAGATACGAGTAGCATAATATGATCATGGTTTGTGGTGATACACTCTTGTGATCATATGTAAAGTTTGACCATTGTCCGAATTGTCATGCGCAATGTATTACAAGTGCATTGATTAGCCTATTTCTAAAACTTAATGCTCCTAGGAATTGAACTTGATTAGCGCAAGGCGTTAGGTTTCTTTAGGTAGATTTCACATGCGTAGCTCTAATGTGTGTGTTTATAAACTTAGGAAATTGATGGAGTATCTTGCTCTCTTGATACTCTAGGGCTTTTCATGATAAAAGAGATTAAATCGTAGTTCTAATCATGTATGCAAGCACTTGTTTAGATTGAAGATGAACTCCTTGACCAATATCTCTCTCTTATGGATTATTTTCAACTATTTACTTTGCTTTTTATTTTATTATTTGCTTTGTCGAAAATCAGAAATCCCCCCAATTGGTTACTTGGGAAACTGAAAACATAATAACTACAATTGCCTCTAAGTGGAAATTAACTCTTTCTTATCATATACTTTAGGAAAGTGAAATTATGTTTGACGCATACGACAACGATCAATAGCTTAATTTCCTAGTTTCCTTAGGTTTTGCCTCAACGAACAAGGATCGAGAATTTGTGTAGGTTCCGTTTTAGGGAGAAAACCTAATTTTTGTAAGCTGACATAAAATTATGTCAAAAATGATTTTTCGTGAGCTACCACAAAATTAATCAATTCTCTACGAATTTTATGCGTTGGCATAAAATTATTAATTTTTGGATACTTTTGCGAGTACAATGTTATTCGTGGCGCGACTTGCGGTGCCTCTTATGCATTAATACAAAATCACTAATTTTATCTCAGGGGGCAACATGACTTTGCGTGCCTCTGATTGAGTACTTTTACGAACGTCTTAATCCTGACACTTCGGGAAATTCATGTTACTCAGCTGCGAGCGAACATTAATTTTCATGTCATGTCAACATCAAGAGTTTAGCTGGGAACATAGCAAAAAATAAATACTCGACATGCCATGCATTAGTAAGTAATGCAGGTGGGAGAAAAAATTTACAGAATATTTGGGATTGTTGCTACATGCATCATTCTGGATAAATTTCATATATAAATATACTGAATTGATCAATATATATGTAAGTAAAGAGGCCTAGGCACTCGCTACTTTTAGATGGCTCTATTTTTTTTGCAGAACAAGAGTACGTAAATTTAGGGTTTTACGGTTTTATCCCCGAACTAAAAACCACCATCAACACTACCAACCCAGTTGAGTTCCTAGCAGTTCAATAGCTTCAACTGTAACTCAATAAAACTACCAATCCTACATATTCATCTCATCTGCAATCTTAAACATACATCGAACTATCACCATCACCATTTCTAGTTTCAACTCAAGATTCTGCAACACTAGTAACTTGAATTCATTCAACACACACAACAACATCACATATTTTTCCATGAACTTCTTGTTCTTCATTTAAACCCCATCAACTTAATTCAACTGTCTATTTCTCACTAATAGTTATAAAACTCTAAATTGTTGAACTTAATTCACACAATCCCTTTTTCCCGAATCTAATTTTCTTCATCATATACCAGTCTGAGATTTATCAATTTCTTCTCAATTTTATCTAAACAGATTGAAATAATAGAAACCTTAATTTACCTTTCTTTTTGATTCATTACCAGTACAACTTCACCTCATAAATTCAATAACAACCCCTCGGTTCTTCATCCATCAACAAATCTTCACATCTTCAAATCTTCAGTAAAGTTGAAATTCAATTATCAATTCCTCTTTCTGGTCTTCAAAAACTAAAAACCCATCCTCTATTCTTCAATAACACCATCAATTCACATAACGTGAATCAGACTAGCAAACCTTAACTCTTTCTCGGATCCACCTTTTCTTCTTCCTCTTGAGCTTAATCGACAACAACCTCATCTCCCTCATTATATATACAACCCCATCAATGATTCTTATCAATCATTTCTCACTCCCATCTCATAAATCTCTCACAGTCAAAGAACAGGAAGAAGAAAAGTAAAGGAAGAAGAAAAATAAATCTGAACTTATCCTCTCGATTTAACTTGATATATCCAAATGAAAAATTACTGAGACACCCAGATAGAAGGATAAGGGAAGGCGCTCCGTGCTCAGAAAAGAAACTCGGTTGTCTTAATAGTATTCTTTATAAAATGACCATTTTACCCTTCTCACTAAACTGATGATTTTTTCTTTATCCAGAGTCTGAATGGCGCGTTCGAGTAGTCCATTTCACACAACTTTTCGAGATTTATCCAATGGTACTAGATTCGTATCTATATTAAGGATGTATTAATTTCTACTAATTAAAATTTATATTAACTAATCGAGTCATTAGCGGTTAAATCGTCTCTTGATCATCTCTTGACTGGTCAAATAGCATTGACGAGCTTGAGGGTCCTTACAAGGGTGACTTGATATAAATAGATTTTTAATCTATTCGATGAGGAACTAACACAAAATTTCCAGAGAAGACAGAGAACTTACAACTTTTATTTTTTACAAGAAAATTTCATTTTCTGAGATAAGTCATACACAACAAATCTTACGGAGTCTGTCTCTCTGATCTCAACACCTTCTCTGCTTCCCTCCCTAAGATCAACCCTTCTCCTCCATTTTGTGACCGAGTCAAGACTGTAACGGCCATTTCTTGGTTTAGGCTAGAATTGATTGATCTCTCGAGTCTAAAGTACTCTTGTGCAGTACATTTGTTTAGGGTCTAGACTCGTTTCTCATCAACCTACCCACTTTTACTCTTTTCTCCAGAATCAGTTTTTATCCTACTACAATAATCATTCTTTTTTTTCTAAGGATTCTACAGTTATGTTAGATATAAGCTTTAAAGTTCAAATTTAAAGGTTTACCCTAACTTTGATGGATCAAAATTCCTAAGTGCTAATATTTTTGTCATCTTTTAATAGAAGAACTCTTGTTCAGTTTGTTAATTATGCTACTTCTCAATATCACCAATATGATACGTTATCTCTTATTTTAATAATTACTTCGTATGTACTCAAAATTATTTCTAAGAGTATGATTTATTTCAGTTTTACAGGTCTACTCATACTATTTCTTAATATATTTATCTCTATATAAGTGCTCATACAATTTTAAGTGTTTAAGTATTAACTATGTGTGAACTAATTATCTTCCTATCTATTTTCCTAAAGTTACAACTATAAATACTTAGATAGTAACTATAATCTGTGTTTCTAAGTGAACTATCATGATTGTTGATTTAAAAGGGAATTCGCTTTTAATAAACCTGAAAATTTTCAACTCGATTCAGACGAGTTCAAAATTACTATTATTATCATTATTATTATTGATGGCAGAATTATTATTCTAATTATTCTTACAATTTTATTAAACACAAAAGAATCATATTGTTCATACATCCAAAGCATTATAGCAAAACCAAACTTCATTTCGCAATGAAGTGTAAATTAATTTAAGGAGTTAATTATTTAGGATAATGGAAATAATTATGGATAATTGAATTATCCACAGTAATCAAACCTTGAAATTGTAATTGTCTTCTTTGTTGTATGTTACTATATTTTATGAAGGCAGAGTTTATAGGAATTTAAACAACATTTATAATCTTTTGCTCTAGGTTCAACTATGCTTATTTTAATTCTAACAGATATGGATGTCTAAGTTTCTCACACTAATTTATGTGCTAATAGATTAATGGTTCTAAGTATATGTAAAGGTACTCAACAAGTTTCTAAAGGAAATTGGAATCTACTATAATTACTAATCTCAATATTTCTTGAGTGCTTAATTGATTACGTGCTAATAATTCTAAACTAATTACTCTTTAATCTTTATTGAAGCTCCTAAAATATATTGTAACTCGTTTAACCTATAATTTTTACTTCATAAAAAGTACGCACAAAACAAGAGAGAAACGAATCAGCTTTTAATGATTAAGATTTATCTCACAACCCAACCCGATTTTAAACTAATCTAATTATCTATCATTGTTTTCCCATGTAAGATCTAATAGTGAACTCTGATACCAACTTGTGTAGACCCAATTACTAAACCTACTTAGCTAATAGGATTCCAAACTAAATGAAGTATTAAATCTAGTTTATCGATTTTAAGAATCACAATTACATAAATTGAACTAAAATAAACCAAATTCTCTGGTACTTTATAATGAAAATCTCTCAAAGTGATAAGAATATAATACAACATGTTGTTTTATTGATAAACAAGAATACATATATAAAAGATACATAAACATAGACTAATTTGGTAAAGCTATGAAATGTATATGAGTATATATTTTTAATCATGTATGCATGGATCATGATGACCATGATCAGGGACTTAGGTGTACTAAAGAGTGACAATATAGATAATTAAGTCACTATGATAATTTATAGTAATAATACAACCAATATTAAGGGTACCAATCTTTATGTACTAACTTAATAACTAATTTGATCATCTTATTTAGTTATGAACTCTATTTTCCATTAGTGGAAAAGATTAAATTCCAACACACATTGTTAGTTCTGATATCCTGATAAGAAAGTAATTCACAAATTCCATATCTAGTATCTATCAATCAAAACCATACTTACACCTAAATACAAAAATATTAGCTTGCTAATTAGCTCCTCCTTAATCCATCATTTATGTATATATGAAATTCAAAAATGAACTTTCAATCACCAATTTAACCAATTAAGAGAAGTTAAATTAATCACATCTATATTTACCTCTACTAATGAGGTCAAGACCAAAGATATCAAACCTAGCCAAAATTCTTCTTCTTCCTCACTAATGATTACTTTGTGTAATTTTCCCTTTTCCTAATCCATTTCTCTCCTTATTTCTTGTCTATGTACGGCTGTATCTATCAAAACTCAAACCCCTAGTTAAATTGTTCACTAATGTAGAGCATGTTGAGTATTTATATAATGCCATGTTCCCAGCTGAAACTCTTATTACTGACATGAAGTTCATGTTCATTTATTTTCAGCTGAGTAGCATGAATCTCCTAAAGTGTCTGAATTAAGATATGCATAAAGGTACCTGATCAAAAGCACGCAAGCAGTGTCAACAAGACCAGCATCGCGCTACTTGCAAGAGTAACAAAATTTTAATGATTTTGCGCTAACGTTCAAAATTCATTTCATTTGCTCAATTTTTTGTTAATATACAAAATTCAATTATTTGACATAATTTTGTGTTAACTCGAAAAGTTTGATTTTTTCCCCTAAAACTGGAGCGTGCACGATATCTCGATTCCTATTAGTCGAGACTAAGCCTAGGCAAACAATGAATCAATGTATTATAAAAACGGTGGGTGTAAAACCCTAATTTTAAAAGAAATTGAAAATTGTGACTCACTAGGTCTGTAACAGAGGAGGCTCATCCATGCCACTTGGTTGTCCAAATTAGCATGTCCAGCATCTCCCATGGCCGGTCGGACATGCCCCATGTTGGCTACCTTACGTCACTCTTTTAAACTGACCAATCATATGGCTCGTAGCCTACATGCTTCGATCCCAGTAGTCGGACAAAGTATACTAGTCGAGCTGCTTAGTTTTAATTAAAATTAGATCTTGGCCGTCCAAGTCAGTCACAAAACGATCACGACCACTTAACTTGGACAGTCCAATTGGCAAGACTAACTCCTCATACACTCGGCCAATTGGGTTCCATAGTGACTACATGGCACTCGCCTATTGCCCCGGCCAATCAGATCGCTCATAGCTTATATGCAGCGCTCCTAATAGCCGGCCAAAGTAGGCTAGTCGAGTGTCTAGGTTTTTATTTAAAATTTGATATTGACCTCCCAAGACAGTCGCAAAGCAGTCACAACCATCCATCTTGGACGGTCAGTTTAGCTATCATAGATCTCTTTATGGTCGTCCAATCAGGAGCCACGGTGACCACCTGTCGCTCGTCTATTATTCTGGCCAATCGGATCGCTAGTATCCAACATGCTTTGCTCCCAATGATTGGAAAAAGTGGGCTATTCTAGATCGTTAATTTTATTAAGGAATTGGATCCTGACCACCCAAGTCAATCGCGAAGCAATCACGACCATCCAACTTGGCCAGTCAGTTAAGCTATTTTAACGCATTCCTTACATGACCGAGCAAGCTTCACGATGATCACCATTCTCCCCTCTACCTTTTCCGCCAATAGGAACGCTCCTATCCTACATGCTCCACTCCCAATAAATAGACAAAGTAGGCTAGTCGAGTTCCTTCAAAAAACCCTAATTAAGTAAAAAGTTGTCTGTGATGGTCGCAGATTTATCTCGACCACTCGACTTCGCTAGCTAATTTGATAGGTATAGCTTTAATTTTAGTAGACCAATGAGGTGCCATGACTTCTACCAATGGGCCCTCTTCCCAATGGACCAATCGTCTACCAAAGAGGGTCGTTCGCGCTTCTTAAAATTATTTAAGACTGACCGTGTAAGTCGCACGTATTAACTCTTTTAAACATTAACCTTAAGGGTTTTGCGGCAGATTCAAATTTCTATACATTACATGTATCTGTTTTGAATAAAACTTAATAATGGCATATCACATGTATCAGTTCTGTTCAAAAAACCTAATAACAATCAGTCAAAGAGTCCCACTCTAGGTGCTTCTCCTAGCAAGCCATGGGAGACTCGAATTGCCACTCTACATGTAACGTAACTTACATTTGATTGGTGAAAACTCGCATGTCATGCATGCACGTTCAACGCCACATCTTTAGTGATTAAACAATCACGTCTTCTTATCCACCTCTCATAACCACTTTTCAGTTAAGTAGAGGTGGTAGAGTAATCACGTCTCACACAACACAGCTTGTAGTCCTGGTCATACAGGTCAGCCTAGTCATGCAAGACAAGCTAGTCATGTTAAATAATTTCTTTCATAGTTTACTCGAGACATCAACAATGCAACAAATGGGGGATTTTCATCAGGGTTTGGTCTGGCAGCCTACGACATGCTGTGTGCAACATACCCATTATGAGAAAGTGATAGGGAGAGCGGATGGTTAAAGAGTAAAGCAGAAGTGAGTGCACAACCGTCCAGTCCTACCTTCACAATAGGGAAACAATTTTGTAACTTTCACACGATCTCCATTACTCCACAACCTCCACTTCTTACGCGATCAGGGAGTTCACTATGACTTACTATAAAATATATTTTTAATCTACTGAAGAGGCAACTAACACAAGTATCCATAAAAATAGAGAACTTACAACTTACCGTTTTTTACAAACAAGTTACATCTTCTGATATAAGTCATAAACAACCACGCATTAGAGAGTTCAACACCTTCTCTGCATACCTCCCTAAGATCAACCGTTATCCTTCAATTTGTGACTGAAGCAATATTGGAATGGCCATTTCTTGGTTTAGGAAAAAATTGTACAGATTGATCTCTCGAATCTAAACTAGTTCTATGCAGTACATTTATTTAGGGTCTAGACTCGTTTCTCATCAACCTACCCACTTTTACTCTTTTCTCCATAATCATTTTTTACTCTACTACAAGAGCATTGACGAGCTTGCAGTTCGTTATATTCTACCCACCTTATATAAAATTTTCGTCCTCGAAAACTGGATCGATCTATCTCTTAATGTAAGTATTGTCCTGTTGATGGTGGATTTTTGATGAAAGTCATATTCGTAAAATCACATCGGAAATTATGCATCTCTGATCAGTATCGGAATCATAAGAAATTCATATCTTCACAAGGTGTGAATTGCAGTTATGTAATATCATGGCAGTAATAATATATGACGACGATATTATGGTTTCTGAGGCAAATTTTTTAATATTCCATATATTTCATGATTAAAGCCAAAAGACTCAGCACATCTGTTGAATTCGGAATTCACCCCTGGTGTCTGACCCAGATTAATATTCAGAATCAATATGATACTGATCATATCATATTTGAAGCTATCAAAGGTTCTTAGACACGCGACATGCTAGTGCAGAGCAACCAATTAATTAATTCTAGTGTTGTATTCATCAGTTGAATTCCTAGAAAAAATATGCTAATTAAATCCTAATATTCACTTACTCGAGTCCTTGGTTTTTCTCGGCTGAATTCCATGGAATACTAATGGACACTCATCTTTCGGGTATTTGGGGCACCCTCGTGTAAGCCCCGAGCAAGAGGCACGGGTGTATTTAATAATAATGCTCAAAGGAGCATCCAAAAACATGGAAAACTAGGATAGAAGTTTGATCAAAGAAGTAAAGTGAAGAGAGAGAAAATAATAATAAAATCATAAAAACCATGATGGGTGGGCCCACACTAGTCAGCCAGCCATGGCGCCGGTTCTAGCTGGCCCTCCTCCTCTTTTTGTTATTTTATTATTATTATTATATTACTATTATTTTAGGGTTTTGCTCTTTCAAGGACTTCCTCTTTCGATCAAAACTCCTAAAACTTCCATACTTCTCCATGAACCACGAGGTTAGCAAAGTAAGTGGTCCCGCAACCATCATGTCTTGTCTTTCTACCATCATGAGAAATGTTAAAATAATTTTATTTTAATATTTTTAATGGTGCTCCTTCCACCACTATAGAGAGTTTCAGTCAAACTCAAATTCTTAATATAAGGATGAAATAATGCTCGATGGACCATCAGAAAATACCAAAATTCCCAGGATTGGTCCGCGAACAGCATGGCGACACGGGCATGCCTCCATGACCGGTCATGGTCGGCCCTTTGGCTTGTAAAAGTCGGTCCCACCTCTTTTGATGATTTTTGACCTAATTAATCATCCGAAGTCCATTTTTGGTTCAAACTCCTTCCTGCAACTGGGAATACCATCCAATCACCATCAGATGGTCCCACGATCACGAAGGGATGGTTCTGCACCCCTTGGTCGGTCCCTCCTATTTCCATAATTATGTTTTACTACCTACTGCTCAATCAAGCACTAGTTTAATAATGACTAAACAACAATTAATCATCCTTTCACCAACTGCTCTGCAAAGGAGTTTGGTTAATGCTCAGTCTAGCATCCGGATACTACATGGTCGGTCCATCACCCCTGGATCCGGTCTCTCTCCCATCCATTGGTTGATTCTCAGTTGATCATCCATTGATCATAATTAGGGTTATAAACTGAATGCTTTGTCTAGCATAATTCTGAATAGGTTCAAACACCAATATTTTAACATTGATCCAGCAACCAATCTTTTGATTGATTGATTAAATAATATTCGGTCCAGCTACCGATATTTTTAATTAATATTTTATTTTGTCTCATTACCAATTATTCATGGATCCAACAATATTTGCTCTGACTAGCATTACTGACCATCAGTGCTCCATCTGTCAATGCCCTAATTGGTTCAGCTAGCGATGGGTCACGACCAACAAGGTTCATAACCGCCACCTCTAGAAATGTTGATTCAACTATCAATATTTAATTGCTCTGTAGAGCAATATTCCTCATATTGATCCGGCTATCAATATTTGAGTAGCAGTGTTTCTTATGATTGATTCAGCTATCAACATTCAATAATTTCATATTGATCCAGCTATCAGTATTTCATTGGTCAATATTTGGTTTGTTAGTCGACCATTATTTTAATCTTTCCTCGTCATTCGACTGATTCATAACACATTGATCAAGAAGATATTTTATGATCATTCGGCAATAATAATTTTCACAAGTGCTCAGTGCATCGACATAATGGTTTATAATCGATTCAACAATCACATCAAAACATATCCAAGTAATTCAACCATCATTACTGCTTCCACTAGCATAATGATGTGTCACGGTCATCAGTGACCTAATTCAACGTCCATAGTCTGCAGAGCATGTTGATGTTTCAACATTTCAAGCTTCATCCATCATAACCTTGAAGTTTGTATGTTTAGTTCGTAGTTAATACTCATAATCTTAGGTCAAAGATTGACCACGTTTGTAAAGCATACTTGTACATGAGATATTACTAAGGTTTTCGTCTGGGAGCCTATATCACATGCGATGTGAGGTACATCCACGATGAGAGTTGTAGTAAGTTGTGCCGGAAGTTAAGGGATAAAATGGAATAGTGGATGGTCGATCAACCAAGTCTTCCATGCAACTTGGAAGTGATTTCTGCACGATCTCCCACTTCCCCATTCTTCCACTTCCTTCAACTGTCACTAGTTACACGAGATTGATGTGCTGCAATAAATAGTTTTCCAAAACCTATGCTTTGATAAGACTAACAATAAGCAAACCTACGGCAGTCAAAATTATGAAACACTTTTAGAAGATTTCTCTTTTATACACAGAGAACCGTCTTCAAAGCAGTTCAACACATAACATCACCAACGGATCAATCTCCATTGATCTCCACACAATCTCAGCTTCCCTCCGTATAAACCGACCATTCTCCTCCTCTTGTGACCGAAGCCATTGTCTTGGTTTAGTCCAGGGTCCTACAGATTAGTCTCTCGAACTCAAAGTACTCCCATGTAGTACATTTGTTTAAAGGTTCAGACGATTTGCCACTTCGAGCATTTGCTTCATCGAGCACTCTCCCTCTTCGCCACTTTTACCAGGAACTCTCGCAGGTTATTTTTACTCGCAAACATGTCCATACTTGTGCGAAATTCAACTCATTTCAAATGAGTAGTAATATACAATTGAACTATGGGTTAATTGAGAAGGAAATGGATTTTTAATACTCAATTTACTTTATAGAGTATAGTCTATGAAACAACATGTACCCAACTCTATACTCGATACTCTTAGAGGAATATTTAACTCTATATTTTTGGTGTTTCTATCATTTTTAAATTTACTAAGTTTCTTCAAGGAATAATCCCATGAAAACTATATTATGGTCAATAATATCTCTAATGGGTGCAAGTAAAATCTACTAATTACTTATATATTATGATATAATCATTCTCTTTGGATTCTAAGGAATCTATAGTTATGTTATCTATAAGCTTTAAAATTCAAATTTAAAGGTTTACCGTAACTTTGACGGATCAAAATTCCTAATTGCTAATATTTCTGTCATCTATGGATACAATAACTCTTGTTCAGTCTGTTAATTATGGTACTTCTCAATATCACCAATTTGATACCTTATCTCCAATTTTAATTACTTCATAAGTACTCAAAATGATTTGTAAGAGTATGATTTATTTCAGTTTTATAGGACATCTATATGTCTAAATACATTTTGAGTGTCTACTCATACTATTTCTCAATATATTTATCTTTATTTAAGTACCCATTCAATTTTAAGTGTTTTAATAATAACTATGTGTGAACTAATTATTTTTCTATCTATTTTCCTAAAGTTATCACTGTGAAAACTTAGATAGTAACTATAACCTGTGTTCCTAAGTGAACTATACTGATTGTTGATTTAAAAGGAAATTCTCTTTTAATAAACCTGAAAATTTTCAACTCGATTCAGACGAGTTCAAAATTACTAGTATTATCGTTATTATTGATGACATAATTATTGGGCCGACTGACCAAGGGAAGCGAGGGAAGGAGGACCTTCTACATGGTCACTTTTTTGTAAAATGTAAGTGATCAATTGAAACAAAAAGATTGGAAATGGTCCGGGTTGAAAAACCAAAAATGCCCCTCTGAATCAAATTTTACTTTTTTTCCTTTAGACATTTTCATAAATAAACCGAAGAGGAAGGGAAAATTAGGTATTAGACTTTTTCGTAAATAAACCAAAGAAGAAGGAAAAATAGGTGTCAGACATTTTCGTAATTAAACCAAAGAGGAAGGGCAAATAGGTATAAGAGTCAAATTGTATTATAATTTCTTATGTATCCTATTTTTTCAGGGGTATAATTGGAAAGCAAACTAGAATATAACATATCTAAAAATCCGTGCCTTGGAGTTTTACAAATTTTATCTCGTTGGAAAGATTCTAAAGGGATCTACACAATGAGTGCAAACAATAATATCAACTTTAGAGTTTTTACGAAAAATTCGGAAGTGTTTATCGTTTTAGGCACAATTTTCAAAAATTCAATGCATAGCCATTATGCAAACCACCACAAAGGACGCATAACACATTATGTAACAATATTTTGGTTTATGCATCAACTAATTTTCCATTGCAACTAATAAAATGATGTATTCCCTCCGTTTCAGGAAAAATGATATTCACTTTATGCATAAATTTTCGAAAACCGAATGCATAGCCATTATGCAAACCACCACAAAGGATGTATAACACACTATGCAGCCATATTTTGGTTTATGCATCAACTAGATTTCCGTTGCAACTAATAAAACGATGTACACCATCCGTTTGATGAAAAGTGACACACTTTAGGCATAAAATTTCTTTTATAGTCAAATTGCAGCGGTGTTTTATTTTTCTTCGGTTGGCCCTCCCCGTCATGGCAGGGGTGTTCTAATTATTCTAAACATTCTTACAATTTTATCAAACACAAAAGAATCATGTTTTTTATACACCCAAAGCATTATAGCGAAACCAAACTTCATTTCGCAATGAAGTACAAATTGATATAAGGAGTTAATTCTTAAGGATAATGGAAACAATTATGGTAATTGAATTATCCACAGTAATCAAACCTTGAAAAAATTATAATTGTCTCCTTTTTTGTATGTTACCATATTTTACTAAGGCAGAGCCCATAGGAATTTAAACAACATTTATCTTTGGCTCTAGGTTCAACTATGCTAATTTAATTTCTAAAAAATAGGGATGTCTAAGTTTCTCACACTAATTTATGTTATAATAGATTAATGGTTCTAAGTATATGTAAAGGTACTCAACAAGTTTCTAAATGAATTTGGAATCTACTAGAATTACTAATCTCATTATTTCTTCACTGCTAAATTGACTACGTGTTCATAATTCTAAACTAATTACTCTCTAATCTTTATTGAAGCTTCTAAACTATAATGTAACTCGTTTAACCTATAATTTTTACTTCATAAAAAGTACACACACAACAATAGAAACGAATCAGCTTTTAGTGATTAAGATTTATCTCACAACCCAACCCGATTCTCAACTAATCTAGTTATCTATCATTGTTTCCCGTGTAATATCTAATAGTGAGCTATGATACCAACTTGCGACGACCCAATTACTAAACCTGCTTAGCTAGTAGGATTTCAACCTAAATGAAGTATTAAATCTAGTTTATCGATTTTAAGAATCATAATTACATAAATCGAAGTAAAATAAACCCAAATTCTCTGGTACTTTATAATGAAAATCTCTCAAAGTGATAAGAATATAATAATGTGTTTTTTTACAGATAAACAAGAATACATATATAAAACATACAAAATTGTAACCTAATTTGGTAAAGCTCTATAATATGGATATCTTCACGTGCACCAAATCTTCTGGTAACTGAAACTGAAGTGGGAATGAGTGAGCACATCATCCCAAAGAGGTACCCAAAGGAAACATATACTTTCAAGTAATCACTAACATGCTTCACAGTTCTACTAAAGAATAACGATAAAACATCTTTTACACACAACATAAAGCATAATATTTCTTCAACTCTCTTCCCCAGATATTGCATCCATCGTGGCAATATCCGTGAAAGATCCACCACTGGATGGTCTACGAGAAATGAATTAAACAACCTAAACATGTGTTATCCTAACCTCGTCTCACTCAATGGAGAAGAAGATGCAAGGAATAACTCCAGTCTCAAATGATAGCGTGAATCCAGATACCGTGAGAGTATCATTGAATGCGTACACCTCATAAATTATGATGCCATTTCACTCCCTAGACAGTGATACTTATGTATATGAGTGTATATTTTTGATCATGTATGCATAGATCATGATGACAATGATGAGGTACTTAGGTGTACTAAAGAGTGACAATATATATAATTAAGTCAGTAGGGTAATTTATGGTAATAATACAACCAATACTAAGGGTACCAATCTTCATGTACTCACTTAATAACTAATTTGATCATCTTATTTAGTTATAAACTCTATTTTCCATTAGTAGACAAGATTAAATTCCAACTCACAGTATTAGTTCTAATATCTTGAAAGGAAAGTAGTTCACAAATTCCATATCTAGTATCTATCAATTAAAACCACTTACACCTAAATGTAACAATATTAGCTTGCTAATTAGTTCCTCCTCAATCTAATTGCTAATTAAGATGATCAAATTAGTTCATTTTTGAAATTCAAAAATGAACATTTAATCACCAATTAAGAGAAGTTAAATTAATCACATCTAAATTTACCTCCACTAAAGACATCAAACCTAGCCAAAATTCTTCTTCTTCTTCGGTAATGATTACTTTGCATATCAAAAATGAACTTTCAATCGCCAATTCAAGACCAAAGATATCAAACCTAGCCAAAATTCTTCTTCATCCTCATTAATGATTACTTTGCATAATTTTCCCCTTCCCTAATCTATTTCGTGTGCATGTACGATTGTATCTACTTCTCTCTTCAAAACATATATCAAATGGGAAAATTATTTATAGACTTTTTTTTGTACATTAGAAACCCTCCATTAAGTTTTCATATATGTAGAGCCCGTAATTATTTTATAATATGACGTAAGTACAAGAATAACCCCTAAAACAACTCATATTGAGTTGAAACCGTTAGGTGTTTTTTAAACAAATAAAACTTTTTCTAATTTATTTGAAATTGTTACCCTAAATAAAATAAGTCATTTAACTTCCCCAAAATAACTCCTATTAATTCTCTTTTATTTATTACACCAAGAAACTACTATTTTTTCTTTACAATGCACCAAAATAAATCTTGTTAAAAATAAACTCAGTTATCACCCTAGGTTTTAGGAAATACTAAATTATAACCCTACAATTTAGGAAAAATTGCGTTATCACCATGGGAGATTTAAGAAAAATCCAGTTTTCACCAATTATATCTAGTGAATTATTGGTAAAAATTCCAGTTTTCAAGCAAGAATAGTTAAAATTCCAGTAGCAGCGTTAAACATGCGAGATTAATGAAAATTCTAAGTCAAAATTTAAATTTTTGGCTAGCGATGGGATTAGTAAGTTTCCGGTTTTATTTAATTTTTGGTCGGTGATAATCAAAATTTTCACTTTGAGGGCGCCTAGTGAAAATCGTTCACTTAACAAATCCATTTACAAAATCAATGAAAATACAAATTTTAGGAAAATATTAAAGAATCTTAAACAGATCAAAACTCCTTTAGTCAAGTCATTTGTGATAGATGTAGTTATCACGGTTTAATGATGTGAAAATCGCAGTTATCCCGAGTTGAGATAACTTCAATTATCGCATTTTCCGGCATGCTATCAAGCTAAATCCTAGAAGAAAAACAAAAAGAAGAAAAAAAAGAGGAGTCGGTGATCAATACTTTGGGTTAAAAGACTTTATTGATCCACACAACTAAATCAGGTCCTAAAATTTCTTTAAACACTTCCATAGCATCGAATTGGCCCTGAATTTCCAGTCTTGACTAATTACAATTCATATAAAGAGAAGGATTCATGTAGATTGCATACAAAACTTGATTCGCAGAAAAAGAAAAAAATCTGAAACCCCAAAATTTATTTATGGGAACTGACGCTGGATTAGTTCCCGAATCCAACTCTATGCAAGTAGTTGTCTATAAGTATTGATTTTCTATCCAGTCGATAGCATCTCACAGGGAAGCACTTATACCATAGTACGTAACCTATTCAAACTCAACCATGCTGCTTGTGGATTGGGCTATAAGTAATTGTTCTTGGACTTGATAATGATGACAAAGGACTTGATGACGATGGAAAAAAAATACTTTACCTCATATGCAGAGAAGCAAACTAAGATTTTGTTCTTAGGTTTTCTTTTTATTGGTTTAACAATCTCATATACGGCACCATCTCCATACGTCTTCTTTAACCCTTGGAGATGCATATTTTTGTTGATTAGCCATACAAGATTCTTCATCCATATCTAGGTTTAATCAAATCAATAAGTTCTTCAGCTTTTTTGATTTTTCAATAAATCTAGATTTGGGTTTTCTACGCGGAGATGGAGAAAGAAGGACGATGATTAGGAAGAAGGGGATTTTACTGAGTACGGATGTTTTAATGGAGTTCTTGTTCTGTTCTTTTCTTTTGTGAAGGGGCGACAATATTGAATAGTCTAGGAGATAATTGTGGATGCCCAGAAAACTGATTGACTGAAAAAAAGAAATTAACCATAATGAATCTGAAATAATGGTAATAAAGTTAATTGACCGAAAATAATGATAGCATTAAGTTTGGTCGACGAAAAATAATGATAGAATTAAGTTTAATTGACCGATAATAATGATATAATTAATTTTAACAGAAGGAGTCATAAAAATCCTAGGTGACCAACTTGTGGTACAAAAACCCATTCAAATCTTGGGATCCATTAAAACTCCATCTTAAACAAAACTGATACAAAAACCCCAAATTTTTAAAAATTGATACAAAAACCTCAAATTTAAAAATTGGTTTCATCAAATTTTATGATGAAACCAAAATTGGTTTCATCAAATTCTTTGAGGTTTTTGTGTTACTTTTGTTTTGATGGGATTTTTGTGTTACTTTTGTTTTGATGAGTTTTTTGTGGATGGATAGTGACACCTTTGGAGTTATAACTCGCGGACCAATTAATTTTATTTATAAAGGTTAACTTAGTCCTGCATAAAATACGAAAAGATAAATTCACTCTGAAACTAAGAATCTTAACCGTAGATCATGTATTTCGGACTACACATATATACCATCTTAAAGATGGATTTCTGAAAGAGAGAGAACCAAACTTGGATTCCTCGGATATTTCCACTATATCTATTAGCTTTATTTAATTTTATGCGAAGGATAACTGCAAACCAAAGCTATTTTCTAATTTTTATTCTAACAATTATATAAGATTATATGCTTCAAAAAAAAAATGAAAGATTATATATGATGGAGACAAGTGTCATACTAATGACATCAAGCTACTTATAGTAGTAGTGGAAATCTTCAAGTAATCTGTCTTGACTTTATGGTCAAACCCGAAGTCAATTCCCATTGACTTGTTTTGGCCTCGGCTTTCGATAGCATTGCTTTCCATGTCCATATCTAATTGACGCATGTTAGAAGTCTATTTCAAGTGGTTTTCCGAGGTCTACCGAATGGTACTAGTTTCACGATCAAATTATTTTTTGATGAATATGTATTAATTATCGTTCATATTTAATTAATCGAGTCACTAATGGCTAAATCGTCTCTTGACCGGTTTAATAGCGTTGACGAGCTTGCGATTCATTACATGTGCACACTAAAAATCAAAAAGTGTCCAATTATGCGCACAATAACGATCAATATGTGTACAATTATGTGTTTATTAACAATCAACAATTGTATAACTATGTATACATCATCGATCAACATGTGTACAACCATGTGCACATCAGAAATCAACATGTGTATTATTATGTACACATTAAGAATTCAATAACAAAAGATATTCAAACTAGTAAGGCAAGTGTTTATAATTACCACATACTGTTAAAGGATCGCCACTTTTAAAAACAATTTTGGATGTAAATTATATTTCCAAGGTTAGATCATTTATGGTAAAAGCAATATTCAGTTTTTTTTTTTTTTTTGCGAAGATGTGGACAAGATCTAGTAAGTGAGATAAATGAAAGGGATTCGTAAAGGAAGCTTATAAAAAAAGGTTTTAAATTATAAAAGGTTATATTGTTATAAAAAGGGTTAAAAGTACTTACTGATTAAATTTTTTTTTATAGAAGCGGTTTTGCTAGTTGAATAACAACAAAAGTACTCGAGCGTATTTTTATTATTGCAACGTCTTTCTACTGATCCACAGCACTCAACCCCATTTGTGCTAAGTTTAAGTACGCATTATAGAAAAAATAAACCGCTAAGAGCATCTCCAATGGGAGATGTAAAATTTAGTTTTTAATGATACGTAGGATATTAGACCTTCATTTTAACTAAATCCATCTTCAACGGTAGGTCCTATAAAATAGGAGGATGAAATACTAATTTTGAAGATTTTGAAGAAAGTCTTTTTTAAACCTTCACAATGACCTCCATGTCATATTTTTCATTTTTAATAATTAATTAAAGTAGAATTATACGATTAAGATTTCATCACATAAGATTTTGTAAGGGTCAAACCTTTATACTAATGGAAATGGTTTATTAGTTATGGAATCCTATGCTTACTATATGTGCAAAACCTCCTAAACAAGGGTCTTAATAAAATTTTCACGTAGGATTTTTAACACCCACTGTTGAAGATGCTCTAAGCTATTAACAAAACCATCTTTAGCAATGACATCTATTTTGCCAAGAAATCCAATATAATCTAAGTTTCACAATGAAAGAACCCTAAATCATATCATTAACCTATTAAGGCAATAGCCATGCTCCAACCTTTTAGTAGACCTCATGCGTTGCTTCCACTGTTGGTTCCTAAAAATTTTCTCATAGAAATATTAATCGAGATATGGAGATCAAAATGCATCAAAGGCAAGTAATAGCAAGTATAAGAAAAGATGACTACATTGTTTTAAGTATGCCTACTCAAACAAAAATAATTGTGCAAAACTGCCAAAAAGCAATAACGTATTTTTTTCATCAGTTTATCAGTTATAAGACGCCAAAAAAAAATGTATAAGTAACCACTTACGCCAAGGGAAATTGTATGACTATTCCCCTCGTCATGAGCTAAATCAGGTTTTCCTGTCCTGAACAAGCCATTTACAACATGCCATTTCAAGACAAAGTATACCATATTATAGCTTCTAAGAGCAACCACAGTCATGGGCAGGACTAAATACTATATACCAGACTAAAAATTTTAAAAAAAATGAGTTTAGTGGAGGTGAAGCACAATGGTGAAAGAATTAAAATTTGGTCTGGGGGACGATATAATAATGCATGAAGTTAAGCGGGCGTATAAGATACGTATGGTAGTGAGGCGTGGATATTGTGTACGTACACATGGGACGCAAATATTACCCACGCCTGCCGTGGAGCGCATATATTACTCTCGCCTGGCGTGGGGCGAGAGTAAAGTACTATATAATTGGGGAGGAGATTATAACAACGCTTGGTGTGAGGCGTACATATAGTAAACGTTTTCCAGACGGTGTTTATAACCGCGCCTCATTCAGACGCTAATTATATTAATGCTTCACAATCAAACGCTCACTATAGTAACGCCTAGTCCTAGACGCTCATTATACTCACGCCTAACATCACACGTCTTTATATCTACGCCTCACTATATTTTGATTTGGTCTGGGTTGACGACTACATTTAGTCTCAAACCCTAATTTTCCAGACCAAATATAACTATGGTCCTCTACATTGCGCTTCAGTTTTAGACCAAATTTGGGTATAGTCCCTAAATTTGGTGTGACTGTGGTTGCTCTAAGGGAGTGAAAAAAGAGGTTTCTAGCGCGCAAGAACGGACAAAATAGTTAAAAATCTCATCTCCCTTATAGGGAGAAGGAGATGAGGCCAAACATTTTTCAGGGTCTGCTCAAAGCAGTAGAAATATCATAAGAGTTAAAACAATATATTTCACCGATCCAAATAAGAAACCTGGCATTTTTAGGGGCGATCTCGAAGGAATTAGGAGCGACTTTTTTATTTCCAATCCATATACAACGTTAAGGGATGTCCTAAAGGCTAGTAGAATACGTTAATGCCCTTACATAATCGGAAGTTATTATGTGTCTGATTGTTAATACTTAATCGGGAGTTAAGTAACTCAAAGATACTACCGATTGATATGAATTTGTGGCAAACACGTACCTGGCTTCTATGACAATCTGTAGAAACATGAACCTCACAAGACTACTGATTGATAAAGTATAAAAACAAGAAATCTTAAGAATTTTTCCATGTTGAAATTTGGGGCTACTACATAATCGGAAGTATTTTTGTGTCCGATTGTGAATACTGAACCGGGAGTTAAGTAACTAGAAGATACTACCGATTGTTAAAGTATAGAAATAAGAAATCTTAAGAATTTTTCCATGTTGAAATTTGGGGCTACTATATAATCATACGCAAAAAAAAAATGTCTAAACTAACGATTAGGAAATTCGAGAAATTCAAAATTTAAAGAATTTTGCTTAATTGAAATTTGGGACTACTTAACAATCGGTAGCTAATGAGATGGTATTAACTATCGATTATATCTTTTGACCGATAAAACCAATATCAACACATTTTCATTTCATTTGATTTATCTTCTTTTCAACTTCAACTCATCTTCTCTCCTCTTCCCTTCCGGTTACAGAGAGGAAAAATCCTCTCCTCTTCCCCTCCGAATACATCGTTAATCGTCGAATCGAATCATCGTCGATTATTCTCTATAAAGATGAAAGATAAGGAACGTACGAAAGCTCGAACCACATCCGAACATTGGACTGCATGCCCGTAATAAAGAGATTTTAACTGAAAAACATGAAGAAGATGAAGTCCCTGATGTAGGAGATTCTGGTAGCCAAACTCTCAAGCAACTTCAAATGACCCGATTAGGTAAGATTCTACCATTGTTTTGGTTTCTATTGCTTCAATTCGACGAATCCATTTTTTTAGGGTTTTCTGTTATTACCCAGATTCGGTAGTTTAGTTATTGTTTTAAACTTACGATTGTGGTCGAATTCTTCATTCCACAAGAACATTGGTCATATTCGGGTGCTAAAAATCAATGTTTCCTATCGATTAAAGAACGTTTTTCATTACTGGACCCTAAATCGACCATAATCGGAAGTTAAATGTGTTTTTTCCTTCCGAATATACTAGGGAAGTAAAGTAATATAGACGCAGTAATCGGGTGATATGTTTTGTAATTTGCTTCCGATTGTTTAGGCTCAACCACTTTATATTTTCTGGACACAAAATGATGCATATTTGGTAGGAATTAGTTTTGTATGGCTACCGATTGTGATGTATTCAGTAGGATAGACTCTGTTTTGGCTTTCGATTTTGCATATTTCATAGGAATTAGTTTTGTATGGCTACCGATTGTGATGTATTCGGTAGGATAGACTCTGTTTTGGCTTTCGATTTTGCATATTTCATAAGAATTAGTTTTGTATGGCTACCGATTATGGCAGATTTCATTGAAATGACGATAGCAAAAGATAGACAATGAAATGCACTAAAAACCATTAATACCTTCCTGAGAAAGACACTTACCCTTTCAGGAAGGTATTAATGGTTTTTAGTGCATTTCATTGTCCATATTTTGCTATCGTCATTACGCTACTAGCTAGACACTTACCCTTTCTTTCCATTTTTTTTCTTCGTCGTCTGATTATAGATACATCCAAAACACAAACCAAATGGTTATGGTTGGCTCTGTACCCTCAAAACCTATGTAATTTGGCCAAGGTTGAATCTGGGTCTACCTATAATCGGTAGATTTAAAGGTTACCATACCAACCGATTATAGAAGATTTCAAATTCATCAAATGAAGGATTTAAGAATAATCTCATTTTGGGGCAACCCTTAATCGGGAGGTTTTGTAACCTATTAAGCGTCCGATTATAGCTACATCCAAAACACAAACCAAATGGTTATGGTTGGCTCTGTACCCTCAAAACCTATGAAATTTGGCCAAGGTTGAATCTGGGGCTACCTATAATCGGTAGATTTATAGGTTACCTTACCTACCGATTATGGAAGATTTCAAAATTCATCAAATGAAGGATTTAAGAAAAATCTCATTTTGGGGCTACCCATAATCGAGAGGTTTTGTAACCTATTAAGCGTCTGATTATAGCTACATCCAAAACACAAACCAAGTGGTTATGGTTGGCACTGTACCCTCAAAACCTATGAAATTTGGCCAAGGTTGAATCTGGGGATACCTATAATCGGTAGATTTACAAGTTGGAATCTCTACCGATTATGGAATATTTCAATATTCATCAAATGAAGGATTTAAGAAAATTCTCATTTTGAGGCAACCCATAGCCGGAACTTACGTTAAATACATTCACTACCGATTACCAGAATCGATAGGTATTGTAACCTAATCAGCTTCCGATTATGATGTATTCGGTAGGATAGACTCTATTTTGGCTTTCGATTTTCTATATTCGATAGGAATTAGTTTTGTAAGGCTACCGAGTGTGAAGTATTTGGTAGGGTAGACTCTATTTTGGCTTTCGATTTTGCATATTCGGAAGATTATGTTGAAATATAACTTCCGATTATTGTATATATTGTATAGCTTGCTAACATATATTTATGAACCTATTGTACTTTAGGGATAGGAGAGGTAAAAAATCCGAAGATGCAATTGTCTCGGATAGTGCACGGATGGAAAGGCGTAGGAATAAAGCACTCAAGAAGGTATTCAACCAACTGCTCCACAAGTTCAAGAAGGTGTTCAACCAACTGCCCCACAGGTTCAAGAAGGTGTTCAACCAACTTCCCCAGGAGTTCAAGAAGGTGTTCAACCAACTGCTACAGTAGTTAAAGAAGGTATTCAACCAAGTTCTCCATAATCAGAAGCTGAAATTCAATATATTGTTCAACCAGAAGCACCAGAACCTAGAGTATCAGAAGTAGGACAACCTAGCGGTACGCAAGCGGAAGGAGAAGCTGAAAAGAAAAATCCTCCTCTAAAGAAAGCGAAACACCTTATCCCAAAAGAACTGAAGGTGAAGGATATTCCTGAAAGTGAAATCCTTGGGTTGTCGCTGGATGGAGGAAAATTGTTATTTGGATACAAAGACTCATGTCCTGGGCCAAAGAAATATATGAAACCGAGGTAATAATCGTATCCATTTTATTTACGTATTAACGTTTTGTTCGTAATGAGATGGAAATTAAGGGTTATAGTTTTAGGTTATTCTAAAAAAAATTTTAACTTGTTGTGTGTTTAATAATATCATTGCGATGTGGTTCGTATACTGAAACCCACCGCCGCACCAACTAAACTGCTGGATTGACCATTATCTGATGAATGTGAAAGGTTCAAGACAATTATTGCAAACTCCGGGTTGTCTAATGATGCCGAGAACTCAATGTTGGAACATGACCGGGTGACTATATCGGCACTTGCAGAGAGGCTTTATCCTGATACCGACACCTTCCATATGTCGTTTGGGGAGATGACGATTATCCCAGATGATGTTGTGCAGATTCTTAGACTCGCTGACCATGGTAAAGGTGTCAGGGATGAGTACACAAAGAACTTAGATTAGGATAAACTTTATGATCTAACTAATAAGTGTTTTGGTTGGGATGCTGAGACATCAAAAATTGAGTTCGCTAGATGCATGAGTTACAGAACTAGACAATTCAACATGGGTACTCTGATGGATATGTTCAAGGGCACCAAGAAAAAAGAAGAGGAAGGAACTTTAACTGATGAGCAAGTGAACCACGCTGCAACCGCATATCTCTTATGTGTATTTGGATGTGTCATTTTCCCCAATACCAGTGGCAATCGGGTCGACGCCAACCTTTTACAACTTCTGCGTCCTATCGATAAAGTGAATGAGTAGCTCTTGGGGCACGACATGCCATGCGTGGTTGATGGAAGAGTTGAGAAAGGCGTTGAGGCTTGGAATTATCCAAATTGTCGGGAACGTGAGTCTACTAAAGGTATTTTTGTTAACTCTACATACTTAGTTATGTTTTTATTTTTCTTTAGTTGAAGATTTAATTTCCTAATACTTGAATAAATGACAATATAGACATGGATATATGACCATTTTCCTATCTTGTAATTGGCCACTGAAAACCCGGCGTGGGATAAAGGTGACCCTAGAGGAAAAAAGTACGTCTTCGATGACAACCATTCCAGGACAAAGGAGCAGCAATTGATTTGTTTGAGGGAGGTTCTGGACTCACTGAAGTCCCAAGATGTATGCTTTGATCCGTACAAGGAAGACCGAGCTAGTGGACATATAGCGGGTCGGTCCGATTTGGCCCTTTATTTTGGACCGTTGTGGAACCCCACGGGATATGTGATATACAATGCCTCAAGGGTGATGCGACAACACGGTTATGTACAAGGTATACCAAAGGTGGAGATGAATGGAGATTTCACATTGGATCTGGAACATTGCGTGTCTGTTAAAGATTCTATCACAGTGATTTACTCGGATAAACCATCTGTTACATTCCATTGGGATATAAGGATGGATTACTTGATCCACTCTGGAAGACCAGTCAAACAAGGTTTTGAAATTACTCCCAACTATATGGATTGGTACCGGAAAATTTCTCGTCTTCGTGTAATCCGTGATTTTATTGAAAATCACACAGCCCCGTACAAGAGTATCTTCAAAGCAAAACCTTCGGGTTTTGATAGATTGGTACGTATTGTTTTCTTATTTTAGTTTAGTATTATGGGTCAAAATATGAGTACTAACCGTTTGATGTTACGCTATGTATAAAAACAGCAGGAGAGGTTTCAAGAATTTGTCCAAATGGTGCACTAGTTGCATACAGTCCGGAGAGCCTGTGCTAATTGAGGAGATAAAAAAGGTTCAAGAGTTGATTGATAACGCTGAAAATGAAGAGTATGCATCTCAGTTCGGGGAAAAAGGAAAGAAACTCGTAAAGAAGGTGAACAAAAGATCTCGGGCCTCATCGAGCACTCAAGGTGAAGTCCCAAATGATGATGGTGTTCCAACTCATGGAGGTCGTAAAGGTCGCAAAGTCAAAGCAAAGAAGAGTTAGACAAACTCTCAATATTTTGTCAACTTTATGGATTTCAAAGTTTATGTCGGATTATGTCGTTTTTAAGGTTTGAGTCGGATTATAAGTTAGTACATTATGTTTATGGTTTTGTGAATGGTTAGTTTTATGGATTATGAATGATTTTATTACTATATTTATGCATTTAACGATGACTCGCAAGCGAATCACATGCAGAGATATGAAACTGTTTAATTTTGAAGCATAATCAGAAGAAAAATTCACTCATAAAATTTCTGATTCTGAGGATTTTTCAATTTTTGTCAGAATCGGGAGATATTTATATTATGAAACTACCGATTCTGGAGATTTTGCAAAATAATTTCAGAATCGAAAGTTTTATAATTCTGTTGTCTACCGATTAGTATATGTGAAGAAAACTTTATTTCTTGTATCCAAACAGCACCATAATCGAAGAGTAAGTTCACTCCTTGAACTTCCGATTATAATAATCGAAAGTTTTATAATTTTGTTGTCTACCGATTAGTCTATGTGAAGAAAACTTTCAGGGTGTTAGTCCTCGAGGGAGTTGGGAGTAGTTGGGTTTTTTCCGTTAGTCGTGGGGGAGTTTGAGGGAGTCTCTCAAAATCCTCGTTAGTCGTGGGAGAGTTCATAAGAGTTTCCCAAACTCCCTAGAAAACCCCAGTTAGCCGTGGGAGAGTTTGAAAAAACTCTTGAACTCCCCTGTTAGTGGTAAAACCCTAGAATGCTAGGGAGTTGGTTGTTTTGGGGAGTTCTGAAGAGTTGATAGTGTTATTTTTCTTGTACACAAATCTCTAAAAAGAGTAGAGATTTGGGAGGGCGTTTGGTAGGAGAAAAATATAGGAGAAATAAGAGGAAACGCTTCAGCTTTCAGATATGTTTTTTTTCTATCTTTTTTTTCTTCTTTGATCTCCATGATTGTTTGTTTTGATTGTTTATAGTTTGTTTTGTGTACTACTATTTTGATTGTTTTTCATACCCGTTTTTCGGTTTATTCCGGAAAGGATTTATAAACAATCAAAACCCTCTTCTTCACTCTCTGTCAAAAACCCTTCTCGATCTGTTGTTTCCCCTGAGAGATCTTGAATCTCTGCATGTGTTTGTATCTGTATTTGTGTGCATGTCTAATCTGGTTCAAAATATGGTTTGGTTTTCAGAATTAATCCCCATGAACTTGAGTACGCTATCTCCTCCAATGGTTCCCTTTGGGTTTGTATGTTTGAGCGTATTGCAACTTCTGCTAAATTTTTATTAACTATCTACTAAAAGAGGAAAGAAATAATCATAAGTATTAGTTTTCATTACTATAGTATTCCCTACTTAGTTATATATTTATGAGTTAATAGTGATCATCAGTACGTACGTATGACTGACATTTGGTTAAAGAATGTGTTGGAGAATAACAATTAAAATTGATCAAACAACTAAATAATATAAGAGGCACTTATCTGATTTTTTGTGTCTTCTCCTTGGTCATCTGTTGATGTCTTGAACATCCTTCTAAACACCATAGAAAGAAGAAACTTGTAATTATGGATTCAGGCGCATGTTCAACATGCTGTCCTTAAGACAAAAATGCCCTGCTACACTCCAAAAAGGATGATGCTATAGCCCTACTGGACATCTGCCTCCAAGATACAACAATCTCAATAAAGTTTGAAGAGCATACTCAAACCTTATTCTATCTAGAACTTGGCAGCAGAAAACACATGAAGCGTACTTAAACCCTCGTTTCAAAAAACATAGAAGAAGAAGTTTTCAATCTTATTATATCGGAAATAAAAATAGGTTCTTCTTATATAAAACCCTAACCCAAATCCAAAATATATAAGGTAAACTTATCTCGTAAAAAATGAAGAGATAAATTTGGAAGGTGTTTTTATTTTTTGGAAAAACCGTTTTATTATTAATTTTTATTCACATAAAACTGTATTTTTTCCAATGATTCCCCACATGAATAAAAATACGATAAAACACAAAAAACAAGAAATATCACGAATAGGCATAGGTGTCCATAAGGTCTTGAACCTTTGTTTAGTGAGATGTTACCTGAACTACTTATTAGCCAGTGTCCATAAGGTCTTGAACTGTCTAACATTTGGTGTAACTCGCGATAACAACCACACATGATATCTCCAAGGTTGCTGCCAAGCTCCGCCGTTGTGTCCATTTTGTCCATGAACGTCTTGTTTCTCAGAATGCTCTAGAGAATCAACTCATATTCTCATAGGAAGCGACCCACTTCCTCATTCAGATAGGTGAGTTCCATCAAGATTGTTCACTGCTACACCCCACTTCAATCTTAAATTGAAACTATAGAACTCATTAAGACTTATTAAAAGTCATCCTTCACATGCAGTCACACTATCACAATCTATACCATAGGGAAGGGACAGAGAATTAATTCTCTGATAGTGTTTACCTTTACCCACCACAAATTAGTTGTCTCATTCGAAACCTTGATCTTGGGATCTCCAGTCAACAAGGTTGAGTATCCTTCATGGAAAGTTATTATTTAATGAGCTTAAGTCACATTCCCCCTCGATGTATAATTACGAACTATGTCTTTAGAAAATCCTTTCGTCAAAGGACCATTAATTTTTCTGTTGACCTCCCTAAGTCTATGAGGTTCTCTTTTGACTTTACATGTCTACTGAGACCTCTTTTTGACTTCACCAATCAACTAAAATTACTTCATTAAAGAGTATAGTTGTCTTACCGAATAAGCCTTCTCCGAGTATGTCTAGACTTTGTCATTGTTCATTTAATTTAGACTCACATAGTCAATTGAGTTTCTGCAATGATGGCTAGGCTTCGATCACATAGGAATATCTTATAAGAAGCATCTTAGTAATCATTTGTCTTCCTCTTATGCTTGAATTAAAGTACACGAACTTTGATTTCTTCAAAATACAAGTTCATCTTGTCTGTCTTAAGGACTTCCATAGACATACACTCCTTAAGAGGATACACACATAGGCTAAGATTTATCCATAGCTTGAAACAACAACATCTCTTAAGGTCAGTACAATATGTATTACATACACAATTTAAGATGTACCTCAAGTATCGCAAATCTCTAATCAGATCATCTCAGTAATTCTCTTGAGATACAAGAGTATTTGTATACACCTGATATACTGCACATTTACAACACACATTAAGTTTGACAAAGACCATTTCCTTCAGAATATCTTTTGGTTCCCTTCGATCCTTTAGATCAAATCAACCAATTGGTCTTTCAGTCAAGTCGTAAATATCACATATTTCATAGGTGGTTGTAAAGCATATAAAAAATACATGTACTATTCAGTAGTACATTCTTTACATCTTCCTCAAGATTAATGTTAGTGCAATATATATCACATATGTGAAATTAAATATGTACCTCATGCATTCCAATCTCTGATCCTTTAGTCAGAGCATCCCTGTGATTTCCCAGGTTAAACGCGGACATGCAAATCTGTTTTACAACACATACTAAACGCGTTAGACAGAAACTATATCCTCAAAATTTCTGTAAAACATACTGATCCTTTAGACCACTTCAACCGCATAATAGTTTCCTGTAAAATCTTAAATAACACCGATTTATTAGTAGATGTAAAACAGTTATATGTTTGTCACATCACAAGATTTCATCACATCACAAAATATCATAATAGAGACATGTGGTACGATAAGTATCCAGGTTTACACATATATGTATAATATGGTTATATCAGGTACATTTCATATTTCCAAAACTTGTAGTTTGTCCCACATCTGATTAACCATTAAGAATACTTTCTGTACATCTACTTATGTATCATTACCTAAGTCAAGTGTTCCTTTTGGGAACAAAAAGATGCACTAGCCTACAGATGCATAAGCAACTCAACTGGCCAAAATGCCTTGAATCCGTCCAAGTATGACTATGGCCAAAGGTGCCCCCACATTTTAGTATTTCCAGTAAGTTTAAGATGGCAACTAGGATAGTAAACCAACATGATAAACCTACCCACTTCTCTTTGTAGTTGAAATTCCCAGCATATTTTAAAATGTTCTTATTCTACATTCTCATTATAAAGGTATACTACCAATATAGTTTTCAACGAAAATCACAAACAAGACTTGTATTAGGAATGCTAACTAACCCTGAGTATCAATTTCTACTCCAGAAGAGATTTACCTAATCAAAGATATATATCAAGATGTGGGTTGGTACCTAAAACGAGTTCCAATGTACCTTTTCATAATTATTTAAGGATATGATTGATGCACAATACTCACTAGTACTGTCACAGATGATTTTTTCGGTAGAGAACGCACTTCGATTCGCAAAATCTAGTGTTCCAGTTCCACATCTATGGCCTCATCTTTGCAGGAAAGTTGTTTACCTTTCGGGACTTGAACAATTTGTTTGCTGCTCATCAGCTCCACTGTCATTATACTGAGATGACTGATCACTTCCTAAAGAGCGACTTCATTTATAGACTATTCTTTATTGATTTACATCCTAGAAATAGTCTTTTCAAAAATCTTCTCACCAACATTAAGACTGTCCTGGTCCAAATCCTGATCGTATTCAGTCACAGGAAGGTGCGATGACTGGAAGTTACCCCACTCCATGTTGATTACCATTTCTCCTATGTGTGTACGCTCGATATATGCTGCGTTTGTTCCGATTTCCAAAATAACTGCAGCTGCAACACATTATTAAAGTATTTTCCTCCAGCTAATGTACCAATTGTGTCATTCACCAGAGCTGCAACACGCATATATATACCCTGTCTGTCTAAGGCCACATCTTTATCAACCGCATCGTCGATGGAGAAAACCTTTGTCCACCTGATAAGAGTACCAGATGCGATCGATAACTGCTTCACAGGGAATGAAAAGGTGAAACCCAATTCCCTCTGACTACCAGGAGGGAGGAAAAAACCTTATCCTCCCGTAGCTATAAATCTTGCGAGTTCTTTAGCAATGAAATCAAAATAGTTCGCTTGAAGTGGCAGTCACCAATTCAGGAGGAATTGAGATTTCGGTAAATTCTTGTTTAGCAACACGTCCATCTCTTCCACCCAACTGTACACACAACACATGGAAGTTTGTGCCCCCGAGATCCAAGGCATAGAATAATCCATGTTCATCTCCAGTAGGGAGATTAGCAACATAACTGTTAAGCATCTTAAGCTTGCTACCACCTTTAGAAGCAAGACCAGCGTGCATCTCAGCAGTCATAGCATCAGCAACTACTCTTAGTTTCTCAATTGGTGTAGCCCACTGTTCTTCAAATTCTTTTCGTATCGACATAGCTTTACTCCGTGTTTTTGAGCTTGTCATCCCATGTGTTTCGATTAATTTAGCTGCAACACAGGCTTCTGCTGCACGAATACGTTTTAGAGTATTACAGACACGCTTCATCAGCTTACTCAGCGTAGAGCTAGGTTGAAGAGATCCTAGGAAAATTAGCTTGAACCGGGCATTAGCAAAGATGAGAGATGATTGAATCTTCTGATCTTTTTCTTTGAAGAATTTAAGAAAAGTCTTTCTGAATTTATTATTATAACACTCTGGATCTATTCTTCCTCCTGACATCTTTTTGTTTTATCTACGATAAAACACAAAAAACAAGAAATATCACGAATAGGCATAGGTGTCCATAAGGTCTTGAACCTTTGTTTAGTGAGATGTTACCTGAACTACTTATTAGCCGGTGTCCATAAGGTCTTGAACTGTCTAACATTTGGTGTAACTCGCGATAACAACCACACATGATATCTCCAAGGTTGATGCCAAGCTCCGCCGTTGTGTCCATTTTGTCCATGAACGTCTTGTTTCTCAGAATGCTCTAGAGAATCAACTCATATTCTCATAGGAAGCGACCCACTTCCTCATTCAGATAGGTGAGTTCCATCAAGATTGTTCACTGCTACACCCCACTTCAATCTTAAATTGAAACTATAGAACTCATTAAGACTTATTAAAAGTCATCCTTCACATGCAGTCACACTATCACAATCTATACCATAGGGAAGGGACAGAGAATTAATTCTCTGATAGTGTTTACCTTTACCCACCACAAATTAGTTGTCTCATTCGAAACCTTGATCTTGGGATCTCCAGTTAACAAGGTTGGGTATCCTTCATGCAAAGTTATTATTTAATGAGCTTAAGTCACATTCCCCCTCGATGTATAATTACGAACTATGTCTTTAGAAAATCCTTTCGTCAAAGGACCATTAATTTTTCTGTTGACCTCCCTAAGTTCTAGTCTTACTCTAAGTACAATGTAGCTAACTTGTCACACCATAGAATGGATAGTTCCAGCCAACCTGTTGAAAACAACAAGAAGAAAAAGAATGTTAGGAAGAATAAGAATACGGAATCGGATACGGACACGAATTCGAATTACAAACAATGGACAACACGAGAGACTGAGAAACTATTGGAACTGTTGGTAGAAGCTACACTTGATAAGAATAAAGACACTAATGGATGTTTTACTAAGAGACTAGTGGTAGATTCCATACTTACAAAACTTAACCAAGCATGTGATTGTGACAAATATTATGAGAACTTTAAAGGGAATATAAATGGTTCAAGAAAAGATTTGGTGAATACCAGGATTTGTTTAAATCTTGTACTTCTGGATTCGGTTGGGATGACGGTAAAAAGATGATTACTGGAACCAACGAGATGTGGAACAATTACTTTGAGATATATGTGTGTTATTTACCGACAATTGAATGTGAACTTTTTTTCTTCTAATTTATGCAGAGTTCTAATTCATGCTTTATCCTTTTTTTGTGTGTTAACAGAGTCATCCAAAGCAAATTCACTTAAGGGAAGAAAATGGTAAAGACTATGGTGACTTGCTTATTGTTTTTGGGAATAAATGTGCATCTGGAAAAGTTACAGTTGATCTTACCCATGAGGGTACAAGTGATAGAACCTGTAATGAGGAAGATGAAGAAGATGAACAAGAGGATTACTTAGATGTTGATTATACTCAACGATATCAATATGATAGTGCTTTTAACGTATCATATGTGGGATATTCCTCCGAGGACAATGACGAACAAGGTAAAGATGAAACTCAAGATATGCACACAAAGAAAATTCATGTCAGAAAAACGATACCAAGGAAAAGACCAAGGTGTGACATTAATGACTCTTCTACATCAACTAATCCTACTGAGCAGTCTGATTACCTAGAGAAATTGATTGTCAACAGTTCATCGATTGCTTCTTCTATTGAGTCAATGTATGCTCTTATTGCGAAAGAGAAAGAAGATCGCAAAATTGAAAAGGAAATGTGCAGACTTGATAAGGATAAGAAAGATAACGAAGTATGGGATCTTGTTTATGGCATGACTGAAATTTCTTTGGAAGATAAGCTGAAAGTGATTGAAATGCTCGACACCAATCACAAGAAGAACTTATTAAGACGTTTTACTCCTGAAGCGAGAAAGTTATGGATTGGTTCAAAGTTAAAAGCATAAACTTGTCATCTTTGCAAGTTTCTTTTAGGTATAATGGGATTTTAGAGTTACAAAATCTGGTCGTTTCGTTTCTTTAACTATTAGTATTTAATTTTTTCCCCTTAGTTGAGACTTTATGGTTATGGATTGAGCTACTAATTGTTATGGATTGACAACTTTATGGTTTGAATCTATGAACTTTATATTTTATATGCGTATTTTCTATACACATATATACTTTTATGCTTTTGAGATATGATGATTCTAATAAAAAAATATGTTTATCATCTTTTTAGGTGAACATGTCTGATTTTGATTTATCTACTGATAGTGAAGATCCAACCTTCGATACAGAAGAAGAAAGAAGTGATGATGAAGTAAGTAGAAATGATGAATTTGAACTATCCATATTTTTGAATATACTTTCCTCGGTGCATTCATGGTTGATGGATATAATTAAGCAATCGCAATACATACAAAATCAGCATATTGAAAAACCAATGAGATGCCAGTTACTTTAGTTGGGTATAAATATATAAATAGAGTTTTGCGTGAAGATCCTGAAGAATTTCGACGAAGTTATAGGATGTACCCTGATATTTTTGTAAAACTATGTTGTGTCATTCGAGAAACTACACCATTACCTGATACAAGATGTGCTTCTATTTAAGAAAAGCTTGGTACATTTTTACTCATTGTTGGCCAAAGTTCACGATATTGCAGAATACGTGACACATTTGGTCGCTCTCGATGGACAATTAGTAAAAACTTCAACAGGATGTTACGAGCTTTAAATGCTATAGCCCCGAAGATGATGGTTAAGCCAACAAGTGCAATTCCAACTAAAATTCGAGAGAGTACACGATTTTATCCTTACTTTAAGGATTGCGTTGGAGCTATGGACGGTACACATATCCCAGCAATGGTAAAGAAAAGAGATGCAACCGTTTATCCGAATCGACATTGAATTACATCTCAAAATGTGTTAGAGGTTTGCAATTTCGACTTGAAGTTCATATACGTGCTTAGTGGATGGGAAGGGTCTGCTATTGATTCGAAAATACTTAGCACGCAATGAAAAAAATAAATGGACTGAAAATACCGCAAGGTAATTTTTCTTTTATCTAATGTGAAGTTTTGATTTTTTGGTTAAGTTATATTTGGGTTCTACTTGACGAAGTTTTCTTTTTGTGTTTTATTCAGGTAAATATTACTTGGGGGATGGTGGGTTTGCAAACTGGCGATATTTTTAACACCATTTCGTGGCCAACGTTATCATTTGAAAGAATTTTCTGGTAAGGGTAATCATGCGAAAAAGGCTGAAGAATTATTTAACATGCGTCATGCTTCTTTGAGGAATGTAGTTGAAAGATTGTTTGGTGTTTTGAAGTCTCGTTTCTTGATCTTTAAGTCTCAGCCTCCATTTCTTTATCAAGTGCAAGCGGAGATAGTGACCGTTTGTGCAGGCTTACACAACTTCTTGCGAAAAGAATGTCGTTCAGATGAGTTTCCAGTCGAGGAAGAGGAAGATAGCCATCCATCAACGCTTGAAAATGACGACGAAATTTTGACACAAACTCAAGAACAACAACGTCAAGAAGCTAACGCATGGAGAAAGAGTATATCAGATGATATGTGGAAAAATATTCGTGAACAAAGGGAGTTAGAATTATATGGAGACCGTTAAAATGAAGGGGAAAAAATTATCTCGTTGCACAACAATAACATACTATTGATACACTCTTTTTAATTTTTTTTTATTAAAGATCATTTTTATTTGCGAATGAGGATTTATTGTTTCTTAAAAGAGAATGAATAAGGAGTGAACTCTCTCAATCTCCCCCAAACTCTCCCAAACTCCCTCTAATAAACTCTCTCAAACTCCCTACACTCCCCCAAACTCCCTGAACTCAAAAACACCAAACTCTCTCAAACTCCCGCACTCCCTCAAACTCTCTTAAAATCCACAAGATTCAAAATACACTCAACTCCCCCCAAATCACTCGAGGACTAACCCCCTATTTGTTTCAAGTATCCAAACAACACCATAATCGGAAAGTAAGTTCACTCCTTGATCTTCCGATTATAATAATAAAATTTTTATAATTTTATTGTCTACCGATTAGTCTATGTGAAGAAAACTTTGTTTCTAGTATCCAAACAACACCATAACCGGAAAGTAAGTTCACTCGTTGAACTTCCAAATATAATAATCGGTAGATTGATAGGTTACCATACCTACCGATTATGGTCGATTTCAAAATTCATCAAATGAAGGATTTAAGAAAAATCTCATTATGGGGCAACCCATAATCGGGAGGTTTTGTAACCTATTAAGCTTCCGATTATGGCTATACTCAAAACACAAACCAAGTGGTTATGGTTGCCTCTGTACCCTCAAAACCTATGGAATTTGTCCAAGGTTGAATCTGGGGATACCTATAATCGGTAGATTATAAATTGGAATCTCTACTGATTATGGAAGATTTCAAAATTCATCAAATGAAGGAGTTAAGAAAAATCTCATTTTGGGGCAACCTATAATCGGTAACTACTTAGTATTTATAAACTAACGATTATAATAGGGCATATTAGTCGAAATATCCACACATTAATCGGTAACTACTTAGTCTATATTAACTACCGATTGTTATGTTTTCTACCGATTATAAAAGGGCATATTAGCCATTTCGAAAAATCGGAGATAAAGGGTAGATTAGATTTACGCTTGAGTGACATTTTTTATTTGTGTCGCCCCTAATTTCTTCGGGGTCGCCCCTAAAAATTCAAAGATAAGAAAGCAATAGAAAGTATAAGAGGTTCTTTTGTCGATTGCCCACTTAATAATCCCTTTTACAAATTTCACCGACTATATAAAGTTTAAGCAACAATAATAAAAGATTTTATTAAAACTTACGAAAAGTTATATACATAGATGTCACATCCATTTACAAGTGCTTGTATGATAGATTTTTTAAGGCTTATATGCAGGGTGCTAGATAAGCAAAAAATACCTTTTTTACATCTTTCCCATTTAGCCAACTTGTCTGATTCCCTAATCAAGCTTCTATTTACATAGTAGATTCTAGTATTTACATATCCCAAAAGAACCTTCACTTCTTCTTGTATATTTGTTGTTCTCCATTCACAGCTCGAAGGTTTGTTGTTCAAAAAATTTGTTTCATTTATGCAATCTGTTATCACCTCTAAATTGTGTAGATTTAACTCTTTATCCCACTTCACCGCTCCTTTCAAAGCAAGAGCTTCTCCGTATACTGCACTTGTGATATATCCTGCAAAAACCTTGATGTCAGAAATATGATTGTGTAACCACAAGATTAAACCAATGCCGAAGGTTTAAGCAGCAATAGAAATATCATAAGTATATTATTTATTTTTTTACGGTTGGGAAGACAAACACATTATCTCTCATGTACGACTCCCTCTCTCTCTCATGTAGCCGATTTCTCATTCTTCTTCCGTCAATTTCTAGTCGTTATCCTTGTTGGCTAGTGATTCAACGATTATTTTTTCCTACCGGATTCAGCCGGACTAAACTTCAAAGTCCTTTGAAACTTCCATTGTGTTTCTCATACACTCAATGAAGTTTATCTAATTCTTTTCTTAATTTCATTCACTTTTGCTTTCTCCTATGTCTAATTCAATCGATACAATGTTTATTCCGGAAATCCCAAATCCCTCAAACTATACCCATCTGCCCAGAAATACGAAAGAAAAAGCTAAAACTAAAATCAATAAAATTACTCAAACCCAAATCACAGATTCTGCAAGTCTGGAAGCTGGGTCTCCCCCTTCCATGAAAATCTACAATTCTCAAGCCTACTTAGGACTGAATTACAATCACATTCAGCTACATCTTAGAACACACCTCAACAAAAATTACAATTTCAAAATTGTCACTAAGTTATCTGTTTCACCCAACCTATTTAAATCTGAAGACCACATACTGAACCTCTGCACCCTCTTGCAGAAATTTATAAGTAACAACATCAATTTTCCGCAACAGCACTGGCATATACCTAAAAGTACTCATACCACATCCCAAATGCATCAATGGAAGCATCTAAACAGGTTTGTTGAGGTATGTTTTTCTCTAAATCTCACCTTCTTTAAGAGTACCTCTATGAGACTAATTTACAAACTGCTATATCTAACACAGATTCTCTAGACTACTTCTCTTACATAAATATCACTACACTACATTCAAACAGAGTGGAATCAAAAACTAATATCATGTTTTTTGGAACATTAGATATCATGTTAAATTTCCATTTGTGCAATCAAAGCAGTTTTAGAAATCTCACCAAGAAAAATCCCAAATTCAAAGAAAGATGTGAAGTCATGCCTAGCCCGTCTGTCACAATTGTACAATGTGCTCAGGAACTTGTTCACTTACCTTTAAACATCATACATAAAAATAACTATGTTAACACAAAACCCAAATTCAACAAAACAAAAAGTATTTCAAAGACTTCCAATAAAGACAGAATCTTAATATATATTATAAATAAGCCTCATTATTTCTTGTCTTGGTCTTTAACTGCTCCACTTACCAAATCAGGCAGAGATATTTTGCCCAAACATTCCTATAGATTCTTGTGCAGGAACAGGAGGAGGATGAGTAGGATCTTGATTGGGCATCGGCTCTGGTGCAGGTTCTGGTACTGCTACTGGATCTGGTGCTGCTGCTGGTACTGGAACTACTGCTGGCTCCTCATGGGGAGGATTAACTTCCCCATACCCTTCATTTTTTATGGCAGCTACCTCGGTCGCAATTCTACCAATCACAGGGCTCAGCATATCCAATTGAGGGAAAATCACAGAATGAGAAGGGATAAGAATGTTGGCATTCTCTCGAATTGCAGCTCTCACAGGTGCAGGCATTGTAACGGCATAGAAACCCTGACGCACCCCACCACATACTACAAACCGATCACCCACTAGCACCACTCCTTCATTCACCACAAATTGTCCCTTCCTGGGATGAGTAATATAAACAATCCAACCATCAGCAACCCCCCACACCCTATCTCCATTTGGAAAAGGTGAGGATCTTGGACCTCCAAAATTATCACCATCTCCTCCATCAACACCATTCCCATTACCATCTATACCATCAGAATTTACTCCACCATCTCCACTCCCACTACCATTAACATTGCTATCTCTACCACCAGAATTACCAACGTCTCCACTACCACTGCCACTTCCACTACCAACCTCATTGATGCTGTCCTGGAAGATATGCCTCCCCTCATCCCCATCTTCAGCATTAACTTGATACATTGGTGTAGTGTTGCAATCATCAGTAATTACCTACTCACAAATGCACCCATTTATCAATTCAAGAACCCAAATCAAAAACATTAAAAAAAAAGAATTCCAATTTCATGCATGTTCAAATTGATTACCTGATCGGAGTATGGAAGATTAAACCTTGGCCTCTTCATAACATAACCATGACCAGGAGGGATTTGGTCATACTGTTGCTCCAACTTCAGCTCACTATTATGTCGCAAGTTGTCCCAATGCCAGTTAAAGTTGCGGGTGTGGTTAACTTCTTCTCTACCATTTGGGAAAGTTATTCCATATGGAAAACTGGTGAATGGGGATATTAGGATTATACCAATCCAATGTACGCTCCATCAGGATTTCTGGAGTTTCTTCAACAATATCACCATCACAATACAACACTCGAGGCATGTTTTCTTCTTAACTCTGTCTGTGGAAAACACTTTCAAAAGTTCTTCTGCTCCAAAGAAAATGATTAAGAAAATGAAAAGGCCCCTCTCTTTTCTTCATATTATAAGTTTTGGAAGAGAAACTGCCTCTTCATCGTAGTCGTTCATCAAGAATCACCAACGAATCTTTCCAACGAATCATCACACAAGACTGTCTAAACAGACACAACCGAGTATTGTCAAGTCTATTGGCAAGCCTATAAGAACTAGGAAAGATAATGCTACATCTCTATTGGCTCATCCGGAACGGTGCCAGCCACTTGGAAAATGCAACTCTTCATTCTCATCGGGTACATACGGTTTCGGGCCAACGTCACTCGCTCATGAGAGAACCCCTGACCCATACCCGATGGTCATTCCTGTTAAGATCCCCACCACCTGGTCCAACATGATGATTTATCAACTAAAGCTCAGCTATCTTCTAAGTGGACGCAGTGTTGCTAACCAAAAAATGTGCAACACCAAAAACCAACCGAAATGAAGCTGCAGCAGGTAAAAGGTCATATTTGTCTTCTTATGCTAACCACTTATGTTCTAGCAGGGAAAGCAACAAAGCACCATTGACCAACCAGCACTATCTCCAGCATGAGTCTACTTCGCCACATGGGAAATATGTACGGCCCCAATCATCTTCCAGGAACTACCTTTGCTATTTCAACATCAACACTCTTCAATCACAACATAATTACACGGGATCCAATGATTCACCTAGTCAAACAAATGGTGATAGCAACCAACACTATGAACCCGTGAATTATTTCAACTTAAATCCTGCAACTCTTACCACTTCCTGGTCACTCCTCACAATCACCTTTCTCAAGATAGTGAACATCACCCTATTACCATCCTGCTCCTCAGGACTGTTTGTTTTTTCATTATGGCTTCCTCCTCCAACACACATACACCTAGCATTGACAACCTTGTTAACAAGATGAACACTTCTCTTTCCATCCCTGAAGATTTTTTCCCTAAAGTCTTCATCAATCCTGAGAATATCAAAACCAAACAAACACTTGACTGGAAACGGTGTTTTATTGGAAAGCTCTGTAGCAATGTATCTTTTCAAACCTCTAGAGTCAGCAACTTCATCAATGCTCACTGGGAAATTCACAGTAGAGTGAAAGTGGATAACTGGAACAGGAGAAGAAACTACTACATGCTCAGACTCACTCATGAAGAGGATTATTCAACACTAAGAAAAGGAGGTACAAGAGGTGTTTTTAACAAGCTCATGGTCCTGGTTGGTGTCCCAATGGGAGGTCCTGATTTTATTGATGAGGAACTATTCAAAAAGGTGATGATATGGTTACTCATTAAGAGAATTCCAACACACATCATCCCTGACATCCAAGGCATCCTCAGACCAATTGGAGTGTATCAAGAAGCAAAAAAGGCCTATGGGAGAGACAGATTTGAGAAGAACTTGGAGGTAAAACTCACCATTGATGTTACTAGAGGTCTAAAATTTGGCATTGAAGCCTTTGAAACCACTACTACTTCTCACTGGATTGAGTTTGCCTATGCTCTCAATGAAATAAAATTCTGTAAAGTTTGTAGAATCCTAGATCACCCAAGACCCCCTTGTCCCATGCCACCAAATCAACCTCAAATCCTTTATCAAAATCTCCCAACACCACAACCAACACCCCTCCTTTAACTCAGCAACAAAAAATTATGCAAGCTGGCAAAAATGTTATCCACAGGCCTTACTCTGATGTTGATGTTGCAGCTGAATTTGAGGTGAAAATGAAAATTGCAAAGAAATTGGACCTTGAAAAAGCAATTGCAAATCTTGCTTCCTCCTCCAAAGATCCAGTTTTTTTTGAAGCTCAACCATCCACTTCCTTGGAAACAGATATACCTCACCCCAATGTTTTGGCTTGCCAAATCAGAAACAAAAAGATGGATTTGGCGAAGAAAATTGCTGGAAACTACAAGAAAAACCTCCCAAGAATGAAGGATGCTGCAAGAACCAAAACTGCTAGTACTTAAAAGAATGACCAACACCAAGTTGTGGATCCTGATGGCATCTTCCCAACCTCCCCCACCAAAACCCTTCACTTTTAACTCCTTGCCAACACTTGCCCAAATAAAAGAAAGAATGGAGGCTGAACAAGCTAAGAAGAAAAAAGAAACATGGAAGGCAAAAAAGAAGGCACATGCTTTTGAACAAACCATCTCTTCACCCACCATGCATATGATAGAGCCTAAAAGAAAGAAACCCATACAAGCTGAAAATAGTTTTGACTCCAATGCCTTGGACTCTGATTGTATCAAAAGATTCAAAGACCAAGAGGATCACTCTGCAATGCACATGGACTCCAACAATCTGGCAATGGCTAATGGTGACTCAGGCAGTTCCACTTCTGAAACTATGGTACATTTCTATACCCAACATTTGTTATTACTAATATCCTTTATTATCTTTTACTTACACTTCAACTTACTTGCTATAAATAACACCATATCTAGAAGACTCTCTACCAAATATCCTCTTGTTTCCTACTTTTGGCAATTCTTTACCTCTTTGGCATGGAATTATCAAGGCATGGGAACAAAGGATACTAAAAGGTACCTAAATGATATGCTAAATAAACTAAACCCTGATATCATTTTCATCTCCATATAAATTCTATAGTTAAGCCTGCCAGTGCACCCCTTGGTTGTATACTGGTATTTATGGTAGTCCCTATGATACTAACAGTAAAATTACTTCTTGGAAAATGCTGGAAAATACTGCTGCCACAAACAACCTTCCTTGGTTGGTCATTGGAGATTTAAATCTCATTCTGCATGACACTGAAAAGTTCAGTGCCCAACCTATTGATTCCAATGAAGCTACTTTATTCAGCAACAAAATTCTTGAATTGGACCTTGTGGATTTGGGCACCACTGGTTGTCCCTTTACATGGTCAAATAAAAGAAGTGTTTATGCTCTCACTGAGCAAATATTGGACAGAGGATCAACAACTGATAGTTGGATTCTTCTATATTCCAATACAACTATATCCAACATGTTGGTTATTGGATCTGATCACCACCTCATTCTTCTCAACTCAAATTCGTCTTGGCAAACTGGTAAAATCCCCTTCAAATTCTTTGGTCCCTGGTTGGATCATAAGGATTGCAAGGAGATTATTACTGAGTGTTGGAGAAAGAACATCAATTTCTCAAGTGCCTTCCTTATATCCAGGAAGCTTAAATACATTAAACTTCATCTCAGAAAATGGAACAAGGATTTTATGGTAACATCAAGACTAACATTGAGGAATGCAAGCAGCATCTTCACTGGTTGCATAAAAACTACTTCAGAGCTGACAGAAATCAAGCTATCACCATATCCAGACATAATCTCAAAGATTGGAAGGATATAGAAGAACAATTTTGGAAGACTAAAAGCATGGACCACTTCATCAAACTTGGGGATCAAAACACAAACTACTTCCATAGAGCTACGAAGTGCAGAACAAGAAGAAACAAGATTGATACCATCCAAGATAGCAATGGAAATTGGATTACTGATCATCAAGCATTAAAGAAATGCTTCACTCAACATTTCTCCAAAATGGCTACTACTGAAAATACACTCATAAACCCAGAAATCATCAACCTAATACCCACCACAATCACCACTATTCACAACACTGTTCTCAACAGGACTCCAGATCATAATGAAGTTAAGGAAATTCTCTTCAGCATGGCAAAAGACAAGACCCCAGGTCCTGATGGATTCCCACCAAATTTCTTCCAAGCCAATAAGGAAATCCTTGGAGAAGATATTGTCAAGATGTACAACACTTTTTTCTATCAAGTCATATGCTAAAAGAGTTGAACTCCACCTTTATATCCCTCTTCCCTAAAGTGGAAAACCCAACATCTCCAAGTCAATTCAGACCCATCAGTCTCTGCAATACAACCTACAAAATCATATCCAAACTTTTAGCCCAGATAATGAAACCTTACCTCAACAAAATCATATCACCATACCAATCAACATTTATACCTGGAAGGCAAATATCTGATAACATAATCATTGCACATGAAATCATCCATGCTATGAGATCCAAGAGAGGAACCAAAGGTGAGAGTGGGAGTATGGGGATAAAGATTAATATGGCTAAAGCCTTTGGTAGAGGGGATTGGAATTTCCTCAATACTATTATGACAAAGATTGGCTTCAATGAGCAATGGTGCTAAAAAATTATGCAATGCATCACTACCACCACCTCAGCTGTTCTGATAAATGGCTCTCCAGACACTTTCTTCAACCCTTCAAGGGGACTAAGACAGGGGGGCCTCTCTCCCCCTATATTTTTCTCTTTTGTTTGGAAGCTCTCTCTAGGACACTAATACATGTTGAGGATCTGGGCATTATTACAGGTATCAAAATTTTTAAAGGAGCTCCTTCCATCAATCACCTCCTCTTTGCTGATGATTGCATGGTTTTCTGTAAAGCTAATAAGGTGAGAAGCCCAGAACATCATGGACAACCTCAACATATTTAGAGATACCTCTGGCCAACTCATAAATTTCAATAAATGTGAGATCTTCTTCAGTAAAAACACAGATCCAAATATTATCCCCAACATCAGCAACATTATGGGAGTCCAAGTTATCCAGTTGGATGAAAAATATCTAGGATCCCCTCTGTTCACTCACAGAAGAAAAATCAAGTCATTCAAACCAGGAGTTGATAAGCTACACCTAAGGTTATCCAGTTGGAAAAATGTCCCCCTAAATCCTGCTAGAAGGGAAGTCCTAATTAAAACTGTCACCTCTTCAGCTAGCATTTACCAAATGAAATGCTTCAGAATACCAAAACAAACCTGTCAGGATCCAAACAAACTTCAAAGAGATTTCTTTTGGGGGAAAAATATGGAGCAACCCAAAGGTTACCACCCAAAGGCTTGGACTGCTTTGTGCAAACCAAAGGAGCTGGGTGGATTATGCTTCATGAACATGGAGCTATTCAACAGCTCTATGATCACAAAAATTGGTTGGAGACTAAAACAGGACAGAGACTCTCTATGGTATCAACTGATGGATGCCAAGAAATGTCCTAAATATGGATATAAAAGCTAAAGAAGGAGATTTTTGGATTTGGAAAGGAATTCTTGAAGGTATACAGAACATACAACACTACTGTGACTGGAAGATTGGAAGTGGAAGAAGAATCAAAATCTGGGAAGATCTTTGGATACCAAATTATACTGCAAAGCTCATCAAGCCTACCTACTGTCCACAATAAATAGATCTGCTGATACACATCATGCAACCAAATGGGAACTGGAACATTCAGCTAATACAACAGATTTTCAACCAAACTACTGCTAAAGACATTCTGGCTCTAAATACTCATCCAGGGGAGAAGACACAATCCAATGGCACTTAAATGATAGGAAACAATGACACACCTATTCTTAAACTTCCCTGCAACAATTGAGGTTTGGAATCAAACTCTTGGTGTCTCCCATGGAAAGTTTGATAATACTACAAACATCATGAATTGGTTGAATTCCTGGTTCACTTATGGAAGCAATACTGGAAACACTAATACTTATGCTACCATCTGTTGGTTTATCTGGAAGGCTAGGTGTGATATAATTTTAATCACACCAAACCTAATGCCAAGCACACAGCTCTGTGCATAAAGCAACATCTTTGTGACTATAATAGAGTTCACAACATGCCAATACATGAGTTAAACAAGTTTTATCTTATTGATGGGGAGTCTAATAATGAGTCAGACATAACAGTTCCTTTTGATTTAAACCAACACTCTACACAACATTTTGGATTTATCAACCGAATATGCACTATACAGGAACCCTGACAGCTTAAATTACTTATCTGCACTAACAATCTTGGATGTTGCAGGAAAAATATTGATAGCAGAGGACACCCATGACATGTTGGGGACTGTGGAGCAACAGGAGGTGCGGACCTAGCCTTCAGCTGGGAAAAGGAAAAGCAGCACGTGAACATTGAAGTTCATGCTGAATCCAGAGACATTCTGCTAAGATTTCAGACCTTATATCATCAGGCAAGCAAGAGGCGTTTCACTCTCAGACAACATGAAGACTCGAGAAATGATGAGATAAACAATCACTCTAGGACTAAACCAATATCTTTTGTTTTAACTAGTATAAAACTCATTCACGGACTTCAAAACTTGGATTCTCTTAATTTATCCATCTTTTGTAAGAACAATGAAAGCATGCCGGCACAGGTTCTGCTAACTCCTTGTTTGGTTCTTAGACTTTTACTGTCTAAGTTTTTTCTATATAAAAAAAAGATCAAGTTTAAGCTGTATCCACTAACCACCAAATTCACCCTATTCAAAACAAGTAGTCACTAACATATCCGCATATGCATCAAGAAGCCAGTAGAACCAAAAATATTCTATTCCTAAGTTATGGTGGTTTTTCTCCATTTGCAGTTAACAATGGAATACTTGCATGACTAAAAACTCAACTTTCGGGTATGAGTTTAAGATAATAAGGAAGTGTTCCTGGCTGCGTAAGTTCACTCTAGGAAACCCTAAAGGTCTCTCAAAAAGATCATGACATTATTAATGACTAAAATGTTTTCTTTCATAATAAATCTTATGATAAACATTGATAAATCAAGCATGTAGAATAGGACTGAACTCAATGCCTTTATATACGAAGTGCAGACTGATAAATATATTGCACCTACTTCACAGGTAATTCCAGCTGGGTACAATACCAAAAAGGTGATACAAGTGCTTCTGTTGTACCAAAGAAAGGGTATACCGGATAATCCACACTCAACATAAAAAAATTCAAAATCAGAATGACTTGAATGGACTCTTATCAAAACGAATTTTACGGAAATGGATTATTATTTTTCTATGGATTATCTCTTGCATCCGACTATAATTGAATGAGAAGAATTTCCAGAACTCTTTGGTATCAGTAAGAAAATACATTAAAATGAAATCTCACGTATAAAAGTTCTATATCATCTTCATATTTGATTAATACATAAATTTTATCATTGATTTGGTACCAACTTGAAGTAATTAGGTTTTTGAAACCGTTAAAAAATTCTGAGATCGATTTCAAAATAGATAAATCAAATAGTGGTGATAAGATCAAATAAGAAGAACAAATCGAACTTACCTTTAATGATGAAATCTGCATAAACTAAATCTCATCAACTTTTCTTCTAAGTTTTAAATTAATCTTCAAGAAGATGAATTTGATGATTACGATTTAGATTTTTTAAGCTGAATTGAGTGTTCGTTTGATTATCATATTTATGTTTGGAGATTGACTTCCATTGACACGAAAAGATTAGATTTCTCGATTTTCTATCCTCTCTCTGATTCCATGAAATGAAAATGAAGAATGGAAATTGAACTACAAACAAATCATATAATATATGAATGAATATTTTTGTCGTACAATTTTTGTTTTGTTTTGTTTTGTACTTAGTCGTTCACAAAAGGATTAACTCGTTCAGGATTTGGTAATTATGGACCTCCTAGTATTAGGTTCGAGGGGACATGATTACAGTGTCTAAAGTCCAACTAATATAGGATTAAACGTTAACTTCTACAATCCAAAACCCAGTCTTTATTGATCCATGTGGCCGTGGGGGTTCTAAGGGCCATGTCCCACGCGGTAGAAACCACAAGACCCAGCCCATGTAGCGGGGCCTTTTCTTTAAGGTAAGGTTTATCTAAGTTGCGTATTCTTAAAAGCCCCTCAATAGCAGTATATAAAGTAGAGCTGGCAAACAAGCCAAAACCCGTGGGTTAACCCGTGCCCGGCCCGTGAAAACCCGAACCCGGCTCGTCTTGTTTAAAAACAAGCCGGGTTCGGGTTGGAGAAATGTCGGCTTGTGAGTAAACGGGTTAACCCGTCCCGGCCCGTGAACCCGCGGGCACAACCCGTAACCCGTGAAGAAATTAGCTCTCAATTAATGTAAATTCTAACTTCACAGACTCAGAGCATAAAACAATCTTCATCATATTCTTGTCACAGAACTCTAATTCCAAACCACTAACAATAACCCAATTTCTCCAATTCATCTTCATCACCATCTGTAATACAACTTCATCCAACCAAGAATTCAATCCTAAAACTATTTAGGTACCAATATTTCCATGTCTGCATCACTCCAACACTATTTCACAATGCTCATTCAACATCATCACTAGATTCACTACCCATGATTCAATCTCCACCTCTACCAGCAACGTCTTCTTTATAATCATCTAGAGATTAACTCAGGAACTCTAATTCCTAATTGGGGAAGAACAACAAGAACCCTAATTCTTAGAATCAAAATTAAATCCTATACAATCATCTCTACCTTAATCAATAACAAACCCATGAAATATTATACCAAAACAAATTTAATTTCATAAAGAAATCAATCAAAACTGAAACCCCAAATTTACCTGGTTTTGATTCTTCATCAGAACAATCTCCAATCGATAATTCAACATCCAAAATCTTCAACAAAACAAACCCATCATGTAGTTCCGTTTAAATCTTCTTAATCCTTTCTCGTATCGAATTCCAAACAATTAACAGAAACCCTAATTATACATCTCTGTTTCATCATCTCGAGCAGAACTATATCAATCCCCTGACTCTCCTCCTTAAAGATTCACCACCACAACAACACCTCCATCATATAATCGTTTCATCAAACACTTCTCTCAATCGATCTCTCACAAACTCTCAGAATCGCTCGGAAAAGAACTTAAGAAAAACGAAGATGAAGAAGAAATAAGAAAAAAGAAGAATAAGTGAGAAGAAGAGAAGGGATACGACTCTCAAAGATAGTTAGGAAACCCAAATTGGTCATTCAGTTCCTTGTACCACGTGCAAACAAATGATTGGATAACCCGGGCAGGCTAACCCATGAACCCGCAAGTTAAACCCGTTACGGGCACGGGTTGAAGAAATGATAACCCGTGTAAAATTTCAACCCGCGGGTTTAAACCTATATTAACCCGAACCCGTGGAAGATTTATAAAGCATATTAGGGTTTTACTATCGATTTGCCAGCTCTAAATTATAAAGCATATTAGGGTTTTACTATCGATTTGCTTGGAAGATTTATCAATGGAGGCGGGAAAGATGATAAACAGAGCACTGCGAAAGCACAAACAACCTGTTTTAACAAATGAGCCCTTTTCTGCTGTGCCCAAAAAACGATCTCGCTGTGATACTATAAAACACCATCAGAAAGAGATGGTAGTTTCGTCTCTCTTCAATCTGAATCACATTTTTTTATCTCTTTCCCTCTCTAACAAATATGGTTTCTCTCTGCAGAAAATGTCATCAAGCTTGACCTCAAAAATCTTAAAAGCGGCATCATTTCAACAGAAGGAAATAGAAGATGAAGCCAGAAAAGAAGATCCTTTTTTTTCGATTCCCGAAAAAGTAGGAGGTGTTTCAGAAGATAGTGATAGTGATAGTGATGAACGGTTCGGCTCATTAGATGAATTATCAGAAACTGAAAGCCAGTACAATGATTATGAAGTGAGTTTGTTCCCTTTTTTTTTTTTTGATAAATTAGGGATCAATAATTTTCAATTAGGGTGTTTAATTGTTTAGGTCGAAGTGGATGAAGAGCAGATGGAAATATTAGAGCATTTCATGTCCAAGGCACCTGGTACCCAACTCACATTATCTGACCGTGTTATTAACAGAATTAAAAATGCGGAAAGTGTATCCGCAGGTAATAAATTCTAGAGTACTGCTTATATTTCTCTTTTCCGGTCGTATTTACATTGATTTTATTATTTTTTTGGAAGACGCAGAATTTTCATTCTGTAAGATAAGTTATTCATTTAGATTTCGGTATCAATCACTCAACCTTTTGGTTTTATTTCTGGATAGCATTAATTTTTGTTTAATGCTCCATGTTTTCAATGAATTACTCATCATTTTGGTTTATTATCTCTTACAGAACAGCAACACCAACCACTTCCTCAAATGGGCAAAGACATTTATAAGAGGTACTTGAATATCATTCTTCTTTTCTCTTCAGGAAGACTTTCATTGTTCTTTTGGATCTAATTTATTTGGTTTTTATATATTCGAAATGGCAGAATTGGAGAGTATTTGAGTAGATATTCAAGTGGGAAACTTCCAAAAGCTTTCTTATCCATTCCTAGAAGTTCACATTGGGAGGATGCTCTCTACTTGACTGAACCAGAGAAGTGGTCCGCAAATGCAATGTACCAAGCTACAAATATATTTGCCTCCAATATGTCCCCCAAAAATGCACAGCGTTTCTACTCCTCTGTGTTGCTCCCACGAGTAAGAGAAGATATCCGAAAGAATAGGAAACTCCATTTTGCTCTCTATCAAGCTCTTAAAAAGTCGGTTTATAAGCCAGAGGCCTTCCACAAGGGAGTTCTGTTTCCACTCTGCAAGGTATGGAACCTTCATCATTAAAACGGCTTATGATTATGTTTAATATTTGATATTATTTTCTCAGTAAAACATTCCATCTTAAATTTTTGAAATCATTTCAGAATTTTGAAAGCCATCTTAAACTTTGTAAGGTTGGAACTTCTCCAATTTTCTGTTGTTTTCCTTTACATTGTAGTCAATGGTGTTCCAATTTGACCTAATAAATCAGCCAGATGAAAAGCGTTATGGGACATTTTTAAACACATCACAGTACTTCCTGAGCGGAAGCTATAATATACACTGATACTTTCCAGTGATAAAGTAGATGATTAATATTAGGCTATAGTCAGTCTCAGGTTTTTTCAAGACAGGAACTTCAGTGGGTTTAGCTAAGTTCCCTGCCTCGATAATATCATGTCAGATCGCCTTGCAATATTCTGTCTGTATTAATACATAAGAACATAACGTTATAGATGTTCTAATTTGAGTGGTTATTCGGCCTGCCTTAGTCTTTTTGAGTAGCGATATATACCAATAGTTAAATTCAAAATCTTATTATACTATAGCCATTTTCAGTCAATTTCTAATTTATAAAGTTGAATGGAGGAAAGAAGCAGAAAAGTGTCTCGTTGAACTCTCTATAGAAGTCTCTTTCTCTCTCTCTCTCTAAAAGAGACTGCTAACAGAGTTCTTAGGAACCCTGTATCGAAAATTTAGGTTTGAATTTCTAAACTTAACCTGTATATGTTTTGACCCTGAATGGAATTACTTGGTTTCACCCTAAAACTGTGTTAACTTGAGTTGAATTGGAATCATGTAACTTGTACTGTCTAGCCCAGTAATTAGCTAAAATCGAGTCAGTCAAGATTTTGATTACTCACAGTAAAATGCCGCAAGTAATCCAGGTGACCCTGCTGGATTCAAAAAATTCTACATTAATCCAGTATAAACGGAGTTAAGCATATACTACTCTTAGCTGCCATACTTCCCAAAATATTTTGAGCCAGTTGGGAATTTTGAACCATGTTCACTCTATTCATTCTTCTCTATCCCGAGTCCAATAATTTTGATTTTTAACTAATCTTTATCAAGGGGTTCGGTTTAAACTAAGAGTCTTAGTGTACAGTCAGGGACTTGCAACCTTAGGGAAGCTGTCATTATAGGAAGCATTATTCAGAAGGTGTCTATTCCTCCGAAGCATTCAAGGTACATGTCACTCTCTTTGTGGTGGTTAAACTTGAATTTCTTTTGGTGATATTTCTTGAAGGCCTGCACATTTAGGAACTTAGATAGCCTGTTTTTCATTGTGCAGTGCGGCACTCATGAAGCTCGCAGAAATGGAGTATTGTGGCACTACAAGGTATGCAACCTAAATCTTCTAGTTTTGATAAAAACTGCCCTGTTATTTCAAACCAATACCTTACCTATCAATCAGTCCAAGCTCAACAATTACCTGTTTTTTTTTTGTGGCTAAAACTCACTAGTAAAGTACTGTTATTCCATTTTCTAGTGTGTATTGTAATCTTGAGTAGTCTCATCTGTTTTTACCTATTAAAAATAAGTTTTATCGCTGCTGCGTAATTATTTTTTGACATTTATGTTTGTTAAACCAATGCACAGTTACTTTATCAAGCTCATTCTTGATAAGAAATATGCCCTGCCTTATTGTGCTCTTGATGCTGTTGTCGCTCACTTTATGAGATTTCTTGAAGATTCAAGGGTTATGCCTGTAATATGGCACCAGTCGCTTCTTACTCTTGTCCAGAGGTTTGTGTTCTCTTTTCTTGCGTCGCAATGATGCTATGTAAACTGGTGATTATATATATAAAACTTATATGGCAGTTAGTTTGTGATTGGGGGAGCCATTTCTCATTGAACGAGTGAGTAAAGAGGAGAGGATCTTGGAAATGCTGTCCCGACCAATACGAAGATTTCGTTTTATTTTATTTGTAGGAAATTCTGATACTTACTTCCTGATACTTGTATCATTTCACCTCTTTAAAAGGTGAATGCATGTATGAATAGCCTTTGCCTGGTCTGGTGTTATTATCTGTAAGTTGCTTTTTATCTATTCTGAGTGGAATGAACTTCAAACAGGTACAAGTATGAATTAACAAAAGAGAACAAAGAAAACCTTGAGCGTCTCATTCAGCACCAGAAACACTACATGGTAATACCAACAGTTCCCTACCTGGCAGCTGGTACCCTGAGTTTTATTAGTCTTTTGGGAAGATAATTTGATTGTGCTCACTATTTTCATCAATTTAGGTTACTGAAGATATCAGGAGGGAGCTACGGAATAGTCGGAATCGTGGGGAAAAGGAAGATCCCATGACTATCTATATCCTTTTTCTTTTCAGAACCATCGTGCTATTTCTAGTTTAATCTTTAATATTCTAAGGCTGATCGTTAAACCATTGGACTTGATATATGGCAAGTATATAATTTCTCACATCTGTAATTTCTCTGATATACTATTGACTGGAAAAAAAAAACATCTTTCCACTGCAGTTGTCACATTCTACTTGTGCACCAGTCTAAAATGTTAAGAAAATTTATAATCATCTCTTGTTTCCTTAACTTCTTCTTACCATCTCCATACCGTAATACACCTGTTGAAGAAGACAGGTTCAACTATCCTGAAGTATGTATGGAAGAGGACTGATTACTATGATGATCAGCAAAGCCCAATATCTTGCTCCAAATCGGTGTTCCCTTTGAACTTTGAGAAACAAGCATTATTCCACCACTTGAAAGCAAAGGTGCTGTGTGGAAATCTTACTTAATATGCCAAGGTGTGTTTATATTACTCAGGGGATTCCTGGTTATATTTAAAGACAATATGTGATTTGGTGGAACTTTAATCTTTGGTGTATTTTCATCATTATTTATTTGTGTGGAACAAAGCTTATGAAACTCTTTAAATTGTTCTTTCTATTTATATAATTAAGCAACAATTGATTAGTGTGCCCTTGGTAATCAGTTGTGGTTTTTATCAGAGCATGTTAATGTTTAGTGCTTCCGCATTGGTTGCTTTCTTTGTACCGTTAACAGAATATAATGCAAGGGAATTTAGGGAAAACAACTACTGAATTTCAAGAGTAATTTTGAAGATTTTTGTTAGAGGGAGTGCAACAGTGGATCTGAAGAGAGCAAATATGGTAGCCGACTCGGTAACTCATACCTGGTCGATATAATTTTTTGGCTCGGACCAAATAACCCTTAGAAAGTACACCCACGGCACAAAATTCATAATTCCACCACCAGCGACAACCCTAAAAGAAAATAAAAACAAAAATAGATGCATGAGTTTCTGTAATTAGAAAGGATCTGTTTATTAGTGTATCACCACCACCATGAATAGGTTTATGAACATATTCGAAAGAGGTTTGCTTGATTATATGTCCCCGAGGGGACTACAACAGAGCTTTCCTTTCTCTATCTTATGAAAATTCTCCTCTTCCAAATATGTTGTCCACGACCTTTGATCTTGATGATTCGAATCTTCCCAAGTTGTTCTTGATAAGAAACACGGTTTGATGTTATGATTTGCATGATCTATTGATAAGAAACACCCGTTTGATGTTGTACAGTTGAGGTCTTTCTACTTCTCGTTTGTTATTTTTTTGGAGGTTGAGATGCAAATCTATTTTATGGGTTTGTTGGTTCATTTACTTAATTAATTTGCTTGATTTCAAAAATCTGTTTTGCTTATCGAACTAAACAGTTCTGGTTTTATCATTCAAGAACGGGAAGGTCATTACATAAGTTGTTTGTTTTGGGTCGTCGGTGGTGGAGATGGCGGTGGTAGAGCCTTAAAGATGGGGGTGAATTCTGCATGGGCAATGGGTGAATTTAGCATGGATATTATTTTGGTCTTATTTGAGATAATATATTGACTAAGACACAATTAGTGAATCGATTACAATTTTCGCTCTCCTCAAATCCGTTTTTTCTCTCCCTTTAACAAAAAGAAAAACAATTTCAAATCGGTGATGATAATGTTATGGGTTAGTTCGACTTTGGGTCCTATTAAATGGGGTATAAGCTATTTACCACCCTCACTTTTCCTATTTACCACACTCATATCCTTTTGTATATAGTGGATTTTTGACAAAGGCTAAAATTGTCAAATCATAACTTTGCATATTCCTGATCCAGTAATCAGACGGATGTTGAGACTCATGTCTCCGTCTAAGCATGAAAGCTCATGCCACGATGATTTCTTTCTGAGTGTCTTGCCTCTCATATCATCCATAAGAGCCTCTGACTGAGTGTATTGCCTCTCAGAGCGTACATGAATTTGCAGCCTCTGAACTGAGACTACGGCATATTTCATCAACTGAGCAATTTCAGTAATCATTTTTATATATAATTGAAAATGATTGGACGGCTCCCAGATAGCTTGCCTTCTAGTATAGAGCGATAACGTCTTCAGGATGTAACAATATTTTCCCTGGGTATATAAAAGACATATATATATATATATATATATATAGAATCTTAATGATTGGACAACTAATAGACAGCTTGCCTGCTAGTATAGAGCGATAACGTCTTCAGGATGTAACAATGTTTTCCCTGACTGTACAAAATAAATATTCAGAATAATTATGACGCTTCAACTATCTCATATCGTTCAATTCTTGAATAATCATAATGCTCGTAGACAGCTTGCTCTGTTAGTATAGAGCAATTAATTACTTCTAGTCGCAAGATTCATCAATTGAATTCCTAGAAAATATCTTACGTTTATCATAATATTTCGTTACTTCAATTCATGGCTTTTCCCAACAGAATTCCATGGGTTAGTGATAAATATTCAACGTACGGGCATCTGGGCCACTACCGAGTAAGCCCCAAGAAAATGGTGCGAGAGTACTTAACAATAATGCACAAACGAGCACCCGAGCGCACGAACGAGCGTTCAAAAATATGGACAAACGAGGAACCTATGCAAAATAGGGAGGAAAATAATATTAATAAAATAATGAGAGGCGCCCAAGGGGACCGGGCCCATCGGTCGTCCGGTCATGCCGTCGTGGCCGGTCCCACACCATTTTTCCATTATTTTATCTTATTTTGTTATTTTTCCTAATCTCGTGAAAACTCCTTCATTTGAGCAAATTTCCTTGTTTGAGCAAAACTCTTAGTTTCTCCGTATTCTCCTTCAAACGATGAAAATAATTAAGAAAAATAAGGAAAGGTGTCATGTGAACGGGTTTGCTAGCCGGTCGGCCATGCCCTAGCTGTGTCCGGTCCCACATCCTAATTTTCTTTATTCCATTATTATTATTATTATTTTCTTCATCTCATGAAACTCCTTCGTTTGAGCAAAAACCCTGATAAAAACCATGTTTCCTCACACGGTGAGAATAATAAAACAAAAAATAGGGAAGAGTGTCACGTGACCGAGCCTACTAGCCGTCCGACCATGCCCTAGCCGTTGCCGGTCCCACACTCTCTCAAACCCTTATTTTATTATTTCTTCTCTCGTCTCATGGAAATCCCTCGTTTGAGCAAAACCCTAGTTTTTGCATATTTTCTCAAATATTGCTCATACCGTCAAAAAAGCCAAAAAAGTCAAATGGTCACATGACCAGCTAGGCTCTTAACGAAAAATATAAAAATATTATTAATTCAATATTCTCAAAATATTGATCGCACGAGCAACGTTTTTATTGCTATTCGAGCAAAATTGAGAGTTTCAGTCAAGATCAAACTCTTCTGAAAATCCAAAATATTGCTCGAACGCACGACAGAAAATGCCAAGATTCTCATGACTGAGACACGGGCATGCTACCCTGACTGACCAGGGTCGTCCCTTAGGCTTGCAAGGATCCGGTCCCACGTATCTTCATAATTATGACCTAATTGGCTTTCTACAGTCCATATTGGGTTCAAACTCTTTCCAACCAACTTGGAATTTGTTCAAACGACCACCAGTTGGTCCTTTGACCACCAATTACCGATTTTACAACCTTGGTCGGTCCCTCATCTCTCCATAATTAGGTTTTATTGCCTAATACTCGGACGAGCACTATTTTAATAAATGATTAAACCAGCATTTGATCATTCTTCCACCAACTGGTCAACAAAAGACTTTGGTGCATGCTCATTCGAGCACCTGGGCGCTACATGGTCGGCCATCATCACATGTAGCTGGTTCATCCTTCATTCAGTGATTGATTTTCAATAAATCATCAATTGGTCAACAATTGATCAAAATTAGGGTTCTAAACTAAATGCTCTGCAAACCTTAATTCTGGGAAAGTTTAAACACTAATAATTTTATGTTGATCCAGCAATCAACATCTTAATTAATTATATAATATTCGGTCCAGCTACCAATATTTTAATTAATATTTCATGGTCATGCTATGATCAGAAGAGCAATATTTGCTCATACAAGGAATATTGATTCAACTATCAATATTCAATAATTCCATCAAACGAGCAATATTTGCTCAGATGAGACCAATAATATTGATTCAACTATCAATATTTAATAATTCATGAAACGAGCAATAATTGCTCAGACGAACAACATTTTCTCAGACTGTCAATATTGATTCAATTATCAATATTCAGTAATTCTGTCGAACGAGCAATATTTTCTCAGACTAGGAATATTGATTCAAACATCAATATCCATTTTATTCACGTGAGAAATACTTGCTCACACGAGAAATATTTGCTCATACAAGGAATATTGATTCAATTATAAATATTCAGTAATCCATCAAACGAGCAATATTTGCTCAAACTATTAATATTTATCACATTGATTCAGTTATCAATATTCATTCGAGAGTTATACATCTGTCTCAACAGGCTTGCTCAATCCATGAATAATAGAGCATTCATCCATTATGCTCGACTTAGCGATATTAAGACTCATCGTCTACTCAAGTCAACAACTACTGACTAATACACGTCTGCCTTGCAGACTCCACATTCACGAGACATCAATCGTGTCACATGGGGGGATATTAACTAGGGATTTGTTCTGGCGGCCTAAGGAACGTGTGTCCATCCACGATGAGAATGTGAGTAAGATACAAGCGGTTGAGGAAGTTGGAAAAGTAGTGGTGGACAATCAACCAAGTCTCCGCACGATGAACAACTGGTTTTAACACGATTTCCACTTTTCCCACTTTTCCCTCGAGCAACCCTCTCACTTACTGGGATCAATGTGTCTACAATTCTTGCGATATAAATGAGTCTATGATTTCATGATTGAGACACACATGAAATGCACATGAACTATTGAAACAACAGATTGAAAACAACAAGCTCGTCTGAACAAAGAATTCTCATAATTCTCAGCGTCCGAGCATTCACTCTCAACAGAGAAAATTCAATCAATCAGAATGATGAGTGCCAAATATTGTATATATTTATCCCTTTTTGTTGGCATTTAACTCATCTTTTGTGCATTAATTCTACATTTTATCCCATATTCTGTATTTTCATTGTTTTCAAGAATAAATATTTTTATTAATTAATTTTGCATTTTTAGGTAATAAATAAAGTTCGGATGAGTCGCGGAGCAAAAAGAGCAGAAAAGTAGTGAAAAGCCGGGAGAAATCACGCAAGGAAGCCGCGAAGAATGGTGTGCACAACCTCATTTTCTACACACAAAAACGCCTCCGTTCTCAGCCATCAGATCAGTTCTCAGAAGAATCCGATGGTCGCTCCTTCATAGAGCATCAAAATCTGAAGTCTCTGCCAAGCACCACAGCGCTGAAATTCCAAGCCTTCAGATTAGATGGTAGTTGAATCCAAAGGTTGCTCCCTTGCTGTTCATTGAAGTTTGATATCTCCGCCTTACACTACAGTACCTAACTCCATCAAGTACCGTTCGTTTCGTTGTATCCATTCATCCGACGGTCGCTCCTCGCTTGCCTCCGCATCACCGTCCGATCTACCTACCAGCTCCACATCTCACGGCTTAGTCTTGCTGAACATCAAAAATCGATGAAGCCGCCACACACTGGAGCACCCGAACCCTACCACCTAACCAAACACCCCCCTTCTTCCCAAAACAGTCGAGCCCCTCTTCCTTCCCCTCTGCAGCTCTGCAAACACCATGTCCTGCCACCACCAGAACACCACCTCTGCCACTGCCACTCCATATCCGCTACCACCAACTCTCCACCTGCTCAACCACCGAAACCCCTATCACTCTAACATGCCTCTCACTTCTTTTCACTGTTTTCCCCTAGTCTAGGGTTTTGAAAATAGAGAAAAAGCATTGATAGACATGGTAGAGAATTAGGTGAAGCTAGAGAGAAATTGAAGGCATGGAGAGGTAGAGGAGGACAAATAGAAGAATGGGTCGAGTTTAATTTGATGTTGCTACATCAAATTAGGTAAAGAAATCAAACCCTAGTCTACTGTTTTTAATTTGGGAATTTTTTTTGGTAGAACCCTAATTGTGTCTGTGGTTATAAATAGGAACTTTGGGATGTTGTAAAAACTTTATGCCTGGATTATCCAGTGTGTCCAGAACTGTGAGTTCTGTAAAAGTTCAATTTTATGTCATGTTTTCTCTATTGTTCTTAACTGTTTTGTGCTATTCTTGTTCATGTTTCTTTTGTATGTAAAATGCTCCTGTTTTGTAAATGCTTCTGTTTAGTGTCAAGTAAATGCCCATGTGAGTCCCTGTTAGTGTTAGTTTATCATGTTAGGTTAATGTTGTTCACTGTTAATGTTAATGTTAATCCTGGTGTTCCCTGTTAGTGTTAGTTTATCATGTTAGGTTAAAGTAGTTCCTGTTAATGTGCTTGGTTTCATATCCTGTTAATTTGTTATGTTCCTGTTATGTTTAATTTGCTGTTAGTTTGATGGAATGCTAGGATAGTTACCTTTGAAGCATTGAACTGATTGAGTAATGGAAGAAATCAGTGCTCATAGCAAGCTGATTATCTTGCCATTCCTTTTGTATGCTTAGGATGCAATGTGCTGATTGTGCAATGGAAGAAATCAGTGCTCATAGCAAGCTGATTATCTTGCCATTCCATTTGTGTTTGCCTGTATTCTTTCTTTAGCCTTGCTCTGTTAGTTTCACTATCATCCTTGCCCTTGGCCTTAGGACTTGGTTCATCTTGCATTGTTCTTTGCTTTTGCCATGTGTTGCTTTTGTTTGCTATTTTCTCCTACTGTGCACTTGCAGTGCTGCTGCTTCCTAGCCAGCAACTCTGCTTCCTCTCCTGCTGCCATTCCTTTCCCTGCTGTTTTCCCTTGTTGCAGCTGTTGTTTTCCCTTGTTGCAGCACTGTTGTTAGCCTCAGCTGCTACTGCTTGCATCTGCTCTGCTGTGCACTCAAGCCCACAGCCCAGTTCAAGACCAAGCCCAGGTTTGAACCAAATTCAAAAGCTGAGCCCAATTCAGTTCATTGAAACTAAAGGTTTAAAGCCCAAGGCCCAGTGAAATTCCACAGTTACAAAGCCCAAGGTTTAGTTCACAACCAAAGGCCCAACCACAGTTTGGGTTAAGGTAAGCCCAAAGGCCTAGCTAAATCAAAACTGAAGTTCAGTTCCTCAAAAGCCCAAAGGCCCAGATCCTTGACTGAAACCAAAGCCCAAGTTTACAATTCATCATTCAAAGGCCCAAAGCCTAGTGCACTTCAAGACCAACTGAGCCCAAGCTCAGTTCATTTCATTGTTAAAAACAAACCCATTAGACCCAATTTACTCAAAGGAGAGAATCAAAGCCCAACAATAGCAATTTAAGAACCTAAAATAGCTAGAAACATTTCAAACACACCCGATCTCTGTGGATCGACCCGTACTTGCACGAGCTACAACCGACGACCGTGCACTTGCGGTATTACTGTAGGCCCCCGTTTTTATTGCGCTTAATTTTATACACTTCTCCGGGCCCACCAAGTTTTTGGCCGGGGATAATTTTTAGGACCTTTTCAAAGCCTACCACAGAACTCATCTTATTTATTCACACATAATACACAACACATCAACAATCCTTGATCAACATTGATCTCACACATTTCTCAGCTTCCCTCCTACAGATCAACCCATCATCTATTGTGACCGAATTGACTCTGGAACGACCATTGTCTTGGTTTAGGAAGGAATCCTACAGATTGATCTCTCGAATTCAAGCAATCCCTTTGTAGTGCATCTGTTTGCAACAGGTTAAAGCAGTTTGCTCTGTCGAGGGTCTCCTCCGCACGTTCGACTCCTCACTTTCCTAGAAAACCAGCAAATGTTTTTCTCCCATCAACAGATTGGCGACCACAGTGGGAGCTCATTCTATCAGTTGCAATCCTCACTCACGAAGATGTATGATCTTATGTCAGGTTCAGTTACAAACACTAACGCAAATATTGCTAGTACAAGCAACATTGGTGGTATTCCATAGGCTAATCCCCCTTTAAACAATGATGCTGGTAATATCACTCCTCCTCAAACGAACATTGGATCCAACTCTCTCTTCGGTCGGTCTTCCGAAGAAATCAGGGAAAATCCACCTACCATAGCTGATCTTATGAAGGTTCAGGAAGTTCTCGCCAACAATCAGACCGACATGGCTTCAACACAGAAGGAGATATTCACATATCTCAAGGCAAATCAGAGAAAGGAAAAGCCAAAGAAACTTCCACGGCTACCGATCCTGAGGTCTCCCCAATTCACGTGGTTGATGACGATGAAGTCCGCAAAGCTGCAAACAACCCATCGATGAAGGAGCCATCAGGTATCATCACGTGAGAAGAACTGGAACGATTTCTGGAGGATCGAGGAAAAGACAAGACACTATCTGTCCATCGTCACAACCTCTATATCCCGCAGCTACACAGAGAATTCCTCTTCCAAAAGGTTATCCTTCTCCAACATTCACACTTTACAATGGAACAGGAAACGCTCGGGAACATGTGTCTCGATTCTTGGAGTCATTGGGCGAGCATGAACACAACCATGTCGTCCGTCTGAAGGAATTTTCGAAGTCTCTGACAGGCAGAGCTTACACCTGGTACAACAACATCGCACCAGAAAGCATTGCCAGTTGGGGAGAGGTGGTTAATGCTTTCTATAAAAAGTACTTCTTTGTTTCAGAACAAATTACTCTCTCTGATCTGGGAAGGATGTTTCAAAGAAGCGTTGAACATCCTACTGATTACGTGAAAAGATTCAGAGTCCAAACCCTGAACTGCCATGATCCAAACATCACAGAACAACAACTTGTATACTTGTGCATAAATGGAAGTATCCCGGTCTACAGAGATTTACTGGAGAATCTCCGATTCCAGACTTTCTCAGAGCTTCATGAAGTGTCCAAACGATCATCAACTACCGCACCTGCTTTACCAGGAAAGAACAAAGGCTACAAAAGATGAAGAATCGAAAGAAACTCGAGGTAGCAGACGCTTGATCAACAAGCATTACAACCTCCAACAGTCCACAAATATTGTTGCAGAAGGGAGCAAACGGAAATCCGAGGCACAACACAAGCACGCTTCTTCAGTCCCTCCAAACGCACAAAGGAAAGATAACCAAACCCGGAGTGCACAACCCCCGACCAAGCACACAGAAGTTGATCGAACAGAACCTGATTTTCCTTGTCCCATCGACGAGGTAATCGAACTGGTAGAAGTTTGGATCCAGGATGGTGCAATCAAATTACCATATGTCAGAAAGGAACCAACTGAAGAGGAGATGGAGAATCCTCGTTACTGTCGCTTCCAAATATTTGTCAATCATCCCACGAGTAACTGCAGGATCATGAAACACATATTCAAGGAAAAGTTCTACCTAGGGGAGCTTAATCTGGGGACTGAAGGAGTGCACAGGGACCCTCTCCCGGTCAGAACTTTCACTCTCTCGGAACCGCCCGTCAAAGAAGCAGTTCAATCCCCAATATGGAATGTCTGTGAATTGTTGTACTTATCATAAGCTCAAAGGAAAGATATGTTTACTACAATGAATCACATCGTGTCAGGGAAATGTCCATCAATTCAGGAAGCATCCCCTGAACCTCCAGCTACAGATAAAGAGATGTATGAGTGGGGACTTCTTACCGCAACCTATCTCAGAGGAAATGAATTCAAGCGAGCGTTGATTGATGTTGGTACTGATGTCAATATCATCCCATTGAAGACCCTCAGATATGCTGGTATCGCTCTATAAGAAGCCACTCATGCTCCTATCTTAATCACTGATCATGAAGGAATGCCCATAGATGCTTACGACCACATTACTCTCAAGATAAAAGCTGGCCCAACCTGGACGGAGACCAAATTTCACATAATCCGGGAAGATCCCGGGTATGACATGGTCCTCGGACGAGCATGGATTCATGCTGAAAAGATGATTGATGAGGTTCCAACATACCTCTCAGACGAGGAAAGCTTTGTTTCAGCAGAAAGCCCATCAACAAAGCATTTGGAGCAATTCCAAACTATGATGGAGTTGAAACAAAAACCTGAGGAAGATCCACTAGCATTTATCAGAAGGTTCAACACTCATGAAAGTCTCATTCCTCCTCATGCGTCCATCTCATCTATATTCAAACATGCTCTCCTAGTCCGGGGGCTCAATCCTGTTAGTAACTCCATCATTGCAAGACGATATGATTGGCTAGCTTCTCCGCAACAATATTTTACTAAATGGATAAATCTGGAACCTCTCCGGATTGAGAGTCTCACTGAAGCATTCATTGCTGAAATAATGGCTGAGCGCAAAAAATAATATCTATGTTATTCTCCTATGCACGAGTGCCCACATGTACCGCAAAACTGGAATCCCACTGTATGAGGAATTTCGAACCAACAGAAGATATTCAGAGCACGAGCGATTAAGCCTAACAAGTTTCGTGAAGGGGATTTAGTTCTCAAGGAAACTAAGCGCAACTTCCGTTATTCAAGGAATTCCAACTTGGAAGGCCTTTTCATGATCACTAAGTCAGTAGCCGGTGGATATTACAAATTAGTCAACATGGATGACAAGGCGAGCATAAACATAATTCACGGAAATTAGCTCAAGGATTTTGGCGTCTAAAGTATCAGCGTTTGAGGTATTGGGTTCAAGACATGAACACCCAAAATATTTGAGTTCGTCATTTAGGATTTTCTTTCACTGTATTTCAATTCCTCCAAAACGTTTGCAATACTTGCATTCATTATTTGAATTCAGTAATTAATCAAAAATTCAGTTTACTTAAAGACAATCTCTATCAAATCCAAAAGAAAATCCTCAATCATCTACTGATCCAAAACCAATCAAAATTAAAAAACCAAAAGAAAACCTCACATCTTTCAGAAGTTCAGGGTTCAAGAGATTATGGAAAGAAAAACTAGAGAAAGTCAGCAAAATAAGATTTGTGTTCCTCTACAGTCTTCAGTTTTTGCAAAGCCGCCTTCTCCAATTCCAGCTCTTCAGTCAACCTAGAAATTTTGGCTTCCTTCTTTATCACAACATCACTGGAGAAAGGCTCATAAGCATCCTTGATGATATTGATTTTCTGACGCAACCATTTCAAGTTGAAGCCAAGGTCCTCGGAATTCTTCAAATTGTACTCCCAATCAAAGAGTACATCTGGAGTAACATAATTTCTAGCTCTGGTCCGTATATCTTCTATCACATGCAAGAGAGCTCCCACTTGCACTGTTAGGAAGTAAATGTGTTTTGGGTCTCTTTTAACGACAATATGGCCATACATCTTCCATATCTTCTCATACATACTAGCATATCCAGTGAGGACGCTGAATCCGCCAACTAATACGTGATATGGGATCAACTCACCAAATAGAGGATCAAAAACAATCCCTGCATTAAGTTATTCATGCACTATCATACGAGTCTCACCGTTGGAGCATCTTTTTCTATCTCAGGAGAAATTTCTTTCATCATGGGAGCGTTTTCTTCAATCCCTGATGTGGTTTCTCCTACTTCTGGAGCAATAACAATCCGAGTCTCGACCTATTCAACGGTTTCAGTAGAAGTATTCTCATGGTTCTGAAGTACATCTATGTTGGCATCGTTAGTTTGCTTCACCATATTGCTTGAATCGTCACCAACATCTCTATTATTCCCAACTTCGACAATTGACACCTAATACGAAGATTACATGGGATTAGAGAAATCCAAGCATGGAAATCAAAATCAAACATAAAATTAAGCATGTGGATGAACCAAAACTATCAAAGTTCTTCATTACACATCCAAGACACAATCAAGTAACAAAAAATCACAAAAAAGACGTTTTACAGCAAGTCTGCCAGAAGTGATTTTACACTGCCATGTACAAAGAAACGATCTGGGAGAAATTGGTGAGGAGTCTAAGGTTGCGTTATATACCATTCTCATAATATGGATGTCCTCCACAATATATCAAAATTCCATAATAATTGGATGAACAAGAAAAAAGATGTGACCAAAACATTGATCAACATGACAACTGAAAACTTTCTGGAAGTCTCCTGGAAGTTTACTGTTTCGACAATTTAGACCCATAAACGTGCTCAAACTCCAAACATCTTCATCGATAAAGCTAGGAAATTTTCTGGGAATGAGAAAACATGGGTAGATCACGAAAATTCGACATCCGATGAAGATTCTACAGCGTTTTTGCTAAAAGCCTGGGTTCTGAATTTTCTGGTGACGTATTACGACAAAAATTTTCATGGAATCCTATTCATTCATTCACAAATCAGATATGTTATGCTTCTATGAAGAATATACAAGATGGTTACTTAATTGAGTGGTCTCTAAATTATTTGAGAGGTCAATGTTGCCGGCTTCAGGAGTATCATCACATTCCACCTCTTGAGTATTTTCTTCATCGTCTTCCGAAGACGAATGATCATCGTCAGAATTTTTTTCATCCATGACGATCTCCTCCTGGATATATCAACAATAATTATTATTATTTCTTCCACGAATCACCATAGATAATTATGCAAGGAAGTACTTACATCTATCTCTTCTTCACTCGATTCAGAGGTCGCTTGTCCAGCAGCAGTTCCACTAGCAGTGAATTTAAGACCATCAATACTTGATGGAGAAAATTTCTGAAATGAAGTAACAAACATTAATTATGCGATCCTAATTAAATGGATAAGAAAAAGTCATGATGGAAGGAATGCTAATAACTCACCAAAGGAATAGCTGGGGACTTTACAGTGTTCGGTATCATCCTGTATTCCTTACTTCTGGATTCTCCGCCCCAAAGGCTTACTGCTATTTCCGAGAAATCCACAACAAACCGAGGTCTCATGACACGACCATCCTGTAATAAAGTTAGCAAAATGATTAAGATATAATTATCATGTCTTTACAAAATCATAAGAAGAATACTTACCGGTGAACATCTCGGAGATGTTTTTCGTTTATCACCGCTAGAAGGATATTTCAATCTTGGATGGGCGGATATCATCTCAACAGTAGGAGGTTCTTGTGAAGGAGTCTGAGAAGCCATTACAAAGTCATGAAGGCGCTCAATTTGCTGGGTCCAGAAGCGGATATAACCCAGAGTTCCATATGTGGCCCGGTCAGAGCAAGGAAAAAAAATACTCACATCCATCCACATGCGTGCAATCCAATTGATACTTAAGTTGTTCAACTGATGGTTTATTTCTTCAAATGTTCGGAACGCACTGGTCAAGACCCATCTGGCGTGCTGCTCTGTCAATATTATATTCATCCACAAGGAACTCTCCATGAATTACTGATATTAAATAACCAGGGGTACAACTCAACATGAAATATCTCTCACCGACACTCAGGTTCGCACCAGAGTGGTACTTTCTTCAGCAATATCAAAGGTAATTAAATGAGAGACATGAGGTGGCACTGCTGTCCACGGGCGGAAATAAAACTCAGACTCGTTATCTAACATATCAATGAGACGTGTCTTGAGTCGAGGATGCTTTGTGGGCCAACGCGTGATCCTAGCGTTATCCTTCTCGAGGAAAGCATGACGAGTATCAATATTCGACCCTTGCAAGACACTAAGAGGAGTTGGTGCGTAATTCTTGAAGCGTTCCCACATTAAGGCTTGGAGAAACATTGAATTGACATAAGATTCAATTTTCATAAAACCTTTGGAGACCCTGGAGTCTAAAACTTAGGCGTCTAAATTGGAATACAGTGAACCCAATAACAGACTACCAATGGGAATTCCCTCACCTTGGACCATCTTAAAAGAAAGAGTAATCACAAACGGATTCAACAAGTTCCCACTGTCTTCAAGTATATCTACGGACATCCACATGCACAAGAAAGCCGCAATGGTTAACGTACCATCCACGGGCCAATCAAGAGTCCTATCTCTTGGACACCAATGCGTTAACCATTGAGCATAGCAAAACTTTCTGGAATACTGATTAAGATCATTCATCTTAGCAGTCAAGGTGTTTGATATTGCCATCTCATCTGCTGAAAGCTCTACAGGGAGATTACCTGTAATCGGAAGATCTAACAAAGAAACCACATCCTCCAAAGTGATGGTAAACTCTCCCCATCTGCATATAAAAGTGTGAATATGAATGCACCAGCGAGCGAGCAAAGCTACTATACCTCTCACATAATGATAGATAAACAAGTCTCCAGCTGATTGAATATCTCTTGTCACTTGTGCACTATCCAACTTAGATCGGACACGGGGATAGCCTAGCATGTGTCTCGCCCATCCAGAGAATTCTTCTAAAGGTCTTAGAGAAAGCTTGAACTCTATAAGCGAAGCAGAATAATACCCTCCCTGCAAAAAGAACCGAATTGTTGCTCGAGGAGATACTAATTTTTTCTGAGAAATATCCCTGGGATTAAAAAGAAGATGAACTGAAGAGCCTGGAAGACGTTTTTCGGGTCTATATTGAATCACAAAAAAAATCGTCATTCGCATTTGGAGTGTTCTTAATCACCGATTCTTTCTCTTCATCGACTGAAGCAGTGTCATTTGTGTTCGGTGTTCTCCCAGTCACCGCTTCTTCATCTTCATCAACAACTGGAGTTTCGTATCCATCGTTTGCCATCTTTGCAAAGTAGCTGTGACATCCACACAACATTCTTACTTAACATGCCGTGCAAATTTCATCAAAGCAGTGGAATTAAAGTACGAAGAAATAGTAAGGATGCTCACACAAGAGTCTACAAAATGGTAACTTTCAACTCTTACCTATTTACGATTCCACTAGCAGTAGTGATTGTGGTACAAGAGTTAATACTTCAAAACTTGCTCGTTTCTTTAAACCTACAAACACGAGCAAAACTTATTATTTGAAAATTAAAACTTGATTTTTCATAAAACCGTGAACATAGTTTTCACTGTGTGAACACCCACTAATTCTCATTGGGTGAATATCCACTAGCAAATTGTGAAAGCTCACACCAAGAAAATATTTCATCATAAATAATTGTCTACCTTCAATCATTATTCAAAATCAATTCTTTGATTTTCAAAATAAAAAAAAAATATATACAACGTGAATTACTCACGTAAATAAAAAAATTTAAATTTTTATTTATTTACGTGAGTAAACTCACGCACAAAAAAAAAAAAAAATCCTTCGTACGAGCATTGTCTTTCAAACGAGGGTTTATTGATTTTGTTAAAAGTTCACACATCAAATAAAATTTTGGTTTCTCATGAAAGCTCATAGACAAAATGTTAATCATTAGACGCAAGTCTATTTCAAAAAAAAAATCTCTCCTAAGTTAGGGATTGTTGCTCGTCTCTAAAATTACCTAACGAACGAACAAGGGTTTTATGAGAAACTTACATTCATACAATATTTCTTAAACAAGAATAAAATTACATGTAACAAAAAGAAAAAAAAAAATCCGTGAGTATCCACGGATTTTTGATATAATTTTTTTTTTTTCCTTCGTACGAGCATCGTCTTTCAAGCGAAGGTTTATTCCAATTTTGTGAAAGTTCACACATATGTGTATGTCTACCTATACATATAATTTTTTTTTATGAGAAAATCATAAACAAGTTACAAAACTGAAAAGAATAAATAATTATTACGCACCTTGTCGGTGCCGGCCTGATGGCTCCGGAAAATAATTTATCCTTCCTTGCTCTGGCGTAAAAGAAATTGAGGAGGTGAGGGAGGTGGTCGGTCGCTGGAGGAAATAAAAAAAAAAGTGTTTACACCTTTTATATCAAATTTTATTTCCAAAACCTAATTTCACAATGATTTCCTTTCTTGGGCCCGCACCCATGAGTCCTAATTGAAAATCCGCGGTTCTACACCAATTTATGCTCGTCACCAAAATCAGCGGTTCTACACCAATTTATGCTCGTAAAATGACTCTTTATTGTGCTACTGGGTTTTCATTCCAACAACATATCGCTCGAACGTGACATCATTGGAGAAAATTGAAAATACGGTAAGCAGGGGACTTAATGTAGATGGTGGATTTTTGACAAAGGCTAAAATTGTCAAATCATAACTTTGCATATTCCTGATCCAGTAATCAGACGGATATTGAGACTCATGTCTCCGTCTAAGCATGAAAGCTCATGCCACGATGATCTTTGTCTGAGTGTCTTGCCTCTCATATCATCCATAAGAGCCTCTGACTGAGAGTATTGCCTCTTAGAGTGTACATGAATTTGCAGTCTCTCAACTGAGACCACGGCATATTTCATCAACTGAGCAATTTCAGGTATCACTTTTATATAAAATCGAAAACTTGGAAGGCTCCTAAACAGCTTGCCTGCTAGTATAGAGCGATAACGTCTTCATGATGTAACAATGTTTTCCCTGACATATAAAAGACATATGTATATAATCTTAATGATTGGACGGCTCCTAGACAGCTTTCCTGCTAGTATAGAGCGATAACGTCTTCTGGATGTAACAATGTTTTCCCTGACTATACAAAATAAATATTCAGAATAATTATGACGCTTCAACTAGCTCATATCGTTCAATTCTTGAATAATCATAACGCTCCTAGATAGCTTGCTCTGCTAGTATAGAGCAATTAATTACTTCTAGTCGCAAGATTCATCAATTGAATTCCTAGAAAATATATTACGTTTATCATAATATTTCGTTACTTCAATTCATGGATTTTTCCAGAAGAATCCCATGGGTTAGTGATAAATATTCAACATACGACATCTGGGCCACCACCGAGTAAGCCCGAAGAAAATGGTGCGAGTGTACTTAACAATAATGCACGAACGAGCACCCGAGCGCACAAACGAGCGTTCAAAAATATGGAAAAACGAGGAACCTATGCAAAATAGGGAGGAAAATAATATTAATAAAATAATGAGAGGGGCCCAAGGGGACCGGGCCCACCGGCCGGCCGGTCATGCCGCCGTGGCCGGTCCCGCATATTCCTTTATTTTATCTTATTTTGTTATTTTTCCTAATCTCATGAAAACTCCTTCATTTGAGCAAATTTCCTTGTTTGAGCAAAACTCCTAGTTTCTCCATATTCTCCTTCAAACGATGAAAATAATGAAGAAAAATAAGGAAAGGTGTCACGGAACCGAGCTTGCCAGCCGGCCAGCTATGCCCTAGCCGTGGCCGGTCCCACACCCTAATTTTCCATATTTCATTATTATTATTATTATTTCCTTCATTTCATGAAACTCTTTCGTTTGAGCAAAAACCCTGGCATTTCCATGTTTCCTCACACGGTGAGAATAATAAAACAAAAAATAGAGAAGAGTGTCACGTGACCGAGCCTACTAGCCGGCCGACCATTCCCTAACTGTGGCCGGTCCCACACTCTCTCAAGCCCTTATTTTATTATTTCTTCTCTCGTATCATGGAAATCCCTCGTTTGAGCAAAACCCTAGTTTTTGCATATTTTCTAAAATATTGTTCCAACCGTCAAAAAAGCCAAAAAAAGTCAAATGGTCACATGACCGGCTAGGCTCTTCACGACAAATATAAAAATATTATTATTTCAATATTCTCAAAATATTAATCGCACGAGCAAAGTTTACGTTGCTTATTCGAGCAAAATTGAGAGTTTCAGTCAAGATCAAACTCTTCTGAATATCCAAAATATTGCTCGAACGCACGACAGAAAATGCCAAGATTATCATGACTGAGACACGGAAAATATGGTGACACATGCTTGCTATCCTGACCGACCAGGGTCATCCCTTAGGCTTGCAAGGAGACGGTCCCACGCATCTTCATAATTCTTACCCAATTGGCTTTTTATAGCCCATATTGGGTTCAAACTCTTTCCAACCAACTTGGAATTTTTTCAAACGACCACCAGCTGGTCCCGTGACCACCAAGTGCGGTTTTACACCCTTGGATGGTCCCTCATCTCTCCATAATTAGGTTTTATTGCCAAATGCTCAGACTAGCACTATTTTAATAACTGATTAAACCATCATTTGATCATTCTTCCACCAACTGGTCAACAAAGGAATTTGTTGCATGCTCATTCGAGCATTCGTCCATCATGCTCAACTTAGAAATGTTAGACTCATCGTCTACTCAAGTCAACAACTAATGACTAATACACGTCTGCCTTGCAGACTCCAAATTCACGAGACATCAACTATGTGACATGGGGGGATATTAACTAGGGTTTTGGTCTGGCATCCTACAACACACATGTGTTCATCCGCGATGAGAATGTGAGTAAGTTACAAGCGGTTGAGAAAGTTGGAAAATTAATGGGTGGAAAATCAACCAAGTCTCCGCACGATCAACTGGTTTTAACACGATTTCTACTTTTCCCACTCTTCCACTCGAGCAACCCTCTCACTTACTGGGATCAATGTGTCTACAATTCCTGCAATATAAATGAGTCTCTGATTTCATGATTGAAACACACAGGAAATGCACATGAAATAACGAAACAACAGATTGAAAACAACAAGCTCGTCTGAACAAAGAATTCTCATAATTCTCGCATCCGAGCATTCACTCTCAACAGAGCAAATTCAATCAGAACTCATATTATTTATCCACGCATAATACACAACATATCAACAATCCTTGATCAACATTGATCTCACGCATGTATCATGTTCCCTCATACAGATCAATCCATCCTCTCTTGTGACCAAATTGACTCTGGAACGGCCATTGTCTTGGTTCAGGCCGGAGTCCTACAGATTGATCTCTCGAATTCAAGCACTCCCTTTACATTGCATCTGTTTGCAACAGGTTAAAGCATTTCTCGGTCGAGGGTCTCCTCCGCACGGTCGACTCCTCAATTTCCTAGAAAACCAACAAATCGTTTTCTCCCATCAACACCCTTAAATACTACTCATTGACTTTTTATTTTCCAACTACTTAAAACACCATAACTATTTTTTCTTCTTCGTCTCCTACAACCATATCCTCCTCTATTCGGTCTCTACAACCTGCCACCACCTTCAGTCACTTTTTTTTTCCCTTTCTATTCCTTGACCTTGTTTAAAATGCTACAAAAAAAAAGGGATTTCAAAGCCAAAACAAAGGTAAAAACTAAAATTAGTATCTATAACTTTGTGTGTGTGTGTGATTGTTGTGTTTAAATTTGATTTAAATTCTTTTGCTATGATAAAGAACTAGTCGTCGATATTCGGTCGACTTGTTTTACATCAATTTGATTTTTTTCTACTGTATATGCTCATTAGAGTTGATATGAATAATTGACTCATCGTTATGATTTATGATCATCTAATCTAAATTATAAATTGCCCAGATACATTGTCTTATTTTCACTTTTCGTTTATCATTAGTAGTTAGCTGTTTGAATGAGTTTGCATGAGTTGAGGATGTTCGGGGGTTTGCAAATTCTTTTGGTTGCAAGGTTGAGGAGTTTCCTATTTCTTACTTAGACCTTCCCCTTGGTGACAAGTATAACTATACTCATAAATGGGATGTGGTTCTTGAGACTGTCGAGTCAAGACTTACTTCTTTTTCTGGTGGTGATCTCTCAAGGGGTGGTAAGTTTGTGTTAATTCAGGTTGTTCTATAGGATCTTCCTTTTTACTTGATGTCCCTGTTTGTGGCTCCAGTATAAGTTATTAATAAGTTAGAAAGACTCTTCAGGAACTTTTTATGGAATGATTGTGAAATTTCCCATTAGACCCACTTAGTTAATTGGGAAACAACCAATTGTCCCCAGGAAAAAGGTGGGTTAGGAGTTAAACAAATTCGTTTCCTTAACATGGTTATGGTTATGAAGTGGCTCTGGAGATTTGGATGTGAAAAAACAACTTTATGGAGGTCAATAGTTGCTGAGAAATTTGGCGAAGATCCTTTGGGTTGGTATACTAACATCTCCAAACATTCGTACTGTTGTAGTGTTTGGAAGGGAATTCTGAAGTTTATGGAGTAATTTAAATCTAATTATAAGATGAAGGTGGGTAGTGGTAGGAAGACATGTTTTTGGGGAGATCGTTGGCTCGTAGAAGTTCCACTCCGAATTCAATTCCCTGCTGTCTATGGTATCACAACGTCTAAAGGGATGACTGTGGCTCAAGTTAGAACAGTCTTAGATGGTACGATTTTGTGGGATTTGGGAATCAACAGAAGAGTTCAAGACCATGTGGTCAGAGAGATAAGCTCCCTCCTTAGTATGTTAGATGGTTTCCATTCAGAGGAATGTAATGATGAAGATTATAGAGTGTGGCTGGGCACTAATACAAATGGGAAGTTTAGTGTGAATTCGTGTTATTTTTGGTTGATTTCAGACTGTCCGACTCTGGAGAGATTCGTCCCTCCTAAAAAGATTTGGTCAAAATACTGGCCAACTAAGGTTAGTTTCTTCATGTGGGTGGCAAGTTTGGGGAAGATTTCAACTCAAGACTTAATGTGCAGGAGAGGTTGGTATAAAGATTGGGTGAATCATTGTCAGGGAAACTCCTATGGAGTAAAAATAAATCCATATCTTTGTGATAATCCATAATTTATGGATAAAAAATTCTACTATGGGAAGAATTTAGGTCCATATCTTTCTGAACTCCAGATGGTACTCCGTTGAGTGGTGGAGTAGGCTGTGGAGTACTCCATCCGGTCACCGGACATTGAGCAGTCGGATACATTTTTTTTTAATTTTTTTTGTCATCCGGTCACTGAGTAACCGGATAGGATTACTAGCTTTTTTTGGTTTTTTAGTTCATCCGGTCTTTGGATCACCGGATGTGTTTTTATTTTCTTATTTTTTTAAATTTCTGCTGGGTCCCACATGTAAGGAATTTGATTTTTTTAAAATAAAAATATCAGTATTAAATTTAACGTGGAGTTTATCAATTAATTTGTGGAGGTTTCTATAGAAACCCATAGTAGAAAAAGACTCTAAAAATATCTGACCATCCACATATATAGGGATCATCCGATAGATACGGATGTTTTAACATCCATACCATAGGAGTTGCCCTTACATGTGTGTACGGGATGGCGAAACATCTAACCATCTTCTCATACATTGCGATGTGACGTGGCGTATTTGGGGCATTTTTCTTAAGGATTGGAACATCGAGTGGGGAACCCCCCCCTGACATTACAACTTTAATCTCTAGTTGTCCTAGTATATCTAGTTCGAAAAGGAATAGATTGGTGTTGAAAATACTTCTTGCTGCTATTATTTGGAATTTATGGGAGGAAAGAAATCTAAGGGCCTTCCAAGATGTCAGTAAGGAGATGATGGGTATTGTGGATGTAGTGAAGCTGACGGTGGCGTAGTGGTTGCATAACAGGGGGGTTTCAGAGGTATTTCCATGGAGCAATTCATTATCAGCTGGGATGATGTCGTCTTTCAACCTCCATAGGACAGTACCTTGAGGATTTCTAGCTGTAGTGTTGAGAGGAATATCGGGTTTGTCTTTCTTTCCTGGTTTGGTTCTTGGTTTGTGGTTGTTCTAGGTGCGTTGTTTGCCCTTGGCTGCACTGGTGTTTTGGTTGTTGTGGGTGGCTTTTCCGGCATCCCTTTTTTTTTCTTTTGCTAGAGTGAGCTTAAGCTCATACATCATGTACTTTGTCTCTTTCTTAATAAAATTCTTAATTTATCGATCAAAAAAAAAAGAATAAGCTTGAATCCAATAAGCTTCGGCTAAAACCAAAATTGTTTCAACGACCACCAACTGTAATGCTCAAACACGAAATTTCATTAAGCGAACTCAGTTATCTAACCACCACATTAAATTATACTATTCTTACTAGGTATCACCCCGGCCTATGACTGGTGCTCAACCTTTTCCAAATTTTACTTATTGTTTGGACGACCGATCAGTATCTTCCCACGAAATTTTGGTCAGCCTGTAATGATCGAGGTTGTCCAGTTAGTCGGTCATATGAGAATGTTTAGTTGCCGCGTCATAGTAAAATGTTTACAGGAGGGTAGTCAAATGATATTTTATAGATTTTCATAGATTTTTTATTTGAGCGACTTCCGGAGACTCTCTGAAAGTCTAGAGATTTCTAGTAATTTTCAGAGAGTTTTTAGGACTTGTAGAGAATAAAAAATGAGATTTATAAAGAGTTTATGTGATTTATAGAGACAAACAATGTATAATATCTCAAAATTTAAAACATCTACCGATTTTTTTTTATTATGCGCGTTATACTGTTAATAAAAGTACCATGAATACCTAGTAAAATATTTGTTCATTGTATGAATAAATCTCACTGTGGTCCTATGCCTAAGTTTTCAATCATACCATATTTTTGTATTTGATGTGCTATCTCATCACTGGTTTGCATCTTTTCGTTGTATTATCTAAGGAGATGTCCTTTGAAGTGGCAAGGAGAAATCTCGGTCCGTATACACGAGGGAAAAGAAAAAGAGAGAGGAGATATCCAATATATTCAGATGAGGTCGGCTGTATTACTGCCCTTGCCATCAGCTCAAACAAAAAAAGAGAAAAAAAATGGTCATACTCTCAAAAACAAATATTCGATGAATTTCCAAGTCTCCCAAAATATCACCTCTTGAGGAGAGATTTATACCATGCATATTTTCATAAAAAAATCTCCCTAAATCTCTGAAAATTACAAATCACTGACTTTTAGTTCTCCTTCTAATAACAGGGGTATTGAAGTGACTCTTACGAAATCCTAATCCAATAACATGGAGTTCTCGAGAATTTAGATGATTTAAAAAAAAAACTGGCATTTTTAGGGGCCACTTGAAAGGAATTAGGGGCCACTTTTTTATACCCATCCTATGAAGATGGTTAGGGGGTGTCTTAAATATAGAATATTTCTATATTGTCCTTCATCTTTATACTAAATCTAAACCTATATCCTTTATTTTCATAATCATAACATTCCTTTTCTCCTTCTTTGTTCTACTGATTCAAAAAAATAAAAAAATTCATCGTTTTAATTTTGATTGAAACCAAATATCGTCGATCAAAGAAATTTAAGGATTAATAGTTTAAAATTAAAACCAAAAATTCATTAACCTTAAAGTTGAAACTTAGAACATCAAAAAATAAAATTCGAGTTAAATAAACAAATGATGAAGTTCCTCCAAGCTCTTCAGTAGATCTTCTTCTTTAATCGGTGAACGCCATGAAGTCTAAATCTCAACTATACATTTTATCCTAATACGAGACATAGTTATAAGTAGACTAGAAATCAAGTTTATAGTTTTGATCAATTAAACTTGACAAACAAGCTTGAGATAGCAACGCTTGCGAGTTCGACCGAGCACTGCTCTAACAATCTCCCCCTTTTTCAATTTTAGTGACAAAACTATCAATACATATGGATTACAAAATAAATAAAACTTTGTAGCTTCTGATCCATCATGCTTGATTTCCTTGGCTCTTCAAATTTCCTTGAATTCTTCGTACTCTAAGAACTCCAGCGATTCTGAACGTGTTCAACTCTGCATTATTGTTGTTGAAGATCCGTAGCCATAACAATAAGAAAACCGATGTTCTCAATCATTGTTATACAGTGTCATAGTATCATTATACAACTCAAAGTCCAATCTCATCAAAACTTTGAGATAATACTATGGTGATATGTATCACACCCCCTTAGTCAATACTTCTATCTTATATAGAATCCACTCCCCCTTACATAATGATCCGTAAACCATATGTATGTAGTATGAAACTACTAGATAATTCTCCCTCTTTTTGTCAATATAAATTGGCAAAGGTACGAAAATTGATTCATAATGAATTCTCTTCACATAATTCATGACCAAAAGGAAAAAACATATCAACTTGCTTCGATGATTTCACATAGTCAAAAATTAGTGTATCCATCAAGGAGTTTATTAAGATACAAGATCACTCCTACAATATTCCCCAGACGCACTCCCCACAAAGATATGCCAATTGATCACAAGTTCATTAAGAACTCTCCCCCATTTGATGTCGTTACCAAGAGAACAACATGAGCGACTTTACTTTTACAAGAGAAGAGTGATTTCTTTGGACATTAATAAATCACAGGGATTTGTATCCAGTAAACTTCGAATAAATTAACCACAAGAATATCTTATGGATTAATTTAATCGGGAAACACTCAACATAAGAAAACTTACATAGTAAATAAAGTACTTTCATATAAGAGTGGATCAAAGAAAGATCAATACTGCAGAATTTTCCAAAAGTTCATTCTATTTTCCATCAATATTTTCATAAAGACATAATAAACTTAATTTTTGAGCTTTTATGAGATACTAGCATAGTTCACGAACGTAAAGGCATACATCTCATAAGAAATTGGAATAAATAAAATCAAAAAGACTAAATACTGCAAAAATCATCTTCCGTACAACTTTAGAATTTAAATAAATAAATCTAAAAAACATTGCAAGATGAAACTCGTTGGAAATATCAATGCGTAATCATAATATTTGTTATACCAAACTCTAGTTATCCTTCTTAAATATAAGAATAAATTCTTAAAAAGAAGTTTCCTAGACATTAAGATTTCTGAAGAATTCTTTATCGTCCCCGAACTCCTTATCGTCCACAGTCATTGGAACATAAGGTTCATGAACAAAATGAGTCAATTCCAACAAAACTTCTTGACTGTTGCCGAACCAGGGCCTTCTGAATTTCCAGAGATCTTTGAACGATAGCCTTTATTTCCTGAATCTCCATCCTGACTTGATTTAACTCTTCAGGAGAAACATAAGATTTTTGAAGATTTGAGTTATTTCCTATTGGTTTCTTCATATTATTCCTTTTTTTCTTCAAAGTTGAATTAGAGGAATGGGATCTCTCTTTCTCCTTCATGATTAAGAATTTGACAATCATACTGTCATCTTTTCCATCAGAAGAAACGGTGCTTGGAGTTTCTATAATTTTGAAATAGGGATTTGTGAAAACACAAACAAACAACTTTACAAGTAACTATTGAAGAAAAGAGTTTCAGAGGAAGGAATAAGGCTTCAGGGTTACGGAACCTTTATACAGGGTAAGCTGGGTTCAGGTGCAATCAACAGAAATAACCCCAAAAGGGTAGAATTGTCGACTTTAGCCTTTTATTTTTATAGGGTGAAATCTTTTGAATACCATTACATTAAAAGGATTGAAAATTTAAGTAATAATATTCAAGATACAAACTAAAAAGTTTCTGAACCTGAGCCCAGTTGTGCACTGTTCTTGTCTCTTCTTCTTGGGCACATGAAACAAGTTGCACTTCCAACACATTAGGCTGTGTTGGGGTGAACAGAAATATGTTCGCCACATGGTTCCTGCACAGATTTATCAACATACCTCTTTATAGATCGTTTACACCTAGTTCTTTTCGATAGAGATCTAACCTTTTCCTTATTAATCAACTTTATCTGAGAAGAGTTAATTTTACATACCTCAGATGGATTTAACTTCAGAACAAGTTTTAGCTTGTTGGCTAATCGACTGGCTCTCCGTTGCAGTTTGTTGACATACCTCACTTTGTGTTTCTACTTAAAATAATTTGAGAGTTCGTGACCCCTAATAATATAGTAAGGACATGCCAATATGGAGGATGGTTCAGACACCGGGGCGGTGCATGCTTCTAGATAAAACTGGGTACCTGAAATATAAGAGGTAGAGTTCTCATTACAAATAGAAAAATCCATTATATCCTCCACCGTGGTTGATGATGCATCATCAGGGAAAATGTCAATATTGATATGTATATTTCTACAATTATCAAAATTGGTATTTTCACAAAGGAGTGCTACACTTGGTTTTTCATCCTCTGTAGAATCATAGTGATAGGATGTTTCAATAAGAGTTACAACAAGTCCCTTGCTGCCAGTGAAATTTCTACGATTTGGACACTCATTAGCAAAATTCCCAAAATCTTTACACTTGAAGCACTGTGGCATATCCTCATTATTAGTGTCAATAATATCCTTGTTTTTAGAAGGAACACGATCATGTGGCTTAACTGATGATTTGGGTTTGTCTCTTGTGAAGAATTTATTTCTATCCAAAAGAAGATCTCTAAACTGTCTTGTGATCAGAGAAACTGAGTGGTCAAGATCTTCATCTGATGATTCAGTCTCAATAGGATCATTCACAGAGTTTCCAACACTTTTAATTTTATCAAGTAGTTTAGTGTTCTTTTTTTCTTTGAACGCAATATCGTTTCCAGCTTTGGATAAACGTTCGTGATCAAAGATCTTTAACTTTCCAACAAGAGTATTTCTGGAAAGTGTTTCTTAGTTATTTCCCTCAACGATGGCATGTTTCTTAGAACCATACCTAGCTGATAGAGATCTGAGAATTTTCATCACAATATCCTTTTCAAGAATAGTCTTACCCAATGCAAAAGATGCATTAACAATTTCAGACACTTTGTGATTAAAATCATCAAATGAATCTTCATCAGCCATGCGAAGGTTTTCCCAATCAGAATTTAGGTCTCGAAGCCTAGATTCATTCTCAGAGGTATTCCCTTCAAATACGACAACTAAAGTATCCCAAGTATCTTTAGACGTAGTGCACGTAGTCACGTGATGCTGAAGATATGGGATAATGGCATGAATAATAGTGTTTAACCCATCAGAATTTTGCTTTACAACACTAATATAAGGTTCACCATATCTTCCAATGTCCTTCGCAACAAATACACCATTTTCTAGAACTGTTGGATGAACATATCCATTTACAACACGAATCCATGATTGAAAATCACACGCTTGCAAAAAGGCACGCATAAAAATTTTCCACCATAAGTAATTCGAGCCATCTAAGACTGGCGGTACATTTATAGAGATAACACTTCTGTCCATATAGTCAGATTGCTACAAACACAGACTTATGATGTCTTAACGTGTTTGCTTACTCTGATACCAATTGAAAACGCGGGGGCAGAACAACCAAACCCAACTATTTCTTTCAGCAATATGTATGGACTAAACTCTTAATAACAATTCTGAGAGCACCAAGATGAGCTCAATCGGGAAAGGGATTAAGGAGCTTTATCTCTTTCTCACAATAAGTAAATCAAACAGATAGAAATCCGTGAACCTGATTTTTATGAGAATAACTTGGATGGTACCAAAGATCAATATCCAAGCGACAATCACGTTACTATCCAAAAAACAAGGCCGGGCTTATCAACATTGATTGAACTATGCAAAACCTGTGATATTTCAATTATAAAAACAAAATATAATGTGGAATAGAAATAACACAACACCAGAAATTTTGTTAACGAGGAAACCACAATTGTAGAAAAACCCCGGGACCTAGTCAAGACTTGAACACCACACTGTATTAAGCCGCTATAGAATCTAGACTACTACAAGTTAACATCGGATTGGAATGTAGTTGAGCCCTAAAAGGTATAACATTGATTAAGGTACAATCGCGTTCCTTACGCCTCTTGAATCTCGCAAGACCCTGTGCACTTGATTCCCTTAGCTTATCTCACCCACAACTAAGAGTTGCTACAACCTAAAGTCGAAGACTTATAAATAAACATGTCTCCCACAAATAAGTCTATTCTGATAAATAAATCTGTCTCCCAGAGAAATACTTATGAAGTTTTGTTTCATCTTTTGATAAATCAAGGTGAACAGGAACCAGCTAATAATCCGGTATTATACTCCCGAATAGCAGCCTAGAAATATTAGTCACCTCACAATAACTTGAGTATACGGTGGTAGAAGAAATTATTGCGGAACCACAAAGTCTGAGATGAAGAACTTTGTGATTTCTTTGTATCTTACCAATCATAGATCAATCTAAGAAAAGATTTAACTCAATATGGTAGAAAGGGTAAGATCAGGATACACAACTACAAAGAAATAATTAGACCTGGCTCCATGAATCCCAAATGAAGTCTTTAAGTCGTTAACCCTAGAAAGGTTTCAAAGAAGATGAAAACCTGGGTTAAGAGAATCGTCTCTATATAACTAGGACATACAGAAGTATGGGGATTAGGTTTCCCTGTTTCTAGAGTTCTCCCTTATATAGTCTTTCAAATTAGGGTTGCTTACAATCAAAGCTAAGATAGCTTAGTAACAAAGCATGCAATATTCACCGTTAGATGAAACCCTAATTTAAGATTCAAGTAAGTCTGCATAGAATTTAAGCAATTAATCCCCACCGTTAGTGGTTTTATCTTGATATACACAAATGAAATATACCTATATTTATATATGGGTAACCGTACCTAAATGTGTATATTGAGTTGGCTTAATAACAGTTAACCGAAGTTAGCCATATGAACACTTATAACTTTTCCATATTCATCTAACACTTCTAGACCAAATATGATAATCAATCAATCATGATATATATTCAAATGAATATAATTGTGTCTCAATAGAGTTGTTCAAATGTTCATCTTCTCATAGAAATATATATGAACCATCTGAATCAAAATCGGTTTGGTTTGTAAGTGTACCAAGTACTTTATACAAGAACCAATTCATGAACATAATGCTACGGTTTGAAAAGTTAATTGCATTACTTATATTATTAATGATTTAGTTCATGAGTATGAAAAACATACAATACCGATTTTAGAACTTAACCACTGCGTTCGCAAACTTAGTATGCGAACCACAGTTCCGGACTTGGGCTTTGTCCACCCGTTTGCAAACAAGGTACACGAATAACAGTTCCATACTTGTCCTTGTCTATCCGTTCGCAAACAGGGTACACGAACAATAGTTTCGGACTGTTTCACAGGTAAACCCGTTCGCATACTAGGTACGCAAACAAGAGTTCCGGACCTGAACTAGCATTTCATAGTTCGCATACTAGGTACGCATATTGTGTGTATCCAGACATTAGTGATAGTTATAAAACTCTCATTTAATAATTGAAACATCCTTGGAAGACGACAATGGTAATGTTACACATACTACTAGCTTTAAGTAATTTTCAAGTGATTAATTGATCATTACGAAACTTCCCGAGCTAACATCAAATGACTGTCACACAAATCATGTAAGATGGTTGATCGCTGTCGTATGCGTCAAAAATAATTTCACTTTCCTAAAGTATATGATAAGAAAGAGTTCGTTTTCACAAAGGAAATTGTAGTTATTATGTTTCCAATTTCCTACGTAACCAATTGGGGGAATTTATGATTTTAGACAAAGCAATAATAATAAAATAACAAGCAAAGTAAATAGTTAAAAATAATCAATAAGAGAGAGATATTGGTCAAGTAGTTCATCTTCAATCTTAAACGAGTGCTTGCATACATGATTAGAATTACAATTTAATGTCTTTTATCATCAAAATCCCTAGAGTATCAAGAGAGCAAGATACTCCGTCAATTTCCTAAGTTTATCAACACACACATTAGAGCCGCGCATGTGAAATCTACCTAAAGAATAACCTAACGCCTTGCGCTAATTAAGTGAAATTGCTAGGAGCATTAAGTTTTAGAAATAAGTTAATCAATGCAATTGTCATACATTGCGCATGACAATTCGGACAATTTTCAAACTCTATATATGATCACAAGAGTGTATGACTACAAACCATGATCATATTATGCTACTCGTATCTAGGGTTATCGCTCGACGATGAACCCTAAGATATCTATGGATATTGATGTGAGTCCAATTAATTGGTCACTTAACTAAACAAACCTCTAAATCCTATCACAATACATCAATCATGTGATTATAAAAGTAGTAGAAGTTTGAACGATAATTAAAGAGAGAAAACTAATGCATTAATCAAGCACAAGTTGTAGATATATGACTACATCCTTAACCAATAATATAATGAATAAATAAGAAGAAAATAAACCAAAGCAAATCTTAAGTTTTTATCCGGATCTCTCCTAGCAGCTCCAAGTAGAATACGTGATATCCTCCAAAAATTGTAGAAAACTTTTCTTTTTGTAGCTTTTCCTTTTTTCAAAACTAGGTCGTGTCTTCAAAAGCCCAAGTCCAATGTATCCACCAAACCCATATAAGAGAAAAAACCCATGTAGAAATTATACCCAGAAATATGCTATAGAAGTCCCAAAAGTTAGCCGGAAACTGGACGGAAACTCATTGGGAAGTAGATGATAGGTGTCATAAACACCTTGATATTGATCTATTGTTTATGCTTTCTTTGATACTTTTCTTGTGAATTGTGTATCTTATGTTTAATTGTGAGATAGTAGGTGCTTTGGAGTCATTACGAACGAAAGAAGAAGAAATCATTTAATTTGAGTAAAAAGGGAAAAATTGCCATTTCCTGGGCGAACACTATCGGGAGCCGAGCGATGGTTAAGAGCAACTTTCTTTTGGAGGAGCATTAAAAACGGCCATCTAAGGTTAAGGGGTGACCACCTGCTATAGGGTACCAAGTCTAGGATGACCCTTATCTAATGAGTAGGGTGTATTTATCCGGCCCTACCTCATAACCTTACATCGAGAGATGACTTTGCTCTCAATTCTTCACACGGCTGCTTTTATTACCGTGAGTTGGAGATGAAGAAATATGCAGATAGATCAAAGAGATTTCGAAGATGTTAGAGTAGCGGTAGCGGCTGAATTGTTGATTGGAATAAGATGAGGTTCTGATAATTGTGTTGATGATTAAATAGAAATTAGGGTTTTGAGAAATTTGGGGTTTTCATCCTGAATCTGAAATCGAGATGATGGTTACTGGAATGGGTTTTATGTTGAGCAGTTAAGGAGTAAAAGATGGAGTTGCTACTGTTGAATGATGAGAGGAACAAGGGGATATGAGATGAGAATGAACAACCGATATTGAATATGGGAGAATCTGTTTGAAGAACAAGAAATTGAAGGCTGGGTTCTGCTAATTGGAAGATTCAAAAGAAGTATTGCGCTGAAATTGAAGTTAGGGTCTGATGTTTTTAGGGTTGCATGAGCTGTTCTTGAGCTGTGATGATTATAGACAAGAAGGAAGACTTAGAACATGATATTTGGTAGAATAACTTCCACACTTAAGCAGTGGAGATTGATGATTTATTTATACTCAAAGATATTCAAAGATTGTTACAGATTTGTTTCAGAGTTTAACAAACTTAAAAGACTTATCATGCCGTAAACATAAGTTAGAGACTTTGGCTAATAACTAGGTCAGGCGACTGACTCTGTTGAGAGTCTTTGGGACCGATATCTTTGGTATTCTTAACATTCCCCCTCAAGTTGTACTGGAGCTGGCGAATGTGCAACTTGCTTCTAATGTACTGGAACCGTGGTGAAGATAGCCCTTTTGTATGAGAAAATTGGTGTTCCTCTTCAAATTCATAGTGTGAGATAGTCAAAATACCTCTTCAAATGGTAGTGTGAGATAGTCGAAATACCTCTTCAATTGGTAGTGTTGATATGTGTTCGTTAACAGATATAATTGGTAATAATAATGTTTTGTTTAGAACTGGTTTTTAAGAATGTTTTTAGTACCAGATCTAAAGTGTTGATACATCAAACAAAAGACTCTGTCCAGTTGCCTTGCTACTAGCAGAGACATTCAAACAAGCTTTCTTAGCAGCAAATGATGTTAATGGTGGTGGTGAATGGTTATGATCTGGTGATAGAAATTTGTGTTGTAGGTAAAATGGATGGATGATGTGAGTAAAGTAGGTGATGGAACTGGAGATATGGGTGAAAACAAACACCTATATTTGTTAACACAACGGAAGAGTGAGGGATCGAACCCTCCTGATACCAACTTAGAACATGATATTTGGTAGAATAACTTCCACACTTAGGCAGTGGAGATTGATGATTTATTTATACTCAAAGATATTCAAAGATTGTTACAGATTTGTTTCAGAGTTTAACAAACTTAAAAGACTTATCATGCCGTAAACATATGCAAGAGACTTTGGCTAATAACTAGGTCAGACGACTGACTCTGTTGAGAGTCTTTGGGACCGATATCTTTGGTATTCTTAACAGGAAGAATGAGTTTGTATTAATTTGTTAAGAGCAGTGAAGAAATGTTTTGCTGCTGTCAAATTTTCGAGAAGAACAAGATGTTGTTGCTGTTCTTGAGATGAAATTGAATTAAGAGATTTGTGGTTGATTTGAGTTCATCTCAGTTGAGACATAGAAAGATGAAGAAACTGCAAAACTTGGAGTTTCAGGGAAGATGGTGATGAATAAAGGGTTAAACTCGGATTCGATTTTGGAGTGATTATGGAGCTTGTTTGAATCTGGCTGAGTGGTGTTGGTACTGCAGTTGTGAATCAAGAAGAGTTAAGAAGAACAAGCAAGGGATTAGTGGTGATGTTGCTATGAAGAGGAGAAGAAAGTTAAGAAGAAACAACATTTTTGTTGCCAATGTGGTTTGTTGGTGCTGATAATTGCAGATGTGATGGCTCAAATGGTGTAATGCAGGTGATGTTGGTGGATGTTGTTCAGCTGGGAAGTGCAGTTGCAGTTGTAATTGAGTTGGCATGAGATGGTGGTCTGGTATTGTAGGTGGAGTTGTGATTTGTGTATACAATAGATGAATGCTAGGATAGGGATGGCTCTTGTGGTATGCTAATGGTGCTAGAAATGAGAGTGGAGCTGATCGTGTTGCTGATGGAAATGAAGACGGAAAATATTTTGGTCCAGCTGGCTAAAATAGATGGTAGAGCAAGGGAGAAGTGGCAATGGAATGAATATGATGAGCCCTGGAGAGGATATTAGTTGGTGGTGGAAGTGAAGTCAGCAGTGACTTGAGTAGTTGCAGCTCAAGAATTATAGTACTCTGTGTCTTCTTTTCGGGCTTAACCAAATCCATTAACCCAAATTTTGGACCTTGAGTGCCTAAAACCTTACTCAAGAATCTTTTGAATTTTTTTAGGTTGCCTTAAGAACAAATGTCAATGCCTAATAGCATGAGTCTTCCCAAAACGAAAATACGTAGTTTTGGAAGGCAACTGGTAGCTTTGATCATAAGCTTGGGTGCCACAATAGTGACCCATGCAGCTGGGCACCTGTCACGTTTATGTCCACATGTAAAAGAGAAACCGTAGAAAACGAGGTGACCTACTTTTTGGATTTGGTGGAATTCAATTTCTCCCTGGCTTTTCTTCCTGCGTTTTTCTCCCTATCTGGATCTTTTCTTTTCTGGGAAAGTTTCTTTCTCCTCTTTTAAAATCCTCTAAGAACAAGACATGAGCTGCGAGGAATTAATGGGTTTTGGTTATTCATTTGAATGATAGTGTTGTATCAGGGAGCATCTTACTACTTCCTCTCTTGGCTGCCATTGTTTCTTTTTAAGGGAGTACAAGTATAGGGCTTGATATTCATGAATGTGTTAGCTGAAGTTGTTGATTCTTGGTGATGGAATTAGCTTAACAAGGTATGAAATTGTTTTAGTTTGATACCTAAGTAGGTCTCATCTTAGAATCTGTGGATTTTGCTATTAATTGATCCCGTTAGTAAATCCATGAAACGGGTTGGTAGAAATCAGGGTGAGTTTATGTTGTACTCGAACTAATTCATGAATCCATTCACATGAAACTTTGATTTGAGATATTTGGGAATTTAGGATTAATGTTGTGAAATTGGAGATTTTTATGATAAACCATGTTATTTGTAAATATGTTAGTTGGGTATCTTATAATCATCCTGAACTTCTCAAAAATGTATTTGTTTGTTGTAATTTTTCATGATGAATTCGTGCTTGGATTTCTTGATGAATAAACCCTAAATCGTATGTTTTCTATCATATCCTTATCTTAAATTTCAGTCGTTGGATTGCTATGAATTTTCAGTATGTTGTTCTTCATTAAGTTTTATAAATACTGTAAACATTTGACGATGATCAGACATAGTTAAGTACCAAAAGCATTAAACTTATCATCACTGCCTTCTGCAGAATTCAAATCCGGGAAAGCCCACTTGCAATCGGGTTATCTCATTTTCCATATATCGTATTAAGCTCGATTTTTTGTATGTTGTTTATTACTTTGTATATAACTTACTATAAAATTTTCAAGAGGTTCCAATCAATTTAGGTACCACAAATCATGAGAAAATCGTGACTGAATTATGTATGTCGGCAGTGAAAACAGCCAGGTTGTGAGATGTGTATCTTTTACATGAACCGTTAGAATAAGTTGATATTTTTACATGTAGTTGTACCCTAAGTAACCAGGACACTATGTAAATTTCAAGACAATCAGGTAAGAATTTTTACGGCAATACTTGGATGAATTAAACTGCATTTTTGTAAAATGGGAATCCTTTATTTCCCCACTCAAGCCTTTTTATTTTATTGGGTGGTCAACGGATTGAGATAACAACTTTGTGTGATTTGTTCTTTATATTTTTATTAATGTCCAGTAGAATGAATTTATCATTGTTGCAACTATGTATGGATTATTCTACTGTATATATATGTGAGTACTTATGTGTTGCTTATTTTTAACTAGATTTTATAACGTGTGAGACCTTGCAAGTAAGATCCCCATGTTCCTAGTATGTAGAGTGCAATTCCATTTTGGTTTAAGGATATATATCAAAGCATTTTTCTTAAAGAAAAGTTCGTGGTTCGGCTAAATGTATTGCTATGATTCCGTCCATATGAGAATTACCTTTGAGACACATTTTTATTGTTCAACATTACTGCAATGGAATTGTCGTGGAGATCTTAATTTATGCTTGAGACTTTTTGGATGATATTAGATTAGTCGTGAACTCACTGTACTAGACCTAGTGTAAAGTTTAGGGTAATTTTGAATAGTAAATATTCCTTCAATTTATGTACAGATGGGCCGAACTAGCTCGGATTTATGGGAATATTTTGAAAGACAATGAATTGTTCTTTTGTATGCCGGTTGTTGGATGGTAGTCCCGATGCATATGAATATGTTTGTATTTATCGTTCTAGATCGGGGATTTTCTTCTTTGTATTTTCAAAAGGGACTTAGTGTATTATGTTCTTGTTTTGTTAAGTAATGTCGTAGGCCAGACTGATTATAATAGAAGATATAAGCGATGTGGAGAACTAATATATGAGCGGTTTGCACATTTTTGAATGAAGGCGTTTGGTTGTAGTATTTAAATTCAGGATTCTAAACTTGTTCATAGTTTCTAAATTTGGGAAGCTTAGTGTATGTTGATTAGGTAGCATCTCATAAGTCCATTAACTAAGTAGGCTCGCTTAGACAATTTATTGTGAGGAATTTTATTAAGCTCACTTGTGTGAGAATGCAGTTGTATTTCATTGGTTAAGGGTAGATTTAGCTATGCAATTATATGTACATCTCTTGAATCTACAGAAATGTTATGCATAAATCACATACCAGGATACAGATTTGTGTATCAATTTGGTGTTCTGCTCTATTTGGAATCAGTTTACTTGATAGCTGATAAGAGATAGTTGCTACTATTGGTAGTTCATACTATCTAAACAAATGAGGAACTACGGTCGTGCTTGATCCCTTCGAGCAACGGAGAGGGTACGTAGGCAGCCGCTATGCGGTTCAGCACAACTCCACAAAGTTGTTCATATCATCTGAAAAAGGTTGGTTGCTGGTTCGAAGTTCACACCATCTATTCGGAGATGATTGCAACCTTGACATCGGCAACTGGCCGCATAAATTATTGGGGTTGGAAACTGGCCATATCACCATCACAATACAGCACTCGAGGCATGTTTTCTTCTTAACTCTGTCTGTGGAAAGCACTTTCAAAAGTTCTTCTGCTCCAAAGAAAATGATTAAGAAAATGAAAAGGCCCCTCTCTTTTCTGCATATTATAAGTTTTGGAAGAGAAACTGCCTCTTCATCGTAGCCGTTCATCGAGAATCACCAACTGCCTTAAGAGAGTACAGCATAATTTTTACTGGAAAGGACTTAAGCAATCTGTGAAGAATTTTATCCTTCATTGTGAAGTGTGTCAGAGAAACAAATCTGAGGTTGTTTCTCCTCCAGGTTTTCTTAATCCATTACCAATACCAACTGACGTATGGATCGATATTTCTATGGACTTTATTGATGGGTTTCCCTCGTCCAATAGAAAAAATTCTATATTGGTAGTCGTAGATCGTTTAACGAAATATGCTCACTTTATACCACTTACACATCCATATTCTGCACATTCTGTAGCCGATATCTTTGTGAGGGAGATTGTGCGTTTACATGGCATGCCAAGATCGATTGTAAGTGATCGAGATCCCATTTTTTTGAGTAAGTTTTGGGAGGCTTATTTCTCTCTTCAGAATACACAGTTATGTCGCAGATCAGCTTATCATCCTCAGTCGGATGGACAAACAGAGGTGACAAATAGAACTTTAGAGTGTTATTTGAGGTGTTTTGCGGGAATGAAGCCAACTGATTGGAGCAAATGGTTACCTTGGGCTGAGTGGTGGTATAATACAAGCTTTCATTCAGCCATTCGAATGTCTCCTTATCAGGCATTGTACAGTCGTCCCCCACCTGCAGTTACAGCTTATTTACCAGGTTCAACTTCAGTGCACGATGTTGAATTAAGTCTTAAGGCTCGTGATCATACACTCAAGCTTTTGAAGTCTCATTTGCATGATGCACAGTCCAGAATGAAAAAATATGCTGATTCGCACCGTACTGAGCGTTCATTTTCAGTAGATGATTGGATTTATTTAAGATTACAGCCTTATCGTCAAACAACAGTGTCTCATCAATCTTTTTCAAAGCTGTCTCCTAAGTTCTATGGACCATTCCGCATTTTGGAGAAAATTGGGTCAGTTGCGTACAAACTAGAGCTTCCTGCCTCTAGCCGCATTCATCCAGTTGTTCACGTATCTCAGCTTAAACTAAAGGTGGGATCAACTACATCTGTGGAACAAGTGTTACCAGACATTATTGATTATGAAAAGTGGGAACCTGATTCGATTTTGGATCGTCGCATGTATAAGAAAGGCAGTGGTGCAGGCACCAGATGGTTAATCAAGTGGAAGAATCATGCGCAAGAGGACGCAACTTGGGAAGATGCTGATGATTTCATCGCTAAGTTTCCAGAATTTGAGGCTTGAGGACAAGCCTGGTTTCGAGCAGGGTGGGATGTTGCGACCCAACACCATTCACACTAGTTTACTTATTTAGGCTTCCCTATTTCTAGCATAGTTTGGTTTTCCTTTTTTATCAGAACTCTTTTTCCTTGTTTTGCAAGTATGTGCAGCTATAAATACTGCCTTAAGTCCTGTATTCGGGTAACTAATCAGAAAACCAAAGTTCTGTTCTTTAAAATTACTCTTCAAGCCGGTGGTTAACCCCAATAAGGGTTTATTTAGGGTTCTTAGCTTATTTTTGTGAGATACAGGCAAGGATCCTAACAATTTGCTTGGAAGATTTATCAATGGAGGCGGGAAAGATGATAAACAGAGCACTGCGAAAGCACAAACAACCTGTTTTAACAAATGAGCCCTTTTCTGCTGTGCCCAAAAAACGATCTCGCTGTGATACTATAAAACACCATCAGAAAGAGATGGTAGTTTCGTCTCTCTTCAATCTGAATCACATTTTTTTATCTCTTTCCCTCTCTAACAAATATGGTTTCTCTCTGCAGAAAATGTCATCAAGCTTGACCTCAAAAATCTTAAAAGCGGCATCATTTCAACAGAAGGAAATAGAAGATGAAGCCAGAAAAGAAGATCCTTTTTTTTCGATTCCCGAAAAAGTAGGAGGTGTTTCAGAAGATAGTGATAGTGATAGTGATGAACGGTTCGGCTCATTAGATGAATTATCAGAAACTGAAAGCCAGTACAATGATTATGAAGTGAGTTTGTTCCCTTTTTTTTTTTTTGATAAATTAGGGATCAATAATTTTCAATTAGGGTGTTTAATTGTTTAGGTCGAAGTGGATGAAGAGCAGATGGAAATATTAGAGCATTTCATGTCCAAGGCACCTGGTACCCAACTCACATTATCTGACCGTGTTATTAACAGAATTAAAAATGCGGAAAGTGTATCCGCAGGTAATAAATTCTAGAGTACTGCTTATATTTCTCTTTTCCGGTCGTATTTACATTGATTTTATTATTTTTTTGGAAGACGCAGAATTTTCATTCTGTAAGATAAGTTATTCATTTAGATTTCGGTATCAATCACTCAACCTTTTGGTTTTATTTCTGGATAGCATTAATTTTTGTTTAATGCTCCATGTTTTCAATGAATTACTCATCATTTTGGTTTATTATCTCTTACAGAACAGCAACACCAACCACTTCCTCAAATGGGCAAAGACATTTATAAGAGGTACTTGAATATCATTCTTCTTTTCTCTTCAGGAAGACTTTCATTGTTCTTTTGGATCTAATTTATTTTGTTTTTATATATTCAAAATGGCAGAATTGGAGAGTATTTGAGTAGATATTCAAGTGGGAAACTTCCAAAAGCTTTCTCATCCATTCCTAGAAGTTCACATTGGGAGGATGCTCTCTACTTGACTGAACCAGAGAAGTGGTCCGCAAATGCAATGTACCAAGCTACAAATATATTTGCCTCCAATATGTCCCCCAAAAATGCACAGCGTTTCTACTCCTCTGTGTTGCTCCCACGAGTAAGAGAAGATATCCGAAAGAATAGGAAACTTCATTTTGCTCTCTATCAAGCTCTTAAAAAGTCGGTTTATAAGCCAGCGGCCTTCCACAAGGGAGTTTTGTTTCCACTCTGCAAGGTATGGAACCTTCATCATTAAAACGGCTTATGATTATGTTTAATATTTGATATTATTTTCTCAGTAAAACATTCCATCTTAAAATTTTGAAATCCATTTCAGAATTTTGAAAGCCATCTTAAACTTTGTAAGGTTGGAACTTCTCCAATTTTCTGTTGTTTTTCTTTACATTGTAGTCAATGGTGTTCCATTTTGACCTAATAAATCAGCCAGATGAAAAGCGTTATGGGACATTTTTAAACACATCACAGTACTTCCTGAGCGGAAGCTATAATATATACTGATACTTTCCAGTGATAAAGTAGATGATTAATATTAGGCTATAGTCAGTCTCAGGTATTTTCAAGACAGGAACTTCGGTGGGTTTAGCTAAGTTCCCTGCCTCGATAATATCATGTCAGATCATTTTGTTGATCGCCTTGCAATATTCTGTCTGTATTAATACATAAGTACATAACGTTATAGATGTTCTAATTTGAGTGGTTATTCGGCCTGCCTTAGTCTTTTTGAGTAGCGATATATACCGATAGTCAAATTCAAAATCTTATTATACTATAGCCATTTTCAGTCAATTTCTAATTTATAAAGTTGAATGGAGGAAAGAAGCAGAAAAGTGTCTCGTTGAACTCTCTATAGAAGTCTCTTTCTCTCTCTCTCTAAAAGAGACTGCTAACAGAGTTCTTAGGAACCCTGTATCGAAAATTTAGGTTTGAATTTCTAAACTTAACCTGTATATGTTTTGACCCTGAATGGAGTTACTTGGTTTCACCCTAAAACTGTGTTAACTTGAGTTGAATTGGAATCATGTAACTTGTAATGTCTAGCCCGGTAATTAGCTAAAATCGAGTCAGTCAAGATTTTGATTACTCACAGTAAAATGCCGCAAGTAATCCAGGTGACCCTGCTGGATTCAAAAAATTCTACATTAATCCAGTATAAACGGAGTTAAGCATATACTACTCTTAGCTGCCATACTTCCCAAAATATTTTGAGCCAGTTGGGAATTTTGAACCATGTTCACTCTATTCATTCTTCTCTATCCCGAGTCCAATAATTTTGATTTTTAACTAATCTTTATCAAGGGGTTCGGTTTAAACTAAGAGTCTTAGTGTACAGTCAGGGACTTGCAACCTTAGGGAAGCTGTCATTATAGGAAGCATTATTCAGAAGGTGTCTATTCCTCCGAAGCATTCAAGGTACATGTCACTCTCTTTGTGGTGGTTAAACTTGAATTTCTTTTGGTGATATTTCTTGAAGGCCTGCACATTTAGGAACTTAGATAGCCTGTTTTTCATTGTGCAGTGCGGCACTCATGAAGCTCGCAGAAATGGAGTATTGTGGCACTACAAGGTATGCAACCTAAATCTTCTAGTTTTGATAAAAACTGCCCTGTTATTTCAAACCAATACCTTACCTATCAATCAGTCCAAGCTCAACAATTACCTGTTTTTTTTTTGTGGCTAAAACTCACTAGTAAAGTACTGTTATTCCATTTTCTAGTGTGTATTGTAATCTTGAGTAGTCTCATCTGTTTTTACCTATTAAAAATAAGTTTTATCGCTGCTGCGTAATTATTTTTTGACATTTATGTTTGTTAAACCAATGCACAGTTACTTTATCAAGCTCATTCTTGATAAGAAATATGCCCTGCCTTATTGTGCTCTTGATGCTGTTGTCGCTCACTTTATGAGATTTCTTGAAGATTCAAGGGTTATGCCTGTAATATGGCACCAGTCGCTTCTTACTCTTGTCCAGAGGTTTGTGTTCTCTTTTCTTGCGTCGCAATGATGCTATGTAAACTGGTGATTATATATATAAAACTTATATGGCAGTTAGTTTGTGATTGGGGGAGCCATTTCTCATTGAACGAGTGAGTAAAGAGGAGAGGTTCTTGGAAATGCTGTCCCGACACGAAGATTTCGTTTTATTTTATTTGTAGGAAATTCTGATACTTACTTCCTGATACTTGTATCATTTCACCTCTTTAAAAGGTGAATGCATGTATGAATAGCCTTTGCCTGGTCTGGTGTTATTATCTGTAAGTTGCTTTTTATCTATTCTGAGTGGAATGAACTTCAAACAGGTACAAGTATGAATTAACAAAAGAGAATAAAGAAAACCTTGAGCGTCTCATTCAGCACCAGAAACACTACATGGTAATACCAACAGTTCCCTACCTGGCAGCTGGTACACTGAGTTTTATTAGTCTTTTGTGAAGATAATTTGATTGTGCTCACTATTTTCATCAATTTAGGTTACTGAAGATATCAGGAGGGAGCTACGGAATAGTCGGAATCGTGGGGAAAAGGAAGATCCCATGACTATCTATATCCTTTTTCTTTCCAGAACCATCGTGCTATTTCTAGTTTAATCTTTAATATTCTAAGGCTGATCGTTAAACCATTGGACTTGATATATGGCAATTATATAATTTCTCACATCTGTAATTTCTCTGATATACTATTGACTGGAAAAAAAACATCTTTACACTGCAGTTGTCACATTCTACTTGTGCACCAGTCTAAAATGTTAAGAAAAATTTATAAGCATCCCTTGTTTCCTTAACTTCTTCTTACCATCTCCATACCGTAATACACCTGTTGAAGAAGACAGGTTCAACTATCCTGAAGTATGTATGGAAGAGGACTGATTACTATGATGATCAGCAAAACCCAATATCTTGCTCCAAATCGGTAATCCCTTTGAACTTTGAGAAACAAGCATTATTCCACCACTAGAAACCAAAGGTGCTGTGTGGAAATCTTACTTAATATGCCAAGGTGTGTTTATATTACTCAGGGGATTCCTGGTTATATTTAAAGACAATATGTGATTTGGTGGAACTTTAATCTTTGGTGTATTTTCATCATTATTTATTTATGTGGAACAAAGCTTATGAAGCTCTTTAAATTGTTCTTTCTATTTATATAATTAAGCAACAATTGATTAGTGTGCCCTTGGTAATCAGTCTTGGTTTTTATCAGAGCATGTTAATGTTTAGTGCTTCCGCATTGGTTCCTTTCTTTGTACCGTTAACAGAATATAATGCAAGGGAATTTAGGGAAAACAACTACTGAATTTCAAGAGTAAATTTGAAGATTTTTGTTAGAGGGAGTACAAAAAAGACGTTTTACAGCAAGTCTACCAGAAGTGATTTTACACTGCCATGTACAAAGAAACGATCTGGGAAAAATTGGTGAGGAGTCTAAGGTTGCGTTATATACAATTCTCATCATATGGATGTCCTCCACAACATATCAAAATTCCATAATAATTGGATGAACAAGAAAAAAGATGTGGCCAAAACATTGATCAACATGATAACTGAAAATTTTATGGAAGTCTTCTGGAAGTTTACTGTTTCGACAATTTAGACCCATAAACGTGCTCAAACTCCAAAAATCTTCATCGATAAATCTAGGAAATTTTTTGGGCATGAGAAAACATGGGTAGATCACGAAAATTCGACATCCGATGAAGATTCTACAACGTTTTTGCTAAAAGCCTGGGTTCTGAATTTTCTGGTGACGTATTACGACAAAATTTTTCATGGAATCCTATTCATTCATTCACAAATCAGATATTTTATGCTTCTATGAAGAATATACAAGATGGTTACTTAATTGAGTGGTCTCTAAATTATTTGAGAGGTCAATGTTGCCGGCTTCAGGAGTATCATCACATTCCACCTCTTGAGTATTTTCTTCATCGTCTTCCGAAGACGAATGATCATCGTCAGAATTTTGTTCATCCATGACGATCTCCTCCTGGATATATCAACAATAATTATTATTATTTCTTCCACGAATCACCATAGATAATTATGCAAGGAAGTACTTACATCTATCTCTTCTTCACTCGATTCAGAGGTCGCTTGTCCAGCAGCAGTTCCAGTAGCAGTGAATTGAAGACCATCAATAATTGATGGAGAAAAGTTCTGAAATGAAGTAACAAACATTAATTATGCGATCCTAATTAAACGGATAAGAAAAAGTCATGATGGAAGGAACGCTAATAACTCACCAAAGGAATAGCTGGGGACTTTACAGTGTTCGGTATCATCCTGTATTCCTTACTTCTGGATTCTCCGCCCCAAAGGCTTACTGTTATTTCCGAGAAATCCACAACAAACCGAGGTCTCATGACACGACCATCCTGTGATAAAGTTAGCAAAATGATTAAGATATAATTATCATGTCTTTACAAAATCAAAAGAAGAATACTTACTGGTGATTATCTCGGAAATGTTTTTCGTTTATCACCGCTAGAAGGATATTTCAATCTTGGATGGGCGGATATCATATCAACAGTAGGAGGTTCTTGTGAAGGAGTCTGAGAAGCCATTACAAAGTCATGAAGGCGCTCAATTTGCTGGGTCCAAAAGCGGATATAACCCGGAGTTCCATATGTGGCCCGGTCAGAGCAAGGAAAAAAAAATACTCACATCCATCCACATGTGTGCAATCCAATTGATCCTTAAGTTGTTCAACTGATGGTTTATTTCTTCAAATGTTCGGAACACACTGGTCAAGACCCATCTGGCGTGCTGCTCTGTCAATATTATATTCTTCCACAAGGAACTCTCCATGAATTACTGATATTAAATAACCAGGGGTACAACTCAACATGAAAGATCTCTCACCGACACTCAGGTTCGCACCAGACACCAGAGTGGTACTTTCTTCAGCAATATTAAAGGTAATTAACTGAGAGACATGAGGTGGCACTACTGTCCACGGGCGGAAATAAAACTCAGACTCGTTATCTAACATATCAATGAGACGTGTCTTGAGTCGAGGATGCTTTGTGGGCCAACGCGTGATCCTAGCGTTATCCTTCTCGAGGAAAGCATGACGAGTATCAATATTCGACCCTTGCAAGACACTAAGAGGAGTTGGTGCGTAATTCTTGAAGCGTTCCCACATTAAGGCTTGGAGAAACATTGAATTGACATAAGATTCAATTTTCATAAAACCTTTGGAGACCCTGGAGTCTACAACTTAGGCGTCTAAATTGGAATACAGTGAACCCAATAACAGACTACCAATGGGAATTCCCTCACCTTGGACCATCTTAATAGAAAGAGTAATCACAAACGGCTTCAACAAGTTCCCACTGTCTTCAAGTATATCTATGGACATCCACATGCACAAGAAAGCCGCAATGGTTAACGTACCATCCACGGGCCAATCAAGGGTACTATCTCTTGGACACCAATGCGTTAACCATTGATCATAGCAAAACTTTCTGGAATACTGATTAAGATCATTCATCTTAGCAGTCAAGGTGTTTGATATTGCCATCTCCTCTGCTGAAAGCTCTACAGGGAGATTACCTGTAATCGGAAGATCCAACAAAGCAACCACATCCTCCAAAGTGATGGTAAACTCTCCCCATCTGCATATAAGAGTGTGAATATGAATGCACCAGCGAGCGAGCAAAGCTACTATACCTCTCACATCATGATAGATAAACAAGTCTCCAACTGATTGAATATCTCTTGTCACTTGTGCACTATCCAACATAGATCGGACACGGGGATAGCCTAGCATGTGTCTCGCCCATCCAGATAATTCTTCTAAAGGTCTTAGAGAAAGCTTGAACTCTATAAGCGAAGCAGAATAATACCCTCCCTGCAAAAAGAACCGAATTGTTGCTCGAGGAGATACTAATTTTTTCTGAGAAATATCCCTGGGATTAACAAGAAGACGAACTGAAGAGCCTGGAAGACGTTTTTCAGGTCTATATTGAATCACAAAAAATTCGTCATTCGCATTTGGAGTGTTCTTAATCACCGATTCTTCCTCTTCATCGACTGAAGCAGTGTCATTTGTGTTCGGTGTTCTCCCAGTCACCGCTTCTTCATCTTCATCAACAACTGGAGTTTCGTATCCATCGTTTGACATCTTTGCAAAGTAGCTGTGACATCCACACAACATTCTTACTTAACATGCCGTGCAAATTTCATCAAAGCAGTGGAATTAAAGTACGAAGAAATAATAAGGATGCTCACACAAGAGTCTACAAAATGGTAACTTTCAACTCTTACCTATTTACGATTCCACTAGCAATAGTGATTGTGGTACAAGAGTTAATACTTCAAAACTTGCTCGTTTCTTTGAACCTACAAACACGAGCAAAACTTATTATTTGAAAATCAAAACTTGATTTTTCATAAAACCGTGAACATAGTTTTCACTGTGTGAACACCCACTAATTCTCATTGGGTGAATATCCACTAGCAAATTGTGAAAGCTCACACCAAGACAATATTTCATCATAAATAATTGTCTACCTTCAATCATTATTCAAAATCAATTCTTTGATTTTCAAAATAAAAAAAATATATATACAACGTGAATTACTCACTAAATAAAAAAATTTAAATTTTTATTTATTTACGTGAGTAAACTCACGCACAAAAAAAAAGTTTTTTTTTCCTTTGTACGAGCATTGTCTTTCAAATGAGGGTTTATTATGATTTTGTTAAAGGTTCACACATCAAATAAAATTTTGGTTTCTCATGAAAGCTCATAGACAAAATGTTCATCATTAGACGCAAGTCTATTTCAAAAAAAAAATCTCTCCTAAGTTAGGGATTGTTACTCGTCTCTTAAACAATAATGCATGAACAAGGGTTTTATGAGAAACTTACATTCATATAATATTTCTTAAACAAGAATAAAATTACATATAGCAAAAAGAAAAAAAAATCCGTGAGTATCCACGGATTTTTGATATAATTTTTTTTTCCTTCGTACGAGCATCGTCTTTCAAGCGAAGGTTTATTCCGATTTTGTGAAAGTTCACACATATGTATATGTCTACCTATACATGTAATTTTTTTTTTATATAAGAAAATCATAAACAAGTTACAAAACTGAAAAAAATAAACAATTATTACGCACCTTGTCGGTGCCGGCCTGATGGCTCCGGAAAATAATTTATCCTTCCTTGCTCTGGTGTGAAAGAAATTGAGGAGGTGAGGGAGGTGGTCGGTCGCTGGAGGAAATAAAAAAAAAAGTGTTTACACCTTTTATATCAAATTTTATTTCCAAAACATAATTTCACAAGGATTTCCTTTCTTAGGCCCGCACCCATGAGTCCTAATTGAAAATCCGCGGTTCTACACCAATTTATGCTCGTCACCAAAATCAGCGGTTCTACACCAATTTATGCTCGTAAAATGACTCTCTACTGTGCTACTGGGTTTTCATTCCAACAACATATCGCTCGAACGTGACATCATTGGAGGAAATTGAAAATCCGGTAATATTTTTCTATGACTAAGTTCAATTACTTATTTTGTTCATAGCTAAAAAATCACCATCCAGTGCTGAATGAGGAACATGAACGTCCCTCACTAAGCAGGGGACTTAATGTAGATGGTGGATTTTTGACAAAGGCTAAAATTGTCAAATCATAACTTTGCATATTCCTGATCCAGTAATCAGACGTATGTTGAGACTCATGTCTCCGTCTAAGCATGAAAGCTCATGCCACGATGATCTTTGTCTGAGTGTCTTGCCTCTCAGATCATCCATAAGAGCCTCTGACTGAGAGTATTGCCTCTTAGAGTGTACATGAATTTGCAGTCTCTCAACTGAGACCACAGCATATTTCATCAACTGAGCAATTTCAGGTATCACTTTTATATAAAATCGAAAACGATTGGAAGGCTCCTAGACAGCTTGCCTGCTAGTATAGAGCGATAACGTCTTCATGATGTAATAATGTTTTCCCTGACTATATAAAATACATATGTATAGAATCTTAATGATTGGACGGCTCCTAGACAGCTTTCCTGCTAGTATAGAGCGATAACGTCTTCTGGATGTAACAATGTTTTCCCTGACTATACAAAATAAATATTCAGAATAATTATGACGCTTCAACTAGCTCATATCGTTCAATTCTTGAATAATCATAACGGTCCTAGATAGCTTGCTCTGCTAGTATAGAGCAATTAATTACTTCTAGTCGCAAGATTCATCAATTGAATTCCTAGAAAATATATTACGTTTATCATAATATTTCGTTACTTCAATTCATGGCTTTTTTCAGAAGAATTCCATGGGTTAGTGATAAATATTCAACATACGACATCTGGGCCACCACCGAGTAAGCCCGAAGAAAATGGTGCTAGTGTACTTAACAATAATGCACGAACGAGCACCCGAGCGCACGAACGAGCGTTCAAAAATATGGAAAAAGGAGGAACCTATGCAAAATAGGGAGGAAAATAATATTAATAAAATAATGAGAGGGGCCCAGGGTGACCGGGCCCACCGGCCGGCCGGTCATGCCGCCGTGGCCGGTCCCGCATATTCCTTTATTTTATCTTATTTTGTTATTTTTCCTAATCTCATGAAAACTCCTTCATTTGAGGAAATTTCCTTGTTTGAGCAAAACTCTTAGTTTCTCCATATTCTCCTTCAAACGATGAAAATAATGAAGAAAAATAAGGAAAGGTGTCACGAGACCGAGCTTGCTAGCCGGCCAGCTATGCCCTAGCCGTGGCCGGTCCCACACCCTAATTTTCCATATTTCATTATTATTATTATTTCCTTCATTTCATGAAACTCTTTCGTTTGAGCAAAAACCCTGGCTTTTCCATGTTTCCTCACACGGTGAGAATAATAAAACAAAAAATAGAGAAGAGTGTCAGTCAAGATCAAACTCTTCTAAATATCCAAAATATTGCTCGAACGCACGACAGAAAATGCCAAGATTCTCATGACTGAGACACGGGCAATATGGTGACACATGCTTGCTATCCTGACCGACCAGGGTCAGCCCTTAGGCTTGCGAGGAGACGGTCCCACGCATCTTCATAATTCTGACCCAATTGGCTTTTTATAGCCCATATTGGGTTCAAACTCTTTCCAACCAACTTGGAATTTGTTCAAACGACCACCAGCTGGTCCCGTGACCACCAAGTGCCGGTTTTACACCCTTGGATGGTCCCTCATCTCTCCATAATTAGGTTTTATTTCCAAATGCTCAGACGAGCACTATTTTAATAACTGATTAAACCAGCATTTGATCATTCTTCCACCAACTGGTCAACAAAGGAATTTGTTGCATGCTCATTCGAGCATTCGTCCATCATGCTCAACTTAGAAATGTTAGACTCATCGTCTACTCAAGTCAACAACTAATGACTAATACACGTCTGCCTTGCAGACTCCAAATTCACGAGACATCAACTGTGTGACATGGGGGGATATTAACTAGGGTTTTGGTCTGGAATCCTACAGCACATGTGTTCATCCGCGATGAGAATGTGAGTAAGTTACAAGCGGTTGAGAAAGTTGGAAAAGTAATGGGTGGAAAATCAACCAAGTCTCCGCACGATCAACTGGTTTTAACACGATTTCTACTTTTCCCACTCTTCCACTCGAGCAACCCTCTCACTTACTGGGATCAATGTGTCTACAATTCCTGCAATATAAATGAGTCTCTGATTTCATGATTGAAACACACAGGAAATACACATGAAATAACGAAACAACAGATTGAAAACAACAAGCTCGTCTGAACAAAGAATTCTCATAATTCTCGCATACGAGCATTCACTCTTAACAGAGAAAATTCAATCAGAACTCATATTATTTATCCACGCATAATACACAACACATCAACAATCCTTGATCAACATTGATCTCACGCATGTATCAGCTTCCCTCATACAGATCAATCCATCCTCTCTTGTGACCGAATTGACTCTGGAACGACCATTGTCTTGGTTTAGGCCGGAGTCTTACAGATTGATCTCTCGAATTCAAGCACTCCCTTTACATTGCATCTGTTTGCAACAGGTTAAATCATTTTTCTCGGTCGAGGGTCTCCTCCGCACGGTCGACTCCTCAATTTCCTAGAAAACCAACAAATCGTTTTCTCCCATCAACACCCTTAAATACTACTCATTGACTTTTTATTTTCCAACTACTTAAAACACCAAAACTATTTTTTCTTCTTCGTCTCCTCCAACCATATCCTCCTCTATTCGGTCTCTACAACCTGCCACCACCTTCAGTCATTTTTTTTTCCCTTTCTATTCCTTGATCTTGTTTAAAATGCTACCAAAAAAAAGGGATTTCAAAGCCAAAACAAAGGTAAAAACTAAAATTAGTATCTATAACTTTTTGTGTGTGTGTGTGATTGTTGTGTTTAAATTTGATTTAAATTCTTTTGTTATGATAAATAACTAGTCGTCGATATTCGGTCGACTTGTTTTACATCAATTTGATTTTTTTCTACTGTATATGCTCATTAGAGTTGATATGAATAATTGACTCATCGTTATGATTTATGATCATCTAATCTAAATTATAAATTGCCCAGATACATTGTCTTATTTTCACTTTTCGTTTATCATTAATAGTTAGTTGTTTGAATGAGTTTGCATGAGTTGAGGATGTTCGGGGGTTTGCAAATTCTTTTGGTTGCAAGGTTGAGGAGTTTCCTATTTCTTAATTAGACCTTCCCCTTGGTGACAAGTATAACTATACTCATAAATGGGATGTGGTTCTTGAGACTGTCGAGTCAAGACTTACTTCTTTTTCTGGTGGTGATCTCTCGAAGGGTGGTAAGTTTGTGTTAATTCAGGTTGTTCTATAGGATCTTACTTTTTACTTGATGTCCCTGTTTGTGGCTCCAGTATAAGTTATTAATAAGTTAGAAAGACTCTTCAGGAACTTTTTATGGAATGATTGTGAAAATTCCCATTAGACCCACTTAGTTAATTGGGAAACAACCAATTGTCCCCAGGAAAAAGGTGGGTTAGGAGTTAAACAAATTCGTTTCCTTAACATGGTTATGGTTATGAAGTGGCTCTGGAGATTTGGATGTGAAAAAATAACTTTATGGAGGTCAGTAGTTGCTGAAAAATTTGGCGAAGATCCTTTGGGTTGGTGTACTAACATATCCAAACATTCGTACGGTTGTAGTGTTTGGAAGGGAATTCTGAAGTTTATGGAGTAATTTAAATCTAATTATAAGATGAAGGTGGGTAGTGGTAGGAAGACATGTTTTTGGGGAGATCGTTGGCTCGTAGAAGTTCCACTTTGAATTCAATTCCCTGTTGTCTATGGTATCACAACGTCTAAAGGGATGAATGTGGCTCAAGTTAGAACAGTCTTAAATGGTACGATTTTGTGGGATTTGGGAATCAACAGAAGAGTTCAAGACCATGTGGTCAGAGAGATAAGCTCCCTCCTTAGTATGTTAGATGGTTTCTATTCAGAGGAATGTAATGATGAAGATTATAGAGTGTGGTTGGGCACTAATACAAATGGGAAGTTTAGTGTGAATTCGTGTTATTTTTGGTTGATTTCCGACTGTCCGACTATGGAGAGATTCGTCCCTCCTAAAAAGATTTGGTCAAAATACTGTCAAACTAAGGTTAGTTTCTTCATGTGGGTGGCAAGTTTGGGGAAGATTTCAACTCAAGACTTAATGTGCAGGAGAGGTTGGTATAAAGATTGGGTGAATCATTGTCAGGGCAACTCCTATGGAGTAAAAATAAATCCATATCTTTGTGATAATCCATAATTTATGGATAAAAAATTCTACTATGGGAAGAATTTAGGTCCATATCTTTCTGAATTCCAGATGGTACTCCATTGAGTGGTGGAGTAGGCTGTGGAGTACTCCATCCGGTCACTGGATGACCATATATGTTATCCGGACATTGAGCAGTCGGATACATTTTTTTTAAATTTTTTTTGTCATCCGGTCACTGAGTAACAGGATAGGATTACTAGCTTTTTTTGGTTTTTTAGTTCATCCGGTCTTTGGATCACCGGATGTGTTTTTATTTTCTTATTTTTTTAAATTTCTGTTAGGTCCCACATGTAAGGAATTTAATTTTTTTAAAATAAAAATATCAGTATTAAATTTAACGTGGAGTCTATCAATTAATTTGTGGAGATTTCTGTAGAGACCCATAGTAGAAAAAGACTCTAAAAATATCTGACCATCCACATATATAGGGATCATCCGAAAGATACGGATGTTTTAACATCCATACCATAGGAGTTGCCCTTACATGTGTGTACGGGATGGCGAAACATCTAACCATCTTCTCATACATTGCGATGTGACATGGCGTATTTGGGGCATTTTTCTTAAGGATTGGAACATCGAGTGGGTAACCCCCCCTGACATTACAACTTTAATCTCTAGTTGTCCTAGTAGATCTAGTTCGAAAAGGAATAGATTGGTGTTGAAAATACTTCTTGCTGCTATTATTTGGAATTTATGGGAGGAAAGAAATCAAAGGGCCTTCCAAGATGTCAGTAAGGAGATGATGGGTATTGTGGATGTAGTGAAGCTGACAGTGGCGTAGTGGTTGCATAACAGGGGGGTTTCAGAGGTATTTCCATGGAGCAATTCATTATCAGCTGGGATGATGTCGTCTTTCAACCTCCATAGGACAGTACCTTGAGGATTTCTAGCTGTAGTGTTGAGAGGAATATCGGGTTTGTCTTTGTTTGTACGTTTCTTTCCTGGTTTGGTTCTTGGTTTGTGGTTGTTCTAGGTGCGTTGTTTGCCCTTGGCTGAACTGGTGTTTTGGTTGTTGTGGGTGGCTTTTCCGGCCTCCCTTTTTTTTTCTTTTGCTAGAGTGAGCTTAAGCTCATACATCATGTACTTTGTCTCTTTCTTAATAAATTTTTTAATTTATCGATCAAAAAAAAAAGAATAAGCTTGAATCCAATAAGCTTCGGCTAAAACCAAAATTGTTTCAACGACCACCAACTGTAATGCTCAAACACGAAATTTCATTAAGCGAACTCAGTTATCTAACCACCACATTAAATTATACTATTCTTACTAGGTATCACCCCGACCTACGACTGGTGCTCAACCTTTTCCAAATTTACTTATTGTTTGGACGACCGATCAGTATCTTCCCACGAAATTTTGGTCAGACTGTAATGATCGAGGTTGTCCATTTAGTCGGTCATATGAGAATGTTTAGTTGTCGCGTCATAGTAATATGTTTACAGGAGGGTAGTCAAATGATATTTTATAGAATTTCATAGATTTTTTATTTGAGCGACTTCCGGAGACTCTCTGAAAGTCTAGAGATTTCTAGTAATTTTCAGAGAGTCTTTAGGACTTGTAGAGACAAAAAAATGAGATTTATAAAGAGTTTATGTGATTTATAGAGACAAACAATGTATAATATCTCAAAATTTAAAACATCTACCGATTTTTTTTTATTATGCGCGTTATACTGTTAATAAAAGTACCATGAATACCTAGTAAAATATTTGTTCATTGTATGAATAAATCTCACTGTGGTCCTATGCCTAAGTTTTCAATCATACCATATTTTTGTATTTGATGTGCTATCTCATCACTGGTTTGCATCTTTTCGTTGTATTATCTGAGGAGATGTCCTTTGAAGTGGCAAGGAGAAAGCTCGGTCGGTATACACGAGGGAAAAGAAAAAGAGAGAGGAGATATCCAATATATTCAGATGAGGTCGGCTGTATTACTGCGCAAATGGATCGTCCCTTGCCATCAGCTCAAACAAAAAAAGAGAAAAAAAAATGGTCATACTCTCAAAAACAAATATTCGATGAATTTCCAAGTCTCCCAAAATATCACCTCTTGAGGAGAGATTTATACCATGCATATTTTCATAAAAAAATCTCCCTAAATCTCTCAAAATTATAAATCACTGACTTTTAGTTCTCCTTCTAATAACAGGGGTGTTGAAGTGACTCTTACGAAATCCTAATCCAATAACATGGAGTTCTCGAGAATTAAGATGATTTAAAAAAAACTGGCATTTTTAGGGGCCACTTTTTTATACCCATCTTATGAAGATGGTTAGGGGGTGTCTTAAATATAGAAATTTTCTATATTGTCCTTCATCTTTATACTGAATCTAAACCTATATCCTTTATTTTCATAATCATAACATTCCTTTTCTCCTTCTTTGTTCTACTGATTGAAAAAAATAAAAAAATTCATCGTTTTAATTTTGATTGAAACCAAATATCGTCGATCAAAGAAATTTAAGGATTAATAGTTTAAAATAAAAACCAAAAATTCATTAACCTTAAAGTTGAAACTTAGAACATCAAAAAATAAAATTCGAGTTAAATAAACAAATGATGAAGTTCCTCCAAGCTCTTCAGTAGATCTTCTTCTTTAATCGGTGAACGCCATGAAGTCTAAATCTCAACTATACATTTTATCCTAATACGAGACATAGTTATAAGTAGACTAGAAATCAAGTATATAGTTTTGATAATTTAAACTTGACAAACAAGCTTGAGATAGCAACGCTTGCGAGTTCGACCGAGCACTGCTCTAACAATCTCCCACTTTGTCAATTTTACTGACAAAACTATCAATACATATGGATTACAAAATAAATAAAACTTTGTAGCTTCTGATTCATCATTCTTGATTTCCTTGGCTCTTCAAATTTTCTTGAATTCTTCGTACTCCAAGAACTCCAGCGATTCTGAACGTGTTCAACTCTGCATTATTGTTGTTGAAGATCCGTAGCCATAACAATAAGAAAACCGATGTTCTCAATCATTGTTATATAGTGTCATAGTATCATTATACAACTCAAAGTCCAATCTCATCAAAACTTTGAAATAATACTATGGTGATATGTATCACACCCCCTTAGTCAATACTTCTATCTTATATGGAATCTACTCCCCCTTACATAATGATCCGTAAACCATATGTATGTAATATGAAACTACTAAATAATTCTCCCTCTTTTTGTCAATATAAATTGGCAAAGGTACGAAAATTGATTCATAATGAATTGTCAAACATAATTCATAACCAAAAGGAAAAAACATATCAACTTGCTTCGATGATTTCACATAGTCAAAAATTAGTGTATCCATCAAGGAGTTTATTAAGATACAAGATCACTCCTACAATATTCCCCAGCCGCACTCCCCACAAAGATATGCCAATTGAGCACAAGTTCATTTAAGAACTCTCCCCCATTTGATGTCGTTACCAAGAGAACAACATGAACGACTTTACTTTTACAAGAGAATAGTGATTTCTTCGGACATTAATAAATCACAGGGATTTGTATCCAGTAAACTTCGAATAAATTAACCACAAGAATATCTTATTGATTAATTTGATCGGGAAACACTCAACATAAGAAAACTTACAGAGTAAATAAAGTACTTTCATATAAGAGTGGATCAAAGAAAGATCAATACTGCGGAATTTTCCAAAAGTTCATTATATTTTCCATCAATATTTTCATAAAGACATAATAAACTTAACTTTTGAGCTTTTATGAGATACTAGCATAGTTCACGAACGTAAAGGCATACATCTCATAAGAAATTGGAATAAATAAAATCAAAAAGACTAAATACTGCAAAAATCATCTTCCATACAACTTTAGAATTTAAATAAATAAATCTAAAAAACATTGCAAGATGAAACTCGTTGGAAATAGCTATGCGTAATCATAATATTTGTTATACCAAACTCTAGTTATCCTTCTTAAATATAAGAATAAATTCTTAAAAAGAAGTTTCCTAGACATTAAGATTTCTGAAGAATTCTTTATCGTCCCCGAACTCCTTATTGTCAACAGTCATTGGAACATAAGGTTCATGAAGAAAATGAGTCAATTCCAACAAAACTTCTTGACTGTTGCCGAACCAGGGCCTTCTGAATTTCCAGAGATTTTTGAACGATAGCCTTTATTTCCTGAATCTCCATCCCGACTTGATTTAACTCTTCAAGAGAAACATAAGATTTTTGAAGATTTGAGTTATTTCCTATTGGTTTCTTCATATTATTCATTTTTTTTCTTCAAAGTTGAATTAGAGGAATGGGATCTCTCTTTCTCCTTCATGATTGAGAATTTGACAATCATACTGTCATCTTTTCCATCAGAAGAAACGGTGCTTGGAGTTTCCATAATTTTGAAATAGGGATTTGTGAAAACACAAACAAACAACTTTACAAGTAACTATTGAAGAAAAGAGTTTCAGAGGAAGGAATAAGGCTTCAGGGTTACGGAACCTTTATACAGGGTAAGCTGGGTTCAAAGAAAGATGTGAAACCTAGAATGATTAGGTGGGTTCTTCTTTTGCAAGAGTTCAACCTAGAAATTAGAAATAAGAAAGGATTTGAGGATGTGGTGGATGATCATCTATCTAGAATAATACTTGATTATTCTTTTCAAAGTGACGTGGTTGAAACATTTCCTGATGAAAAATTACTTAGTGCATCACTAATACCTTGGTATGCAGACATTGCAAACTATCTTGTTGTTGGTTACATTCCATCTCATTGGACTCAACAGGACAAAACAAAGTTCTTTGCGGAAGTTCAGAATTTTGTGTGGGACGGTCCATTTTTGTTTAAAGTTTGTCTGGGTCAACTAATTCGAAGGTGTGTACTAGAGTTTGAACACCAAAGTATCTTGAATTTCAGTCATTCTATTGCTTTTGGATGACACTTTTCAGGTAATAAAACTTCCTTCAAATTCTTCAATATGGATTCTACGGCCGACTCTTTTCAAAGATGCATACTTGTTTCGCAAAGCACGCGAAAGATGCCAAAAAGTAGGAAGGAATTCTCGACGAGATATGATGCTATTAAATCCTATTTTAATTGTCAAAATCTTTGATATATGGAGCATAGACTTTATGGGGACATTTCATACCTCTTATGATTATTATATATTGGTTGTTGTTGACTATGTATCTAAATGAATTGAAGTTGTTTCTTGCAGGGATAATGATAGTAATACTGTTACTAAGTTTCTGAAAGAGAATATTTTATCTAGATTTGGCACTCCTAGGGTTGTTATAAGCGACAGAGATTCTCACTTTTGTAACAAGTCATCTGATAAATTAATGAGATCATATGGTATTACTCATAAGGTAGCTACAACATATCATCCTAAAACGGGTAGTCAAGTAGAAGTTTCTTATAGAGAAATAAAAGTTATATTGCAAAAAACCGTAAACCCAAATCGCAAGGATTGGTCATTACGAATCACCGATGCTTTATGGGCTTACAGAACAACTTTTAAAACTACATTAGGAATGTCTCCTTGTAGGCTTATATTCGGAAAAACATGTTATCTACCTGTAGAGTTAGAACACAAAGCTTATTAGGCAATCAAAAAGTTTAATTTTGACCTAGATAGGGATGGTAAACATAGGAAATTGTAGCTAAATGAGCTTGAAGAAATCAGAAACGAGGTCTATACTACTTCCAAGAACTATAAAGCCAAAATGATAATGTTTCATGATAAGCATATTAATAGGAAGACATTTGAAACACTGGACGAAGTTTTTATTTATGATTCTCGTTTACATTTGTTTCCTGGAAAACTTATATCTCTCTGGATTGATGCATTTATTGTCAAGAATATTTTTTCTTATGGTATTGTTGAGGTCGAAAATCCGACGAATGACAATATTTTCAAGGTTAATGGGAAGAGGTTGAAACTATTTTTGGAACTTGTGAATTCAGAAGTCGATACCACGACTATAGAGGATCCTTCTTATGTTTTATTGGTTGTGTTTTACAGAGGTCTGGCTGGAGACATAAAATTCAGCGCTTTAGGGAGACAACCCTTGTGTTTGTGGGTATCACGGCTGGAAGCCCTCACGAGACAGAACTCATCCTCTTTTGCGAGCTTGAGGTTTAAAGGCTTGTTGCATGGGCTAAATGTAACTGAATTGACCTGAGAAAGTGGTAAAATAATATAGTTTTATTTTATTTTATCATGAATAACATGTTTGTGCTTGGATGATTACCCTTTCAACCTTTGAATTGTTCTTTTCCACTGCCACATTGGGGACAATGTGGAAATTAGGTTGGGGGTGGGGTAAATCCATGCTTTTATGTTTCTCTGTTTTCATATTCACGCTTTCATGGTTTACTGTTTCTTTGTTTGCATGTAAATTTAAGTCAAAAAAATAAAACGAAAATAATAATAATAAAAAAAGATAAGAAAATTGCATGATAAGATCAGTTGTTGAGCATGTCTTTCTATATCACTGTTTAGTGAATCCGTCTTACCGTTTAGCAGACGTTTCTATACCGATATTTAGTGGATCCGTCTTACTGTTTATCAGATATTTCTAATCCGTTGTTTAGTGGATCCGTCTCACTGTCTAGCAGACATCCGTATCCAGCTATTGAGCGGATATCTTTTATCTATTCGTTGTGGAGCGAATATATCTTTTATATATCAGCTGTGGAGCGGATTTCTTCTCATTTTTGAATATTTTTATTTTTAATTTGATCGAGGATTAGAAAAATGTAAGTGTATGGGTATTAGATAAGCACGTAAATATAACACAATTATACCCATATTTATACTAGATAGGATTCAATATCGGGATAATAACACTATTGTAAGTCTTTTGCAAGAACAAGTGAACCCGATTACTGTGGAATGGTTAACTGCACAACAAAAGGGAATTTGTGACAAAAATGCCTAGAGCATCTCAAGGCACTAAAATGGGATATCTTAACTAACTGTGGATACCAAGTCAACGACTTAGGTCGTGGCACCAACTAGCACTGATCACGACCACAGGTTGATTAAATGAGACAAGGAAATGTTTCTCTTGTTAAAACACTTGAGCTATTAGCATCCAGAGATTGATGTATCCAAACCCTAGTTAGCAATTCGGGATTCGGCAAACGTACGGAACGGCAAACGTACGAGTATTATACGGTTTTGTAAAATCCAGATTCGGTCCAAAATTCGGTCAACGGGACGTGATTCGTCAGTAATTCGGAACGGCATACGTACGTGTATAATTCGATTTATAAATGTGAGTTCGACTCTGAAAATTCGGTATCTATATATAACAAATAATTTGTATTTATAAGGTCATAGACCAATTTTTATGCATATGTGTGAGTTATTTAAAGAAAAAATAAACTTAATATGATGATATTAATAATATATACAACATTAGTTATCCAAGAGGACGTCGTATGGTGGTTTAGATGCTTGGTTAGTGAGTTTGAGATCTCTCTCACCTTCACCTTCAAATCTCTTCAGTCGTTTTTGTTTCATAAAAATTACAACACGTCTAATATTCGGTCGTGTATGCTCGGAAGGCAGTAAAGCCCAAAAAATGGAGTCTTTGAAAAGTAAAAACTAAAGAATTTATGGCGAATTAAGCGGACGTATCATTCGGAATACGTAAAATTCGTGAACGGTTCGCGAATAATCCGGGAATGCCACATAATACGTGACTTGGGTTCGGAATTGCAAACGTACGCGAATAAGACGGTAAAATTCGTGATACGGAAAAATTCGCGAATGATTCGCGAATCATTCGCGAACTTACTAACTAGGATCCAAACAAGTAATTGTTGTGCAAACTGCAAAGCAAGTGTGCGAAGATATTAGTGGGCAAGAAAAAGTGGGGGGTGTCCATATTTTCAACCACAACAGTTTGGTTATGATCTAATTTCTTATCAAACAGACGATAGTCTCGAGGTGCATCCTGTTTTCTTATCAAAGAGGATATTGAATAAAAAATTGGTGGTGTTGTTATCTTACAGAGAAGAATTGTGAATGAAGACGAGATTGATTGTATGGAAGGGTACTGATGGTGAATCGTATAGATGAGTCGATGTGAATGAAGATGGTCCCAATTAGTGTTCTCTGCAACATCAATAGATAACTAGGGTTTGTTCTTGGAAAGAAATTTCAGGGAGAGAACAATCCATTGAGTTAAAATCTTCGCCAAATCTTCATGCGATATCGAGAGTTGTTTCTATAAGCCAAATACAAGTAGTCAACAACTGATTTCAGCTTTTGTGGGAAGAAATATGAGGAAGAGATTATAACCATGTGGAATGTTTTTCCCCCAATCCAGGAAGTGTTTGAATCAAGTATTACAGATGGATTTTCTGTGTACCAAATGAAGAGATGGATACGGGTTGATTTCAATACTTTTTGGCATGAAGATAAGGACTGATTTTGAAGATAAGCTAGAAGTCGGAGAAGAAGTCAAGTTGTTGTTGTATAAAAGGAGAAGACGAACCAACCAAGAGGGTACCACTGATTTCTGAATTCTCTCTACTTGAATTTTTCTTTCTTCAATCGGTTCTCTTTTAGATGTTGTGCTAGGGATTTAATTCAATACCTTTGATGGAATTCAACACCACCCTGGAATTCAAGACAAAAGGGGAAATCCTAATGTGCTCGATTGTCTGAGTTTGATCATTAATAAAAGTTATTTTTTTCAAATTCATTTCCTTGATGTCTGATTTACATTTGTGTTAAGATTGTTGATATACTTATTTGATTCATTGTAATTTCCAGATACATTGAATGCTTAAGAATCTATAACACATCTTAATTGGCCTTGTATGTTCTTAAAATCAGGCTAGGGAATGATGTCAGTTTAGTTATATCTTCTGGGTAGAGCAGATTACTGTCTGTCTCTACAATCCTTGTGGTTCAAACTTGTTCCGACCACATTACACTTCTCTATTGATTTTCACTTTGATACTATGAAAAGAGTGATCATACCTGTTTCTACTATATTCGTGCACCCTTAGAACCCCTAGCAGAACACCAATTCTTCTTAGAAATTCCTCTTGTAAATCTTCTAGTACTTGAACCCCATTTCTCTTTAGAAGATGCTCTTGAAAATCCTCTAGCAGAACATTAATTTTCTTTAGAAAATACCCCTGAACAATTAGGGTTTAGTGTTCCATAACCTAATCGATCCTTCTCACAAAATCACCTAGAAAGATCTAGAGATATCTTGATATATCAAAACTAGGGTTTATGAAAAACACCTAGGAACAGGTTTTGTAACTATCAAAGAAGATAGCTTCCCTGTGCTTTACGATTCCCAAGTAAAGTCTTTTGAAATCTCACACTTGTTCGTGAAGAACAAAGATATGGAAAACAATCTTATGCAACACACACACAATTTTTTCAAGGAGATAGAAATGTGGCCACACTTATAAGTGCTGCTTTAATAAATCACTCATAACTTCTTCCTTATAACTCGGAATTGAGTGATTCTTGACTCGTTACGTTCGTAGTCTAATTCACTGCAACATGAGGAACTTTCTAGTGATAAAGGTAATTCTCACAAAATTCATGGGCTCAAATATCCTCGAGTGTATATATAAATATATATTTACCGTCATAGGAATTGTTCCATAGAGTGAGCACTTATTTCGATAGATAGAGAGGTAAAGCAAATGAGAGAATCAAGAGTTTGTTACTAACCTTTGATAAACTTCTCCAAGATATCTTCATGTAGTCTTCAATCTCCATAATTCTTCGAGGATATCTTTGATTCTATACTCTACTTCTTAAACCTAGTCTAGTCTGAAATTGACTTTAGTGACTAAGTCAAGAATGTGTTTTGTCATATAAATTTTACAACTAACTTGACATACCAATGCTAGTGGATTCAACCGAGCATTGATCTAACACCAAGACCTCAGTCACTCAGTGCCGACAAACTTGTATGTCAGATATGCAATAAAGCTGGTCACACTGCTTATGAGTGCCACAATACTCAATTTTTATTTTCAAGGAAGAAAATATCCACAAAACCTTCATGCAATGCTGGATGTAGCTAATATTTGTGGGAGGAATCCCTAGTTTGTAGACTCTTGTGCTACTCACCATATTACTTCTAATACTTCAGGTCTTGATCATATTGGTTCTTACTCTGGTGGAGATCAAATTAATACAATTAATGGGAAAGGTATGGAAATAACTGGTATTGCTAATACTTCTGGATATTTACATGGTAATAAAGTCTCTTTACCAAACATATTACATGCTCCTCATTCTTCTCAAAACTTAGTCTCTATTCATGAATTTACTAGTGATAAAAATATAACGTCACATTTACATCTGATGACTTCACTGTGAAGGAACCCAAGTAAGGGAAGACAATTTTCCAAGGGCCATCTACACATGGACTTTATCCTATATAATTCACCTCCAATCCATCTCCTATTGCTTTGTCCCGCACCAACATTACACCTACTCAGCTTCATCAGAGGCTTGGTCATCCCTTTTTTTAATTTTACAAAGAATAAGTCACTCATCTGGCATTCCTTTATCTAAAAAAAACTTATTTCGTAATGAGTATAATCTAGGTAGATCTCGCAAACAACCATTATGTTTCTATATCTCACTACAGTACTCCATTGCAACTATTGCATATGGATTTATAGGCATCTAGTCCTGTTACTTCTGTTAGTCGATACAACTATTACTGTAACATCATAGATGATTGAACAAAGTATTGTTGGATTTATCACATAAATAAAAAGTTAGATTTCAAAATTATTTTCAATTCATTCAAACTTATGGTTGATTTTTTTTAACCCGACTATGAAATGCATTAGGTTAGATGGTGGTGGTGAATTTATACATACTGAACTGGATTCTCTTTTAGCCTCTTTTGTCATATGTTATCAGTTTAGTTGTCCCCATACTCCTGAACAAAATTGAGTAGATGATTCCAAGCATGGACATGTAATTAATCTTGGTAGGATTCTCTTAGTTCAATCTAATTTGTCTCATTCATTTCTGGATAAAAGCTTTTCAAACTGCTAACTTCTTAATAAATAGATTACCAGCTGCTTCTCTTTCTTTGAGTTTTTCTGTTGAGATGTTATTTCACTTTAAACCAATTTACATTTTTCTCAGAATTTTTGGTAGTGCATGCTTTCCTTAGCTTAGACCTTACACTTCCACTAAACTTGAGCCAATAAGCAAGATATGCATTTTTATTGGGTACTCACCATATCATAAGGGATACAGATGCCTTGATCCCATCACAGTAGAGTTTATATTTCTAGACATGTATCTTTTAATGAAACCATGTTTCATGCTATGACATATAAACTGTCAATCTCTCATTCTTCACCAGCTACTATTGATCCTACTTTTCTAGCTCCTCATGTGCTTGACACTCATAATCAACTACCTTCTTATGATGCAACTACTACTCAATCTGAGTTACACTCACCTTATCCTGACACAACTTCCTCTATTTCTCTATTATCTCACAATGACCAAAATACCCCTCTTATCATTCCTACTCAGTCTTCTGATGACTCATTACTTGATTCCATTTCTTTGTCTAAGTTTATTTCGTCCACTTCGGATTCATCAAGCACCCATACCATGATAACTAGAGCGAATAATGATATTTACAAACCTAAACCGCAACTTTCTATCAAATATCTTCTCCCTTCAGCTTACGTTACTCATGTGAATTCTTCTACTCCTCCTACTTTTTTTACACAGGCTAACAAAAATCCTAAATGGAGAGTAACTCATATTCTTGTCGGCACTTGGTCTAAGGTTCCTCCACACCCATCTCGGAATCCCGTTAGTTGTAAATGGGTTTTTAAAATCAAACAAAATGCAGATGGTTCTTTAAATAAGTATAAAAAAGGACTAATTTACAAAGAATTTCATAAAAAGGAAGGACTTGATTATTCTGAAATCTTTAACCCTGTTGCAAAGCGTTCAACTATCAGATTAGTGTTTTCCCTTGCAGTTCAGTTTGATTGGAGAGTTAAGAAGCTTGATATAAGTAATGCTTTTCTTCATGGAGATTTAAAGGAAGAAGTTTATATGGTTCAACCACCTAGTTTTATAGATCTTGAACATCCAGACTATGTATGTAAATTACATAAGTTCATTTATGGATTGAAGCAAGCTCCAATGGCCTGGTATGAAAAGCTTGTTGAAGTTGTTCTTTCTATTGGGTTCCATGTTTCACATGCAGATACTTATTTATTTGTTTATAAAGTAGGTACTCAAATTACCATTCTTTTAGTGTATGTAGATGACATACTCTTGTCTGGTTCTTCTGAGAGTTTCTGCAACACAATGATTTTAGACATCAAACAACACTTCCTGATAAGTGCATAATTTACTATACTTTTGTTGTCATTTCCATGCTTGTATTTAATACATTTTCTTCATATTACCTTGTATTACTCTTGTTTTCCTTTGTTTATCTTATTTTGGTAGAATCATCCAAAGGGAGCGAAAAGAGTGCTTTTACGGACATAAACGCGAGCTTGGACTAAGGACCTGGAGGAACTCGACCAAATTTAGGAGTATTCAACTTTATGTTATATAGAATGAAGATACGAAAAAAATGCAAAAATAATGAGGCCATTCAGAGTTCGTATGCAGAAGTTATGGGAATAACAGTTTGGGAATCAAGTAGGAACCAATCCCTACCTACGTCGGGATATAGGGTAGGACCGATACCTACCTCAAAAAAGTGACAAAAATACTTGTCAAAGTTGGGTTTTTTTAGTTCTGAAGTATTCCTAAGCCCTAGTATTCTTAGGGATATTTAAGGATACTTTTCAAGGGAGTTCCAGACAGGGATTTTATCAAGATATCGAAGTGGAGAAAAGAATACAATGAGCGAAAAAATCTAGGGTTTTTGGTTATTCCATCACCGAATCTGATTATCTCTTATTATATCATGGGCTTCACTAAATCCGTGAGTAGAAAAGTTCGGTTAGGATAAAAAAAATTGCGACGTAACCAAACTCAATATATAGGTTTTTCATCGAAAAGTTCATTTAGGAGAAAAAAATACGGCGTAACCGAACTTTTTTGCGACGTAACCGAACTTTTTACAACATAACCGAAACTAAAAGTTCGACTGGGATATTTTTTTTGCGACGTTCTTTGAAAAATAAAAAAACCTCCATTAAAGTTGAGTTCTATTAGTTCGACAAAGTTTTTCACATAATTCCTAGCTGAACTTCTCTCTGCAACTTCCATTTTCAACTCATTTTGATGATTACTTCTCATTTTTTCAACCAGAAACGAAAGATAAGTAATGGGTTTGTGAGAATATCTTTGTTAATGATTTAAATTAAGTTATATATATATATATAGAGGTGGTGGTGGTTGGTGGTAGTGGTAGTCGGAGGTGGTAGGTGATGGTCGGTGGTGGTGGGCGGCGATGGTGGAAGGAGGTGGTGGTTATTAGGTTGGTTTTAAATTAAATTAGGCTAAGAATAGGTTAGTCATTTCCACACTTTAGGACACCCCTTATAACTATAGGGTGATATTCTTATCAAATAGTAGTCCCCAAAAAATCGTTCTTGTCTTATGAGGTCAGCTTGGAGAATGCTTCATAATAGAGAGGCTAAATGGGTTCAGCTGCTAGAAGCCAAATATTTTAAAGCAGAAGATCCATTGTATGGAAATATACTAAGAAAAGGAACTTGGATTTGGCAAGGCATTCAAATAGGTTTGAGTTGGATAAAAAGATTTCATGTTTGGGAGATAGGAAATGGTTCAAGTATTACAGTAAATAAGGGTAATTGGTTTGGTTCTGTCTCAAGTAAAGATTATCAAACTCCAGTTTTTTCTTCTTCTCTATCTGAGGCAAAAGTAGCAGATTTTATTGATCATGAAACCAGAGAATGGAAAGAAGAAAAGTTACTACAACTGTGTACAATGGACCAGTTGAAGGCTATTCAGAATATAAGAATCCCTCCCCAACCTGCTCAGGATAGAATGAGATGGTCTCTTACTCGCAATGGTGATTTTTCAGTAAACTCAGCTTACTTAGCTATTTTGAGACACTATTCTAATCAAGAGGTTTCAGAGCAACAACAAAAAATGTGGTTAATGATTTGGCATTTGCAGATTCCTTTCAAGTGTCGGTTATTTTTATGGAAAATTGCTAAGGGGATATTGCCAGTAGCTAGTAAATTTCCAAGAGGGGTTAATTTGGAAAATTCTCAATGTGTTTTCTGTGGTATGGAGTTAGAGAGTATGGATCACCTTTTCCTCCAGTGTCCTTATGCTTGTGACGTGTGGAATGGAGTATCTGAGATTATACTGCAAGCAGCTCATCAATTTTCAAACATTCAACAATGGATCCACTCTTGGACTGATAAAGCCAATTTAGTCTCAACAGCAAGGAAGGATTTTCTGAATCTTGCAGTTATTACTATGTGGTTCATATGGAAAAGTAGATGCACTAAAGTCTTTGAGCATAAAACACAATCATCTAGAGCTATTATCTTGCAAACTTTTAAGTTCTGCCATGATTATAACATTTGCATACATGATAGTCATAGGATTACTAATCTGCATATTGATCAGACTAGGAAACAATGGCTTCCTCCATCTCATACATGGTTGAAAATAAATTTTGATGCTTCCATTAATATTTCTTCTAATCTAGCTGGTATTGCGATTATTGTTCGTGATGATGTAGGAAATTTGGTGGAAGCCATGGCCAGGATCAGAAGGACAAGGGATATAGATCAAACCGAAGCTTTAGCTCTCTTATTGGCACTTCAATGGATACATGAGAAGCAATGGAGCAGAATTATAGTAGAGGGAGATAATAAAACTATTATGGATGCTGTTAAGAACAAACAACTTGATAGTGTAAGATGGGAGGATAAAGCTTTGCTTGCAGAATGTGTCAACTTACTTCAAAACTTGAAGAACATTGAGGTACACTTTGTTCAGGCTGCTGACATACTAGCGAAATATGCTCGAAAACAGGTCTGCAACCAACACTGGTATTATAATGTTCCTCAGTGTTATCCAATGTATTAGCAAAGAAAAAGGAGGTTAAGTTTTTTTTAGGAATTTGTTGAAGTCTGTTGTTTTCTTTAGTTTGTTCCCTGCTTTTCTAGAGTGTTTGAAGGTTTGGAGTTTACTTTGGCTGTAATATAGCCTACTTGGATTGTAGTTGGTAGTTGTACCTATTACAATCCTGTAACTTTCTTGAGTCAGTTTGTAATTTGGTGTTCTAGTAATAAACTTTATTTTCTTCAAAAAAAAAAAAAAAAAAAGAAGTCTTATGAGGTCGTTCTAACTCAAAATCTGCCCCAGCCCCGTATGCTCTGGCCACTGTGACCACAGTTTGCTTCTCAACCCAAGTTTGCATTTGGTCGACCAAAATCTTGTCAATACGACTCTGCTGTGGGTTTATGAATAGGAATCCCCACCGATTAATGAGGAACGAAACAATACATCAGGAACCAATGTAACCTCATTTACTAGCAGCAGATAACATGGCATTGATGTTCTTAGTCCAAATTCAAGGCCAGGAATCATTAGGCTCTTGGATTGGCTAGTCTAGCAAAATTATCAACTATAAGTCCAAAATAACATGTCCTGCAATAAACAAGTGGCAGCAAAAGCTGCACTTGATCTTAATCAATATTACAACTTAGAGTCTCCGTAATATAGGCTGAAGCTACGTTTAGTTCATATATATTTTACATAACATTTGCTTGTTCATCCCAGGTTCCCTGTCTAACAGTTGGTAACGAGGCCAAACATATATTTTCACAGTAACCTAATTTCGGTGGAACCTGCCGAATTCTTACTTAAATACATATCTATCTATATGACAGTGTAAGAAGACAACCGCTGGCACTGAAGAGATTTGGTTGTTCACAACTCATAACAAGCTTCTCCTCCAGCTCTACGGCTTGTAAGAGAAGGCCTCATTGTAACAATTGCAGACTCATTAGCTCCAGCACTTAGAGCAACTTTTCCAGCTTCTAAGAACCTTGCTACAGCATCTTCGGCATACTTATTGGCTTCACCCACAGTCATGCTTTTACCAATGTCTGGGTAAGTATTAAGGACATGGTCACCATTGAGTTGTGATGCAAGCTGGATCATCTCCACTTGAAACTCTGACAAGCCAACGTCTTCCCTTGGCCCAAATGGCCTCAATGATCTCGTTACCTCTGGGAGTGTAACTGATAAAAAAGAAATAAAGGAGATTTTCAAAACAATGCTACAAGGATCTCATAAATAATTTCAAACGGAGTTCAACAAGAAATCAATGATATCGCGACAGAAATAACTCTTCCAGAAAAGAAGCATGACATTATTGGCTGGTTCAAACCTTTAACATGTGATTGGCAGGACAGTCAACCCATTTGTTTTGAACAACTTTGCTTGGTTGCATTAAGTCAATGTGTACACATCAAAATGATACGGGGTGTAAAAAGGTTATAGGTACATCTCCTAAATGGCCTGTTAAAAGGCACACGCTAACCATTTATAACAAGATTCATTGGATATTGCATATCTATTTACTTGCAAGTATGTGACTTTTAACTTTGTGGTTTACAGATAGTGCATATCTATTTACTTGCAAATATTGACTTTTAACTTTGTGGTTTACAGGATGTTGAATAGAAACACAGATCGAACCTGGACAATCATCACGAGGATTGTCACGAAGGTAGAAATACTTCTCAAAGGAACCAGCCCACGCATCCCTCTTAGTCAGAAAGTTTGATTTCAGATTGAAAAGCTTCTTCACCGTGGCAGGAATTGAAGAGTGTTCAAATTGAGAATGAGGTGTTGGTCCTTCTGGCTCATGGATTACTGCATACCAAAGCAAAAAGTTCAGTTTACCTCCTGCTATACGATTCAGAAAGCAGGGGTCAAGAGAAGGTTCAAAGCGAAACTTCAATATACTCTACATGAGATGCAAGCTTTACAAAAAGAGTCCTTAGAGTTGAACCAGATGCTATCAAGGATGTCATTATCAGATCATGGTATACTAACCCATATATTTATCAATTAAATTCAGTTAAATTGTACTAAAATGACCAGGAATTGTTCATTCAGAACATGGATTTGTGGCTTTTTGGATGACAAATTCATACATGAAAGCCTTCACATCTTGGATCTCTGAACCATGAACCTATGAGCTAGTACATAAAATAAATCAACTGATCAACTGGATACAAGATTAGTTCAACTAACAGAACAAGATTAGTTTAACTAACAGAAACTAAACCAAATAGGTAGCAGGACATATTTTCATGGATATAATACATAACTACCTAATAAAAATTTAATATGGTTAGAACAGCGCTTAACAGCTTTTCTGTCGGAAAGTCCTAACTGATGCTTGCAATGAAAAAATAAAGAAGAAAGTATTTCCACGAAATGTTCTTCCCAAAAGACTCAATAACACCGACACAGCAATACATTAACACCGAAACAGATATCGCATAAGGATTCCTTGAGAAACATCTAGCACCAATTACAATCTAAAAGACTCATTAAACAAAGAAACTCAATACCCCCCCGACCCGTCCCATTTTCTTTCTCAGCTCAATCAACTTAACAAAGTAGTATTTTGGCAATTGGTGCCCAATTTCTGGTTTCCATTCATCAAGCAATCTATAAGATGAATTTTCTGTCCCCGAGGGAATGCAATCGAACAACAATAATAACTGTAAATTGTTGAGGAACCTACTACTCATAACTATGCAAGAGATTCATGAACATAGAATTATTTCCGCAACCAGTGCACAAGACGTAGGTTTCATTCTACACGCAGTTGAATTCGTACATTAAACATGACCAAAACAATAACTAAATACAAAATAGAAAACAACTCACCAGTGCGCTTATCAATCCAAGGTGAAATCAAGAAAGAAGGCACGCGAACACCCAACCGATCAAAATGGAAGTAATACGGGTCTGGACCAGTTATCCCATCAGGACTAGGAACATTCTCAACAGGAGTAGGCACATGATCATAAAACCCGCCATGTTCATCGTAAGTAATCAAAATAGCCATTTCTTTCCATTGAGGACTACTCCTCAATGTCTCATACACTTCTTTCACAAATTTCTGCCCCAATGCAACATCATGTGATGGATGATCATCATTAGCTGGAAAAAACTTATTCTCAAAATATCTTTGCTCAACCACCACATAATTGGGCAAAACACCTAATTTAGCATGTAATTTGAAAGCCAAACTGTACTGATGAAACTTAGTGACATGTTTAAGCTTCCTCAAGCTTGAGAAAAACAGTGTAGCAGGGATATTTTGGTAATAAATTCCAAAACTAAGGTCATTCTCATCTAACGAATCAAAGATGGTTTTCTGAGGAAATCCATTTATCAAATCTTTCCTAACATTACTCATAGCACCATGAGAAGTAGCTGAATGAACATAGAACCGGTTCGGCTGAGTCGAAGCGGGAACGGAAGCAAACCAGCGATCGAACACCGCAAACTCGTCCGCTAAAGCGGTATAAACCGGAAGCAATTCGGGCTTGAATCCACTCATAACTGTACCAGGCATAGTATTGGTACTCATATTATACGCTTGTTGAACAAAACCATTCATAGGTGCCGGATTCGCTGAAGTATCTTCCGACCCGAAAATCTGCTCACGAATCGCTTGAAAAGAATGACCTGGATCGGAATCAATGAAAACAGCATCATCAGAGACGAATACCTGTTCAGAGTTTGGATCCTTGGCGTCCACCCGGTTTGATTCTTTTCCTGTTAATCCATCAATATCTGGTCTTGATGATTTCAACCAACCAAGTATATGATCGAATGAACGATTCTCCATTACTATAACAACCAGAGTTTTAATTGGGCCTTTGATTTTTCCCTTTTTACCAAAATCAAGTGATTCCGATGAACTGAATAACAAGTGAAACAACAGAAGAACCACCAGAATCCTCCGGGAAACCATCTTTGAGTGTCGTTCGTTCGCCGTCAAACCACTGAATAAAAACTAGAGAAGAAAGAGATATTTGTGAAAGTGGTGAAGTTAATTGGACTCTCTCCTTTATATACTCTGCTTACTTTTCTCCGTGTGTGTGTTTTGATATATTACGGTACATCGAAGGTTGATGTGGAGATTAATCTGGCAGTGGATATTGTGGTGGGACCAGCCTAGTTGTTTATATTTTGTAACGTGGCACAAGTTTATCGTGTTTTGGGTTGTTGCAGTGAAATTGTTGTCGTTCATGTTTTTTCAATTTGAAGAGCATAAAAAATAAGATATTCTTGTTCTAGGCCTTAAGATTCACGGCGTTCTTTATTGGTTAGGTGGGTGAAGTTGATGTGTTCACCCTAAAGCAAAAGTTGAACAAGTTGGAGAATGTGAGAGCTCCTAGAAATTGCTTTAACCTTTTTCTTTCTAAATGCATAATTACAAGTTGATTATATTAACGACAATCGTGTTTCCCCTTTCTAAATGTTTCATTCGGCTAATAGCTCGCGTCTTTTTTTTCTTTTCATAAAAGATAGACGTGGCTTGTCATTAAATTAGGTGGAAGTTTTTGTAACTATCTTGTAATCATTAATTCACTTATATCTATATCGTAATTATAAATTTTTCTTCCCGGCATGAATACTCCCCCTAAATCCAACTTTGTCTCAACAAACATGAGTATTGTCTCTCAACTGATCGATGCTGAAACAAAGAACTGGAAAATAGATATCCTAGAAGCATTGTTTGATAATGACATTGTCAAGGCATTAAATAAATTAGGATACCTATCTCTGGAAAAGACATTTTAAGATGGAAGCCAGCTGGCTATCTTGGATTCTTCTCAACCTAAAACCCCAAACAGTGATGAAATAACTACGAAAAACAAACCTTCCAATCAAGGTTCAACATTTTTTATGGAATTTCTACACAAATGTTTTCCATCAAAGATAAAACCTCTAGATACACAAACGATGTTGTAGTTCTATGCCCTCTTTGGAGAAATCAGGATGAGAGTTTGCAACATATGTCTTTGGATTGCTTTATCTTCATCATATGTCTTTGTTGCTACTGATGTTAATTGTGTGCAGGTTTTACAGGGCAAGGATATCCATCGGTAATGTTATTTAAAAAAAATTCAAAATAGACCCACAAATACTACTCTTTTCACTAACATTTGATTTACGATGTGACACATATGGAAGACCAGATGTTGTGTGGTGTTTAACAGCTTGCAGGTGAGAACTGAAGAGATTGTTATGGGTATAAGAACCCATATGGCTGACTCGCTAAGGTTGCAAAGTTTCCCTTCTCTTGTCAGAAGAGAAAACACCCATGCAATCAGATCCTAAATCTGCAGAAAATCTGAAACTCATGATATTAAAGTTAATTTTGATGTAGCTTTCTACAAATTCAATAATTTCACTATAATATGTCTAATTAGCCGTGATTCTACAGGTGCAAGTCATGGAGCTAGGGGACAATGCACCAGAGCATTAGATCATGATCAGGCTAAAGTATTGGCCGCGCTTGAAGCTATACTGTGGGAAAATGAGAATGGTTTTACAAAGCTTCACTTGGAAGGCGGCAGTCAAAGAGTAGTGAATACAATTAGTGGGATCAAGAAAACAGTCAAGTGGACCAATGCATGCATAATAGAAGACATGATTTTTCTTCTAAATAGTTTTAGCACATGGAAATGTAGTTTTGTCCATCGTGTGGGAAATAATGTCGCAGACAATATAGAGAAAAAAACTTTATCTTTTACTAGTCATCTGGAATGGAAAATTCATTTGCCATCTTGATCAACTGTTGCTATTGCAGATGATGAAACTCAGCTAGCATCGAACGCTTAATTTAAATAAAAAATTTCTTTCGTTTTAGAAAGTAAAAATTTAAATTCATACATACCCAACCTATTACTATAAAGTCTTTTATTATAATTTGATATGTACCGATACAACTAAAAAGAATTATCCACCCTTTAATGAATTTCCGAATTTAGTATGATTGATCGGAGCCGATTTTTTTACCTATCCGGATAATGTGAGCATTTTTATCTATCCAAACTGTTGTGGTTCGCCAAATTGCTAGCTAGCATCGGTGGCAGTGCAACAAAAATGTCATAATCTAAGATGGAAGATCTTTTTACTTTTTAGTGCATGTAAAATTTAGGTAGTTTTTTCACAAAATTGGTTAAAAAGACCAAAATCAATAATTCCTGGGTGAAAAGGACAGTTAGATTTTGATACTGTTTAAATGGACAAAAATATTTTCAAATATTTTTTCTTATTTTTAATTTACATCAGGATGCATCCAGTTTCATCGTTGCTATTTTTTAAGTTTAAGCCAGGATGAATCCAGTTTTATCCTTGCTATTTTTTTGTGTCCATTTCACCCAAACTAATTTTTACTCGTCCATTTTAACCATGTTTTGAAAATATTTTGACAAATGACCCATTTTCCGTTTTTTTTTTTTCTTTTTTTCTATCAGAAAAATTTAGTTAGTTACCTATCTCTATGTCTCTCTTATTGGTCATTCAACTTTGGATGATTGCCTATGTCTCCCTTACTGGTTAGTTGCCTATGTCTCTCTTATTGGTCATTCAACTTTGGATGATTGCTTTATAGTTTGTGTCGATACCAATAATGCATGAAAAATATGGATCTTCCTACGAAAGCATGTGATTGGATAGGATAAATAATATACTTTTCTACGTTTTCTCTTGTACCCTTTTGTTTGATCCCGTTTAGCCTTTCGTTTTAGATTAATTTATTGAATGGTTGAATACTACTAGTCCCGCTACTGTACTACACTTGCGTTTTGTGGCTGAATGTTGAAAGAAACCTAATGGTGGCTTAAATGTAGACGTGGTGTTTTATTAGCCTTCTGCTTTTTCTGCTACGTAGGTTCACGAGCAAGAGAGATATAATTTTATAATTGGGGAACGCAGCAAATATGTCAAAGTACGGGAGTGATGTAAAATGGTGCGAACATTGATGTGTCACTGGAAGGGGGTTATGAGCTAAGGCTGACTCTTATATACGTCTTCACAACCGCTTCGCAGCCACAGCCACGACCATAATCGCATCCACGCTGTCGTGAAAGTGAGACTATCTGTGAAGGTGTATAGACTTAAAACGCAAGGCGATTAGCACTGGGGCGACATTTTAAACACGAAAAAATCAAATACAACATATACTTAAAAAAAACCAAAAGAAAACAAAAATAATACGATCCAGTATTTAATAGAATGCATGCTTCCAAAAAAAAAATTATTTAAAAAATATTATTTTTGTGCCTGATGCGTGTGGTAAGAACAATTCATACGGACTCAACAAATTTTTTTGTTCCCACCATGGACTTAATAAACATGAAAAATGGATGGGCAAACCGTAGATTTGAGGGTTTGTTCATTGAGTTGGATGATCAACTAGGCGTTTAATGGAGAGCGGGGCGGGCCTACAGAATCCGCGCGGACCAAGAAAATTTGCGGGAGTTTCTGCCAAAACCGCTCACTTCAAATTTTGTTTCCCAAATATTGTTTTACTATTCTTTATCTTTCTTTATCTTATTTTATCTCACCTAAATCCAATATTTTAAACTTTATCTCTCTCCTACCAAAGATTTTATATTAAAAGAAAATAGTAGTGGGATCCTAAAAAAAACAAATTTGTTAATTTTGTTCTAATTTTCCATATTGCAAAAACGTGTTTGTTCATCCATGTGTCTCGATAAAAATTCGTTTTTGTTGATTCATCGAAAATGATAAACCTACCGACAATTTCTCACGCATATAATCCCGCAAGAGATAGGAAAAGGGACCCACATAATCCCTATACCTATCCTGATGTTGAAATATTAGATCTCATCCGTTCATTTTCCATATCGGACGTTTTGCGGGAGAAGGAATCGATGAATGTATCATCTCTCTTAATTCATAGGAATTGCCCTAACTTTGAAGTTTTGTTTCTTTGTTGATCCTTTTTTTTTTCATAGGAAAGATAGAATAGATTAATCTTTTTAAACAAGTTGTATACAAAATTTCTTTTTAAGAAAAGAGTCTAGACACGGAGGGGTTTCATTTTCCCGAAAAGTACTTCATGCCATACTATTTTAATTTTTTACTATTAAATTTGTTGCGCAGTTTATTTTCCTGGGTAGGTACATATGTTTTCTCTATCTATCTGACTTCTAAATAAGAGACAGGAACATGATTAATAAGAAATTTTTCGTAACAAACTAAAATGAAGCTTATGTCTTAGGTAAAATCTGTCTATAATGTTGATAATTAAGAAGGGGAGAAGAGAAAAGTTATTTTGTTTCTTCCTCTTATTTGGGATAATCATAAGAAATAAAGTTTTTCTTAAGTTTATCATAGTCCGCGAACTTGTTGTTGGTCAGTTTACTAGTTCCCGAACTTCTTTTAGAATGTTTTTTCCAAAGACTATTTTCCTTGTCTTGGAAAAACTTTCTTCTTTAAAATGGTTATTCTCTTTGTATATTCGTAAACCTTTTGCGAAGAGGTCAGAAAACATTCGATGGCTCTAACCTCTAGAAGTGTCACACGAGGAGGTGCCGATGGCTTTGCTATGACTTCCTTTTATTAAGAAAATGTATCAAAAATCAAGGAAGAATCCTCATTCAAGGATTATAAACCTTTTTTTTCTTCTTCTTTTTTGCAACAGAGAGATAGACTTGAAGGATGTTGTGGAGGAATTTGTAAATAAAAGAATTTATCTCAATCTCTTGTTAGTCATGTTTTGAAGGAAGTAAATCATTACGAGAAAAAATATAATATCTGAAAGGAAGTATTATATGATCTTAAAGTTAAACTTTATGATCTTATCGACATCTCTGATGATGAAGAAGAATTTAGTGATCCCATTATCAGTGAAATCTTCAACAATGAGAAGGAGTTCTCGGCTCAAGCTATTCAGAAAATCTTGATAAAATGACTAGTAAACTTTTTTGTAAGGATATATTCTTACTGTTTTGAGGAGTTTAAACTAGTATTTTGAAGTAGTTTGTAATGGTTTGCTGAAATTACTACTTCATACCATCTATCAATTATTAAAGTTTATTTGTTAAATTTTATATTGATGATGATATTTGCAATACTTGATCTTTATTGATTTTATGTGTATTGCTTATTTTTCATGAGATGGTTTTGTGTTTATCATAGATGCATGATTAGAATGTATTCTCATGAATATTTCTCTTATATGTCAAAGATGAGCAAATTTTTTGAGAATTATTTTGCAGTGATTGATCTTCATGATTATTCTCAAATTGCAAGGTATTTCATAGGATAATTCTTAGAAAAGGTGTATTTTCCATGCTGTAACTAATGGAAAATAGGTCTGGTCTTTAATTTCTACGTCTATCACAGGCTAGATCATAATATTGGCTTATGAAATCATAAATTACACTCTTTACTCCTTGTTTTTTAAACTAAGAGGAGTAAATTTTTAGTGATGAATTTTTTCATAATAAATATTGGTTTTTAGGTTCCTCTAAAATCTCAAATCAATATTTTGAAGCTGCTTTGTCCGTAAATGTCCAGTAGTGAGAAAATATTGGATGCAAATTTATATTTGTTAATGTCCAAGAAAACTCCTTCACTTTTATAAAGTAAGGTCGCTAGAATGAATTAATGGGGGAGAGTTGTGTTTAATTGTTATATCTTTGTGGGGAGTGCAGATGTGGCATTGTTAGGTGAGGACCGTACCTTTAACCACTCCCAGATGAAGTACTATGTTGCGAAACTTAATGGTATCATAGAAAAAAAGCTGATATGGCTCTCTAGTCTTGATAATCTCTTAAGGCGTAGTTCATGTTGTTCCCTATTCGAAACCTTTGTCAATTTATGACAAAAGGGGGAAGAATTATTTAGTATAACTGCTAAGGACATAAGCTTTACCAAGCAATGGTCTAAGGGGGAATAAATTACATGGACGAAGGTAAACTTCAAATCTAGGAAAAAGAGATAAGTAAAGAGTCTAGAGACTGAGGGGGAGAACATATCACCGTAGTATTGCTTTAAAGTTTTGGTAAAATAGATATTAAAGAAGTTAACAATACTATGTACTGGTATAAAACCAGTAGATTGATTTTTTTCATTATAAATACTCAAACTCCGGTATTCTCATAAGTTGTTATAATCTCTAGATCTTCAACAAAAAAGTGTTAAACAAACTCATGCATGACCATAGAAAAACTTGAAGTACGAAGAATTCAAGAGCATTGAAGATTCAATAAATGAAAATGCATTATAGAACTGGAACTAAATATTCATTTTTTGTTTTCAATTAACAGTTTTGTCACTAAATTAACAAAATAGGAGGTTATTAGATCATCGCTTGATCAAAATCACAAGTTTGGTATGTCAAGCTCTTGTTGTAAATTTTAGTTGATCAAAATCGTGCCTTGATTTATAGTTGACCAAAGTCAGGCTTAGAATATGATTAGAACATGAGAGTTGCATATAAGAAATCACCAATCAACCTTGATGCTTAAATACTGAAGACGGCTGAAAAAGCAGGGGTACCAAAATACACCACCAACTTTTTCTTAGGCTACCTGTATGGACTAAACTTAAATACAATTCCGAAGAGTTACAACTTAATGAATCTCAACTTGGAATTATATGAAGAGTTTATATCTCTTTCTCTCACAATCAATATGTAGACAGAAAATAGTTCATGAACCTGATTATACTGTTAGAGTACTTGGGAGATTCCAAAGATCGATCAAGTCGTATCCAACAATTAAGATGGACGTTCCACTTCGATTGATTTTTCGTACAACCTGTGATATTTCAGTTATATAAATAAACAACAAAGAAATAACACAGACACCAGAAAATTTGTTAATGAGGAAACCACAAATGCAGAAAAACCCCGGGACCTAGTCTAGATTTGAACACCAAACTGTTTTAAGCCGATAAGAACTCTAGCCTACTATCAATACTTAGGATTGGAATATAGTTGAGACTGAATCCACCGTCACAGTAATTCAGTTACATTCGTGCTCCTTGCGCTTCTTGAATCCCACAATACTCTATGCAATTGATTCACTTAGATGACGTCCTTTACAGCCTAAGAGTTGCTTCAACTCAGTTGAAGACTTTAAACCAATTTGCTTCCCACAGAAAAGTCTATATGTGATTTCCATTATGATCGTTTGATCAAGGTGAGATAGGAGATCATTTGCAGTTGACTAGGTCTAGGAAACCTCAAAATCCGATTCTTACGACTCCCGAAAAGCAATCGAGATTATTATTCACCCCACAAGTAAAACCTACTCCGATTTCAAAAAAGAATCGTTATAGAGGAATACACCTGTGGAATCACAAAGTCTAAGACGAATAACTTTTCGATTTCTATCTATCATGCCTGATCGAAGTGAGACTTGGCAATCAGTATCAAGATCTGAATACACGAACTATCAAAATAAAGATAGTCATACCTAGCTTCACAAATCCCTAAGCGAAGTCTTTTTAGTTGCTAAACCTAAAAAGGTTTAAAGGATAAGACGAATCTAGATTACAACTAGGACACACAAGAAAAGTGTCAAGGATTCAAAGATCCTAGTTGCTTGAGGTTCTCCTTTAATAGACTTTCAAGACCAAAGGATGCTTTGGATTTAAGCTAAGGTAGCTTTTGAATCAAGCAATCAATATCCATCGTTAGATGAATATTTGACTTGAGATTAAACTCAACAAAATATGCACTCTGGTTAGGATGCACCACAACCAAACCACGTATTATGACTTGTTCATGAAAGGTTAGCCAAAACTATCCAGACGAACCATAAGCTTAATCATTTCCATATAACACTTTAGACTTTAATTTTGAGTCACAACCATAGATTATAATGTGATCAAATATGTCTAGATGTGTTTTTAGAGAGTTGCTCAAATGTTGATTATCTCATAGAAATATTTTTGATGCATCTAAAAATATTCGATTGGGTAAGTACGTGTTCTAGTTCGTGAGTTATTTTTGTCATGGTACTTATACCGCGTAAATGTACCCTTAAGATAAAAACAGTTCAAGAGTCTACATAACTTTTTGGTATCCATACTAGGTATGTGTACCTTCCTGAGTTCACGAGTTAACAGATATTTTTGGCATCCATACCGGGTATGTGTACCAAAGATGTTGCCGAACCATAGCTACACTAGTACGTGTACTGGGTACATGTACTGCGGCTCTGGACCCATAAAAGTTACGCTAGTACGTGAAATAGTATGTGTACTGTCTCGTATCCAGATTTACAATAGTTCTATATTTCTCTAATAATTGATTTGAAACATTCCCAAGTAACGTCAATGACACATATCATTGTTCAAGGCTATTTTTCAAATGATTAACTTGAATCATGATTTAGGTCATAAATAATAAATTGTTCTTTACCAAATTCATTAAGTTTTGAATAAATGTTCTTAAGCTTAGTCATTCATATTTCGAGAATAATTTCCAAGATAAACTTGGCTCGAAATTTCTATTGTACATGAAAAAGTATACTTAGCCATGAAACTTAGTCTCATGGATAGAAAGGTGAAAACTTGAGTAATAGGTTGGTTTAGTCTTCACTTAGCTTTTTTCGATGAAGTTTTCCAATTGTTGTTGATCTTCGCCTTCAAACGGTAGAACGTAGTGATGTTTGGTACTCACATACACACTTATATCCTAATCCGAGACTTGAATAAATGTAAACTAGAAATCAAGATATAGTTTTGATCGACTAGATTTGACTACAAACTTGAGATATCAACACTTGTGAGTTCGACCGAGCAATGCTCTAACAACGACGTCAACATAAACTTCATTAAGATAGGTATGCGAAGTCTGACTATTCAATTTTTTCATATTATCTACCATTTTATCTGCTGAGACATGTTGCATGACTTTAATACTATGATGAGCTTTGCAAAGGAGATTGCACTCTATAAAGAGTACTCAAGTTATTTCTTAAAATTTACAAACTGTTTCACCAGTTCATGAACTTGAACTTTTAAATATAAAGAGTTGGTTTTTTTAATATCTCAATTAACTCGCATCAACGAACTGAATTTTCGGTCCACGAACTAGTCGATTTTGAGATAGCACTGAAACTATTCATTTCAACTTACACAGACTGTTTAGACAATTCACAAACTAGTTGATTTTGATGTTTCATGTACACTTTTTATTTTCAATTATACAAACTATTTTTCACAGTTCGCCGACTTGTTAATATAAAACTCCTAAATTTATGAGACAACTTTTCATGTTTTACAAACTGTTTTGACAGTCCGCGAACTGATTCAGTCTTGTGACAAACTAAGCTTGTCGATTTTAGAACTATTTAACCATAGCTCTCTGAGAAACCATATGATGCACTCTGGTTGCATATATATTCTTTATGATTCAAAGCAAACTTCTCACATGCTTCTATGCAAGGCAATAGTTCACAAACTTTGTTTGCAAGCTACCAAAGTCGTTTCATCAATATAAATAGAGGACTTTCAGTACACTACAAACTCAATTCCAGCACTTATGTGTCCTAGTTGCAGACTAGAGTCATCCTCAAAAAACCTAAGTTTCGTTCTTTGAAACTAGTTTCATCTATGGAACTGTATTAGGTTTACGACTTGGAAAGACTTTACTAAGGGATTCATAAGCCCGATCAGACTATCTTTTACCTGATAGTTCTTGTTCTCCGGATCTTATTCTTATTAATCTTCTAATTAAGTTCTCAAAATTTAGCTAAGGATTTTGAATGATAGAAATACCAAAGTACTATTCGTCCCAGACTTTATGATTCCACAAGATATATATCCAAATCACGTATGATTTGATTTGCTTAGATTGTTCTTGTGAGGTAAAATTGATTAGACATCTCTATAACTTTTGAAGAGAATAAGTACAACCTAACTTTGAGTTTCCTTAATATCTTCTTTTATTGAAGATCCCTCATAAGTATATAGATTTATATTACCTTGATTGAATATTTTTTCTGAAGGAAATCAAATAGGCTTTCTGTTAGAGGCAAAATAGTCACAAAAGTATCCACCAAGGTCGAAGTAACTCCTAGCCTGTAAAAAAACGTTAGCTAGGGGAATCGTGTTGCATAGACTCTTACAAGATCCAAGATATGTAAATGAGCGAAACTGATACTTAATTGCTTGTAGGGTTTGATTCGGTCTCAACTACATTCAAGTTTGAAGTTTGATAGTAGGATAATATTTGTAGCGACTTAATACAATATGGTGCTAAAGTTATCGATAGACGCATCTATGTGTCTATTTTAATCTCAATTATATATGTTGTTAGTGATCATTTTGGTATTTATTATGGTATTTTATGTCTTTGTAGGTGTTTTTGGAGAAATAAGCTTTTGTGGAACAATTGGTTCAAAAAGTGACATTTGAACCCACAGAGAAAATTACTAAAGGCACCCAAAAAATGTGTTAAAGGCACCCCAAAACATTACTATCTACGCCCAAAGAATTACTATTTGCACCCACCATGGCATGCACTAAAGGGAACCTAGCAGCGGATAAGGGGCGACCATCTTCTACATTTGAAATTTTAGTTTTGGCAGGATAGAATGGCAGTGAGGAAGCATATTTAGGGTTCGAGTTTTGGGTGTTTTCTATAGAGACTTAATCGCTGAAACTTCTTGGGAGGACCTTTTTGGGCTTAACATGAATGGTATGGCGATTGAATTTCACCCAGTTGGGCTGGATAACCCGGTGTTGGGTGAAACATGGAGAGGGTTATTTCTCGGGTTTTGGTTTTGAGATATAATTGGCAGTTGCGTGGAGAGTTGGACATCATATATTCTATTTGATCTTGTGAAAGATTTGGAAGCCTAGCCAGCTCAGAAGATGCGGGTGAGAATAAAAAGGAAGATCTTATATTCACTTGGCAAAAGAGAGGTTGAAATATGCTTGGTAAGTTTTCATGTGGCTGCTGCAAGTTTAACGTCATATGAGACGTATACACATCCAGTTGAGGCGTGTTAGAGTGTTTGAGATGAAGAATAACGCGTGTAGGAATTAAACAGGAAAAGTATTCCCGTGTTACTGCAAGAAAGGAAATAAAATCAGTGTGAGTTATTACAAGGGATTTTGGGGGTCTGTCGAGTATAAATAGATTGCTTATGATGCCATATAATGCTATCGAGAGTTTGGAAGTGACTGGAGAACCAACAAAGAGTTAAAGAGAAGAATCATAGAAGTTTTTTTTTGTTGCTGCATATCAAGAAAACAAAGAACATTAGGCTATTAGAATCAGTCGCAGTCACAGTCTTATTTTCAACAGCAAAAAAGATATATCGTTTTTCATTATTACTTGCAAAAGACTTCCAGCGACTGACTAGAAACCTTTAGCAACTGTACTTGTGGCTGTTTCACTATTTTCCTCTCTTCTCACCTTTGTAAACACCATTTGAGCATCTTTTGAGCGTGTTTCGGATATGATGAGCTAAACTTAATCTCTGGGGCGACGGAGGAAGCTCTTTCGCCAATGAAAAAGTGGTAAATTTTATTTTATTAAGTTTTGCAATTCATTTTATGATTGTTTGGTTAGAATAAAAAATGGATTTAATGATTTTTATCAAGCAATAGTGATTTCTACTGATGGTATATGCTTAGCTTAGGGTTTTTGATATCCCATACATTCGATTTACAATTGTTCTTTTAAAAATCTACTTTTGTAATAATTAAAATCAACTTGAATGGGTAGATTGCGTAATTACAATTATCAAAATCACTTTGGAAATTGGTGAAATAGTGGAATCTTAGCCCCAGTCTCTCTCACTCTTGAAAACAATTTCAATTTAATTTTCTATTTTAGGATTAGAATTTAAATCTAGAATCGAACTTTCACAAGTCTTGAACGAACCATTTTTCTACAACAATAAAAAGACTTCATCAATTTTTGGCGCCGCCGACGCGGACTTGTCTTTAGGTTTAGGTTTTAGATTTTCGTTTTTAATTTTTGTTTAATTTAGTTAGGATTTTATTTTATTTTATTATTTTCTAGATTTTACTTTGGTATTTTTTGTTTTTGATGTGCAGGATTGACTCGAAGGTAAAGTTGGAAAGTTAGTTTCTTTATTTCTTTTTGGAACTTAAAAAGAGAAAGCCGAACATTTTATTTTTAAGAACTTTTATTTATTAGTTTCTTTATTTCTTTTTGTACTTGGAATTTATTTTATTTGGTTCCTTGTTATTATTTTATTTATTTATCGAAACACACAAACGCACACCAATTGTATTCTCATCCGACACCGATTTTAGGAAAATAAGTGGCTTAGTAAGGCGAACCCTCTGGGCGTTATCATCCGAAACACCACAAGCCTCAGCCCTGTGGCCAGTATTTGACTGTAAGTAAATTTTATTGTAGATAACCCAAGCTTACCTAATTTAGTGAACCCAACATCTGCATGTGCACAAATGTTTGTTGAATTTTTGTTAGAGAAAAACCTACTGGTTTCATTTTAGTAAACAAGAGCCTTGATTACCTTAATCTAGAGACCTCTGATTTTGGAAAGTCTAATTTTGAACGTCTGTCTCTTGGTGAGAAACCTAGTAATCCATTAGTGCCAGAAATCACAATTTGAAAACTTTGCTAAATCCTACTAGGACTACTCGTCATTCGTGTATCAAGTTAGCTGAAATGGAGGCAAATTATGATCTAAAACCCGGGACCATACATATGCGCTCAATCTTTTTAGGGAAAGGAAAACAAAAAACCCCTATTCGATGTTAGGGATTTTGAGGAAATTTCTAGTACCCTAAGAATTAGAGGCCTAGATGATGATGCGTTTAAACTTAGGTTATTCCCTTTCTCCCTAAAATATAAAGACAAATCTTGGCTATATAGTTTGACTCCCGTGTAAATTGAAACCTATGAGCAGCTTACATCTGCCTTTTTCAATAAATTTTCCCCTAAGCAAAAAACATCGACTATTAGGACGCAAATCTGCACGTTTACTCAGCAAGAGGGAGAATCCTTGTATAGGTATTTGGAAAGGTTCAATGACTTGTTAACACAATGTCCCCATCATGGTTTAGAAAATATTAGGCTAGTTCAGATCCTTTATGAGTGTTTAGATTATTTGACAACAACTGTGGTTGAGTCTCTGTGTACCGGTGGGTTTGAAAAACAAACTGTTGATTCGGTGATGGAATTTTTGAATGAAATCGCCGAGAAAATCCAACAATGGGAAAATAACAAGGAATCCCAAAAAACAACTCTTCTGAGTAGAGAAACGTTAACAGGGTAGAAGGAAATTTTGAATCAGATTCTAAAATTGCAGCAATAGCCAAAAGATTAGAAGCTTTATAATTGGGTAACACTAGTGTCGAGTGAAGCCTTTTTGGGAAGGGAAGACTATTGAAGAGCAAGCCAATGCTCTCTATAATAACACTAGATTCGATAAACTACAATCCTGGTTGGAGAAACCATCTGAACCTTTCAATTCAGTAATTCTAACCCCCCGGATATGCTAATAATCCTTCGGGACAAGCTCAATTTCAGAATCAGTCAGATAAGAAAATCCTAAGTTTAGAGGAGTCTCTCGCCTTGTTAACTCGGCAAACTGCAGAATTTCAGTTATCAGTAGAACAAAGTCTCCAAGTTAGTAACATGATAGGACAAGAAAATAGTCATATTATTTCCGAGTTAAAAACCCAGGTTGGTCTGATAAATGAGTCTTTGAGAGAAAAAGGTAGGTTTCCTAGTCAAACACAACTAAACCATAGGGGAGGAGTTCATGAAGTAGGTACAAAACCATCGAATCCATTGAATTTTATTATAACCCTTAAGAGTGGTAGAGTCGTAGACAATAAGGTAACCATCCCCGATAGTGAACATACTGTAATTCACCCCTCAGGATCTCACCTCTCAGGACCACCAGTAGCTGAGGAGACTGATAAAGTTTCTGATGATGCCAATTCGGTTCCTGAGAGGTCTGATTTAGTGCCTAAATCCCCATTTCCCTAACTATTAGTACCAAAAAACAAGGAATCGAACTTTAATTACGTTTTGGTGGTTTTTAAGAAAGTCAACGTAAACCTTCCTTTATTAGATGCAATTAGGAAACTTCCTACTTACGCTAAGTTCCTTAAGGATATGTGTACGAGAAAGAGAAATCTAAATGTCCGTAAGAAATCCTTTTTGGCTACTCATGCAAGTTCGATCATCCAGAACACCACAACTCCTAAGTACAAAAACCCAGGTTCCCCTACCATTGCTTGCACAATAGGTAACTTTAGGGGTAGAAAAAGATTTACTTAACTTAGGATCCAGTGTGAACTTATTGTCGTACCATGTATACTTACAACTAGGGCTTGGTTAAATGAAACCTACTCAGATGACACTGCAATTAGCTGATATGTTTGTCAAAATTCCTCGAGGCGTTATTGAGGATGTTTTTATTGAGATCGACAAGTTTATATATCGAGTGGATTTTATTATCCTAGATACTCATCTTGTCTCTGGCCCACAAGATCAGATACCTGTGATTTTAGGTCGCCTATTTTTAGCTATGTCCAATGCGATCATTAATTGTCGAAATCGTATTATGAATTTTTATTTTGGTAATATGACTATTGAGATGAACATTTTCAATATTAGTAAGCTACCCTTTGAACTAGATGACTCGATCATAGAACAGGCAAACATGATAGAAACATTAGTCGAGGAGTCATTACAAACTACTATGTTAGAAGATCCATGAGGTAAATGCCTGACCCACTTTGAGATTGATTTTGATGATGATTGTGTGATTAATGAGGTGAATGCTTTGTTAGATTCCGCCCCTTTGATAGACACTAGTAATGGATGGAAACCTAAGATCGAACCACTCCCGGTTTCTAAGTCTACCCTAGTCCCTTCTTTAGAAGAGCCCATAAGTTTGACCTTAAACAACTACCAGATACCATGAAGTATGTGTTTTTAGGCCCATATGAGACTTTACCTGTGATTGTTGCTTCCGACTTGGATAGTGATCAGGAAAGTAGGCTAGCCACCATACTTCAAAATAACAAGGAATCATTAGGGTGGGACATAACAAACATTAAGGGTATAAGTCCTATTGTTTGTATGCATCATATTTATTTAGAGGAAGACACTAAACCTTTTAGGGAGATGCAACGTCGACTTAATCCTAATATGAAAGAAGTAGTTCGAACCGAGGTTCTTAAATTTTTAGATGCAGGTATTATCTACCCAATTTCGGACAACAAGTGGGTCAGCCTCATTCAGGTTGTTCCCAAGAAATCAGGTATCACCGTAGTCTAGAATGATAACAATGAGTTAATCCAAACCCGAGTGACCACGTGATGGCGTATCTGTATCGACTATAGGAAACTGAACAAGGTCACTCGGAAGGATCACTTTCCCCTTTCCTTCATCGACCAGATGCTAGAACGATTATCAGGACATAGTCACTATTGATTCTTAGATGTCTATTATAGATATAATCAGATTGAGATTGCCCCAGAAGACCAGGAAAAAAAATACTTTTACCTGTCCCTTTGGTACCTTTGCGTATAGACGCATGCCTTTCAGGTTATGTAATTCCCCTGCGAATTTTCAGCGTTGTATGATGAGCATATTTTCTGATATAGTAGAATGGTTTTCAAAGGTCTTTATGGATGAATTTTCAGTGTTTGATTCATCTTTTGATGAGTGCTTGCATCATTTGACATTAGTGTTGACTAGGTGTAAGGAAAAGAATTTAGTGTTTAATTGGGAAAAATGTCATTTCATGGTTAGATCAGGAATTTTGTGTGGACACATCGTATCTTCAAAGAGTACAGAGGTAGACAAATCCAAATTCAGTTGACCTTATTAAGACTTTACAGGTCCCAAAAACCGCAAAAGATATTAGGTCATTCCTAGGGAATGCAGGTTTTTATCGTCGATTCATTAAGAATTTTAGCTTGATTTCTAGAACTCTTTGCAATTTTCTTACAAAAGATGTTAAGTTTATCTTTGATGATGCTTGCTTAGAGGCTTTTGAGAAGCTTAAGACTTTACTCACAACCGCTCCCATAGTCCAGGCACCTAACTGAACCTACCCTTTGAGATCATGTGTGATGCTTCAGATTATGCTATAGGCGTTGTGTTAGGTCAGCGAGAAAAAAAATTAATTCATGTGATTTACTATGCTAGCAAAACTTTGAATCATGCCCAACTGAATTATACAACTACTGAGAAGGAACTTCTATCCATAGTGTTTGCCTTGGATAAGTTTAGATCCTACCTATTAGGTAAGGTCATAATCTATACTGATTATGCTGCTTTGAAATATCTTTTGTCTAAGAAGGATACAAAACCTAGATGAATCCTTTCGTTGAAATAATTTAATCTAGATATTAGAGACAAAAAGGGTACAAAAAACTAGTAGCAGACCACTTGTCTAGGCTAGTTGTTGATTCCCCTGATGATTCCCCTCATGTGAGGGATAGCTTTCCTGATGAACAACTGTTCTTTGTTTCCCAATCTCCTTGGTATGTGAATATAGTGAATTATCTTGTTACTGGTCGAATGCCTCAACACTTGGGTAAAGAAGATCGTTCTAGGTTTTTGGCCGAGGTAAAGCATTTCTTTTGGGACGATCCTTATCTGTTTAAGTATTTTCCAGATCAGATTATTATGAGATGTATACCTGAGAGTGACCAGTCCAGTTTTATCTCCTTTTGTCATGAACATGCATGAGGGGGTCATTTTAGTACTAAGAAGACTTCTGCTTAGATATTGCAGTGTGGATTTTATTGGCCTTCGTTTTTTAAAGACTCTCATAGTCATTGTGTTTCTTGTGAGCGTTGCCAGAAGTTAGGGATCATTTCCCATAGAAATATGACGCCTTTGAACCCTATTTTAGTGATTGAGGTCTTTGATGTGCGGGGCATTGATTTTATGGGTCTATTTACTAATTATTTGGGTTATCTTTACATACTTGTAGCTGTACACTATGTGTCTAAATGGTTTGAGGCGGTTCCATGTAACATAAATGACCACAAGGTCGTACTCCAGTTTTTGAAAGATAATATACTTGCACGTTTTGGTACACCGCGAGCTATAATTAGTGTTATAGGAACACACTTTCGCAATATGCCATTTTCAGTTTTAATGAAACAATATGATATTACCCCCAAAGTAGCTACCCCATATCACCCACCGACTAGTGGTCAGGTAGAGGTTTCCAATAGGGAAGTTAAACATATTCTAGAGAACACAATCAATCATAATCGGAAATACTGGTCTTCAAGGCTTACTATCGTACTATGTTTAAAGCACCCATTGGAATGTCACCTTATCGTCTAGTATTCGGAAAGGCATGTCACTTAAATGTTGAGTTAGAGCATGGAGCATATTGGGCTGTTAAGAAGCTGAACTTTTCACTTGACAAAGCAGGTACTCACAGAAAACTCCAGCTCGATGATTTGTAAGAGATTCGTAGAGGCATACGATAGTGCTAAAGAGTATAAGAACAAAAAGAAACTTGTGCATGATGAGCATATTTTAAGGAAGTCATTTTCTCCAGGTAAAAAAGTTCTTTTATATGATACTCGTTTGCATCTATTCCCCGGGAAGTTGCGCTCTCAGTGGACCGGTCCTTTTATGGTCCTGTTTTGCGGTAAAAACTGATTCTGCTGGAAATGGTAAAGTTGGGTGTGCCGCCAAGAAATGAATCTAAACCTTAAACAAATGCACTGCATGGGAGTAATTTAGATTCGAGAGATCAATCTGTACAATTCTGGCCTAAACCAAGAAATGGCCATTCCAGTTTTGCTTCGGTCACAAAATGAATGAGAAGGGTTGATCTTAGGGAGGGAAGCGAAAAATGTGTTGAGATCATAACAGTTAAATCTGAAGGTGTGGTTGTTTATGAATTGTATCAGAATTTTGAACTTGCTTGCGGAACATAAGCTATAAGTTCTTGGTATTTTTCTGGATACTTGTGTTGACAACCGTTCTTGTTTGAAAATATAAAAACCTATTTATACAAGTCATAGTTTGAGCGCACCCTAACCTTATAGGAAGTGGAAGTAGTTGGGTGATGGAGAAGTGAGGTCGTGTCAAATATTGAAAGCCACGTCCCTACTATGAGGGGAAGACTGGTTAGTTTACACCCACTACTTCTCTGTTACCAGTAACAGTCCGCCTTTCCTGACACTTTCTCATAATGGGCGTGCTGCACGCCGCACGCTGTAAACCGCCAGACCAATACCTTGATGAACATCCCCCAATTAGTGACATGTTTGATGTCTCGAGTATTTTCTTGAAAAATGTGTAGCAAGTTGCTGAGAGGGTCTTGCTTGCAAGATCTAGTTATTTTGACCAATCACGCGCAAGCTAGGCGGCGGGCTGTCATATTTATAACAAGCCATGAGACTTGTTGCAAGAAATAACATGTAATGCTTCTTAGGTCAAATAATTAAATTATTTGTGAAATCGATATTTATAAAAATCGTTTGTAATCGATGCATATAAAGCATCGCTTCTAAGCAAGCAGCTCAAAATAATCGATGCTCATAAACCATCGTTGTATAGTAATTGTTTAAATTGGTCGCAGAACTCAATGTCTTAAAAGGAGCGCAACGACTATTTTTGGGTGGCTTCCAGGAGCCATTTGAACAAGCCAAAGGGCAAGTCGATCACCCCTTATCGAAATGGGGAGGCTGGTGAGCACGACGACATCTTATTGGTCACCTAGAATTAGACCTAGACCGCCCAATTTGACGGGCCAAGTTGGGTGGCTGAGACGATTTGCAGCAATTATTGGATGTCGTTAATTATATTTAAAACTCTTGTAGGCAGGGCGACGAGATTGCTTCGAGCTGCTGTGTGGTAGCAAGGGTTAACAAATTTAGTAGGAAGAACTTTGTATTTTAGAAGTCTCGGAAGGAAAACTATCTACACGAAAAAAATACATTGGTGTTCCGTTAAGTGGGGTCGATAAAAACAACACTCAAAGATGAAGAATGGTTGGTTCTTGATCGCAAGTTTGTGGTAGTGAACCGTATATGACTAAGAGAGGAATTTTACAATGATGCACAAGATATTAATACCATGAAGGTTCTTATATGGATACACTAGAAAATTTGTGTAAAAAGTCATCCGTCTCGGGAAACATTATGTAGTGTGAAAAACTATTTAATCTAAAGATGCAGGAAGGCAAAACGATTTCAGCGCGTGCATCTTGGGAAATTCAAATTTATTATTACTAAACTTTCTTCTCACGCAGGTTGAGGATGGTCGATCGGCTCCCATGGAAGAGGGGTGGCCGGCGATCATGGCGACATCTTATTGGTTTTCTAAAATTAGATCTAGGCCGGTCAATTCGGCTAGCGAAGTTGGACGGCCGAGATCATTTTGCGACAATAATGAGTTGCCTATGGTTGTAAAAGGATGTTATGGCCGTGGGGTCAACCTATTTTGGGATAACGGTTTTAAGTGTTAGCTGCGGGTTGGGAATAGTTCGACCGCAAAAGACCTAATTTTTGTAAATAAAATTAGGTTAAAAAAATTGAATTTTTTGGGCTGACACAAAATCAGTCAATTTCTGGTGAATTTTGTGCATTCATAGAAAATCACTAATTATGTTTCAGAGAGCAGCATAACTTTGTGTGCTTCTGATCGAGTATTTCTATGCACATCTTAATCCTGACACTTCGGGAAATTCATGCTACTCGGATGCGAGCGAGAATTAATTGTCATGTCGTGCCAACATTAAAAGATCGGCTGGGGAACTGGCGTGGAATAAATACTCGACAGTCCATACATCAGTGAGTAATGCAGGCAGGAGATAAATTTATAGAAAATTTGGGATTGTTGCTTCACGCACCATTCTGGATAAATTTTACATATAAATATACCGAATTGCACAATACATATGTGAGTAAAGAGGTTTAGGCACTCATTACCTTTAAATGTCTTTGTTTCTTTGCAGAATGACGACACATTAAATACAGGGTTTTACAATTTTATCCCTGAAATAAAAACCACCATCAACATTAAGTCTCATACTTAGCACGTAACAGTGATATTATTGCGGGGTAAGCACTAGATGGAGACAATCAAGAAAATTCACGAGAAAAGTTTGGCACACGTTACCGGGAGAGAGGCCGACTCGGTCTTTAAGCAATACACGTTTGATGAATCATCAAGGCGTGCATTGATTTTCCTCCTAGGATATTCCAATTATTTATAGGTAGATAAGCAGCTAATCGATTGATATCCCGCGTCTAAAGCCTTTATACATGGCAGATAAAGAGTCCTTTAACTTCCTGGATCTTGTCAATTTGCAGAATATAAATGGAAGCACTTGAGCCTTTCCTTTCATACCGATCCTCATTGAGTTTCACTTTTCTTCTTTACAGGTACGTGTTTCGTATCCTCTTGTAGAATTTTTTTTTTTAGATTGTTCGTCGTGTCAGTTGTTGACATACCTGCAACGCTTTTCTGCAGTGTATGATGGAAACTCGTGGTGATGATTATTTCTCTAACTCCTCGGAGAAGGATTTTGGAGTTAACAATCCCAGGATAACCGCATTCGAAGAGGTGTTGGCTAAGAATCGTTTGAGAATCGTTTGAGAGCGCGTCCAATCTTTTCTTGCTTCGGTAAGCATGGAGGAAAAGTGGAGACACGATGAAGCATCTCATTCAACAAGCGCCAGGGCTGAGAGATTTTCGGATCCGCTAAAGCGACGAAGGATTGACCACGAGCGGCCTCCAAGTGAAAATAAACATGATTACCCTATTCATAAGGGCGTCAAAATTCTTGAATCTGGTTTGTACGAACCGGAGCATCCTCCAAAGTATGTTGGAGTAGCTTCCGAAGAGAATACATGAGCATCCTTTGAAGAAGATATTGAAGCGGCTTCCACGGAAGAGGTTGAAGCAGTTTTCGAAAGGGAGGTTGAGGCGGCTTCTGGAGAGGATGTATAAGTGGATTATGAAAAAGATGTTGAAGCAGCTTCCAAAGAGGACTCCAGTAGAGGCGCCATGAATCCGGGTGTTAATGATGATAACTAGATTTTCCACTTTTTTTTTAGATGAGCATTTTTTATAGCTTGCAGATGCTTTTTGATATTTTGTGGTTTTTGTTTATGTGGCTGGAGCCAAGGCTTCATCGAATAATACTCTTTTATTCATGATGCTTTGATGATTTTATGTTTCCAATTGGATGACTGAATGTAACCTCTCGATTAAGAAATTCAAATACTTAGAAAAAATCTCGCAATACCTTGAAACTTTAGACGCAACACTCTTTGGCAGGGTTACGGTAAAGCCTCATATTCATTCTTTGAATGCCACGATTAATACCTTGATTGCAAAAACCAAGTTCTTCCCATTATACTGAGGCGACATGGCAAATGGAAGGACGACACACGAATAGTGATGGTCGGAAAATCATGTTTTCTTCTCATTGGGAAGGATACCACTTCTACAATAATATCTCAACACATGCAATGCTGGCAACGACAACTCAAAATAGGGAAAATAACAATAATGGTTAAGGATTCGACCAACCTTATGTTCGATTTTTCCCTTGCCGATTTCATGTTTATTGAATATTTGTGACGCGCCGATTAGGTATATATGAGCATAGATGCCGTTTATGAAGAAGTAGTCGCGGGCTGCTTTCCGGTTTTGTGAAAGGGTTCCCAAAATCCGATATTTGTAGACTGAAAAGAATAAAGTTTCTTCTACGGATTTCACATAAGCGGTCTCAGGGTTTGAATTTGAAGCAGGCTGCTCATTGAGGCATAAAAGACGTCTTCTCTAAGAAGGATATACTGCTGCTGGAAGATTTCCCTTGAATACTTTGTCTTTCCTTTTTTCTTTGCATATTCCCGTCTTGGGTATGTTTTGAAGGAGATGCTTCCTATATAGTTTGATTTTCTGGTTTTGATCTAGTAGGTAAATTTTTTTTTTGAGGGTTTCAAGTTTATTTGAGATTTTTTTTTGAAATAATTTAAGAGTGATTTTACAAAAAGAAGTAATGCTTCAATTAACTGATAAACTGAAATCCTAATTATGAATGAAAATTGGTGCAATCATTTTAGAGGAATTACAAATATTAAATGGAAAGGGAAATGCTAAAGGAAACTCTAGGGAAGAGGCAACATGATATTTTAGGTATTGAAACGTTTGAGCCACCTGGCATACATTACTACGCCTTCTATCTTGTCAGTATTGATGAGCTTGCAGTGGCCTCCCGAGATAAGTTATGCTACTAGATACGACTCGTCTTTTCCTTCTGTGGAATCGGGCGAAGTAGGTTGAACAGTAATCCTTACTACCATATCCTCAACTTGAAATGGGTTTGGGCGTTGCACCATTACTTGATTCTTAGATTCCTTATCTTGTATTGAGACACCTTCTAAGCTCTTGATAAAATACTTGAAAGGACCAGCATCTCACTCACATTTCCTAGTGACATCTGGGTTGATGATCGGATCGAGTCCCCAAGCTTTGACGGAAGGAGGAGTGACTGGTTGCAAAAAGGGTTGTTCAATAAGACTTACTTGTGTCCGGAATCTGCAAACAAATGTTTATGCTCTCTCTCTCCAGGCAGTTGCATCACATTCGCGAGTTGTTGATACAAGAACAAATAGTCTTCAGGGTTGGATGGCTTGTTGGAGACCCTTTCATGTATAGACACTGGCAAAGGACATACTCCTAGCTTCGTCTTGTTGTCGTGTATCCATGAGTGCCCCAGGATCATATCATAATTTGGGTACTCTTTAATTATATGAAATTTGGCGTGTGTTAGAGCATCTCCCACCTTGATTTCGAGATTAATGTACCCGTAAGCGTCTTTGGATTCTCCTTCCGAGTTTTTGATTATGGTTGGGTGGTGCACAACTTCCTGCTTTAATATCTTTGCAACTCTCAGAGTCTTGACGGTGATATTTTTGAAGTCAGAGGTCGCGTCAATCAGTATGCTGTCAAACTCGACATCTTTTAGGTGGCAGTGGTTAGGATTCCCCGGTGCATCTATCAGTCGTGTTTTCCATGAGAAGTTGGGGTTTGAGAGCGGCGTCTCTGGATGGAAACAACCGCATGGATGATACAACACGGTTAAGGGATGCAAATATGTCTTGGCATTGCGCCTTGGAGAAATACATGATATCAAATAAATGCTTCATTATAGACTATACGGTTTTGTGGACGGAGTCTCCAGAAATCATGCAGATCCTAACAAGAAGGGGTCTCTGTGAACTCCTTCAGTGCCTAATTGAAGTTCTCCTGCATCTACCTTCTCTTTGAAAATGCGTTACAACTTGTTGCAGGCACTGGTTGAGTGATTGACGAACCTATGGTAACAACAATGTTTGAGATCCGCCATTTCCTTTTTAGTTGGTCGACGTCTGAGATGAGGTAGCTTGATGGAATTATTTTGAATCCATGCTTCTAGGAGTTCGATTACCTCTTCAATTGGAAAAGGGAAGTATAGAGCAGACTCTCCAGTTTCTTGTTGTTGTGCGAGCGTCTTAGTGGCAGCCTTCCGGGGTTGAGTTGTCTGTTGTGCTGGTGCTAGACTTTTGGGTCGTTGTTCTACAGCTGGAGCTTTTCTTTTTCCTCCTTCACTCACCATGCTTACAGAGGGTTGAATGTTGTATTTTTTTGTTGATGAGACATCTGTTCCCTCGAGTCTCTCGTGCATCTTCATTCTTGGCGGGCCTGGTCCTTTCTAGAAAGGATGGTGCTGTTGTGGCCGATCGTTTGGCAGCTTCATGAAGTTCAAAGAATGTCTCGAAACGCAGATTCTCTAGTAGAGCGCGATAGACGGGTACCATGCCATTAATGCAAAACTCCACCAATTGATGTTCCGTTACGTTTGGATCATGGCAATCCAGCACTTGAATTCTGAATCTCTTTACATAATCATTTGGATGTTCATTGTTTCGCTGAAACATTCTCCTCAAGTCTGACAAAGTAATTTTCTCAGACACAAAGAAATATTTCTTATAGAAAGTGGTAACCATCTCACACCAATTGGCTATGTTGTTTGGTGCAATATCATTGTACCAGGTGTAAGCTCTTCCAATAGCTATGTTCTTTCAGGCGTAGGACATGGTTGTATTCATGCTCCATAGTGATTCCAAAAAACGAGAGATGTGTTCACGAGCGTTACCAGTACCGTCATAAAGGGAGAACTGGGGAGAGGAATATCTTCTTAGAACAGGAATTATTTATACATCGGGAGGATAAGGAGGCTGGTGTTGATAAATGGTAGATGGATTCTCCCTACCTCGATTTTGGAGGAGTCATTCCAGGTCCTTACATGTGATAAAATTGGATTATTGGTTCCTTTCTGATGGCCGTTCAGGAGCTACTCGAACTTATTCATCCATAAATACACGCCATGTTGAAGTACTTTCACCAGGAGTCATGAACGTGTTCCTTGTCTGCTCCATTTGGGTTTGGCGCGGTTCTGGTGGTAATATTTAAGTAAATGTCTTAAGAAAAGTGATTACCTCCTTCTGAGTTGTAGCCATGTCCGTCTGATCTTTGGAATGAACTTATTGTCTCTCCATTAAATCGACAATGGTAATGGGAGGTTGGCTTCTTTTGGATACTCTAGTCTCCCGACCTAACGAAGAAGCGGTAGAAGCTCTGGTGACGATTGGGGGTGTCACGCTCGAAGAAATATTAGGAGTAGAAGCAGATCTGGCTCTGGTGATAGGAGATGTCACACTAGAGGGGATGCTTCCGGCACTGCTAGTATTGGTGCTAGAGGACGTAACACCATGAGATGTGTTGACTGTGCTGGCAGGCGGTACATTGGTGTTAGCAGCGAAAACAGTGGATCTGGAAGTATTATCAGGGCCAGCAGCATGAGGATTTGTAACCGACCCAGACCTAAGATCCATCATCTTGAAATTGAGAAATTGGAATGAAAATTGAGAAATTGATTTTGTAACCGAAAGATCAATCTCCCACTGTGGTCGCTAGTTTTTTTTTGGGTAAAAACTGATTCTGCTGGAAATGGTAAATTTGGGTGTGCCTCTGAGAGACGAATCTAAACCCTAAACAAATGCACTCCACGGGAGTACTTTAGATTCGAGAGATCAATCTGTACAATTCTGGCCTAAACCAAGAAATAGTCGTTCTAGCCTTGCTTCAGTCACAATATGAAGGAGAAGGGTTGATCTTAGGGAGGGAAGCGAAGAAGGTGTTGAGATCAGAATGGTTAAATCTGAAAGTGTGGTTGTTTATGAATTGTATTAGAATTTTGAACTTGCTTGCGAAATGTAAGCTATAAGTTCTTGGTATTTTTATGGATACTTGTGTTGACAACCATTCTTGTTTGAAAATATATTAAAGCCTATTTATACAAGTCATAGTTTGAGCGCACCCTGACCTCATAGGAAGTGGAAGCAGTTGGGTCATGGAGAAGCGGGGTCGTGTGAAATATTGAAAACAATGTCCCTACTATGAGGGGAAGACTGGTTAGTTTACACCCACTACTTCTCTGTTTCCAATAACCGTCTGCCTTTCCCGACACTTTCTCATAATGGACATGTTGCACGCCACACGCTTTAAACCGCCAGACCAATGCCCTGATGAACATCCCCCAATTTGTGACATGTTTGATGTCTTGAGTATTTTTGTGGAAAATATGTAACAAGTTGCTGAGTGGGTCTTGCTTGTGGGACCTAGTTCTTTTGACAAATCAAGCGCAAGATAGGCGGCGAGTGGTCATATGTTACAAATCAATCCATGAGACTTATCGCAACAAATAGCATGTAATGCTTCTTAGGTCAAATAATTAAATTATTTGTGAAATTAATATTTATAAAACATCGTTTGTAATCGATGCGTATAAAGCATCGCTTTTGAGCAAGAAGTTCAAAATAATCGATGCTCATAAAGCATCGTTATATAGAGCTTGTTTAAATTGGTCACGAAACTCGGTGTCTTAAAAGGGGCGCAACGGCTATATTTGGACGGTTGCCTGGAGACATTTGAACAGGCCAATGGTAAAGTCGATCACCCCTTGTGAAAAGGGGGCGGCTGGTGAGCACGACGATATCTTATTGGTCACCCAGAATCAGATCCAGACCGCCCAATTTGACTGGACAAGTTGGGTGGCTGATATGATTTGAGGTATTTATTGGTTGTCTTTGATTTTATTTAAAACCTATGTAGGCAGCGCGACGATCTTGCTTCGAGCGGCTGCTTAGAACTACTCACGGAGGTTGAGGATGGGTCAATCGGCTCCCATGGAAGAGGGGTGGTCGGAGATCATGGTGACATCTTATTGGTTGCCTAAAATTAGATCTAGGCTGGTCAATTCGTCTAGCGAAGTTGGACGGACGAGATCATTTTGCGACAATAATATGCTGCCGCTGGCTGTAAAATGCTGTTATGGCCATGTGGCCAACCTATTTTGGGATAACGGTTTTAAGTGTTAGCTGCAAGTTGGGATTAGTTCGACTGGACAGGGCTATAGCGAGGCCTCCGATGAATATATATGTGTCTTACCCTTTGATCAGAACTAAATCTGGGCCGATCAATTCGGCCGGCGAAGTTGGACGGCTATGGTTAATTTAATACTCCTATACGCGGTCATAACTCTTTTGAAACCATTTTTTATCTGCGCGACTGGCCTACTTTTGGCTTGCGGTTAGGGTTGTTGCCGGCGCGCTGTAATAATTCTGATTGGTTGGGATAAAAATGGGCCCGCTAGTGAGTATCATGGAGTTTGTCTAGCCATGCTGGGAGAAGGCCAGGCTCGCCGAATTGGATGGCCATAATGTATGGTCGTGATCGTTTTGAGACTGACATGGGCAGCCTATATTCAATTCCTTAAGGAATTAAGCGTGTCGGCTAACCAATTTCCACTTTTAATCAAAAGTGTATGCTGCGCATTTAAAGCGATCTGATTGGTCGGTGGGAAAGAGAGGCTAGCATGCAGTAATATGGGGCGTGGTATGTTGGCAACATGCAACGCCTGTTAGGGCAAACTGGCCGGCCAAGTGATGTGGCCGCGCCTCCTTTTGCTGCTGCTTTTACTTGCCACAGTTTCTCTTTGTTTCTTGTTTTTTTACTTTTGATAGGATTTTGCTCCTACTAGTCCATGGCGAATCAATTTCCTAGCTTGCCTAGGTTTAGTTTCGACCAATGGGGTTTGAGATATTGCGCAGACCACAAAAAAACTAATTTTTGTAAATAAAATTAGGTTAGAAAAAAATGAATTTTATGGGCTGACACAAAATCAATCAATTTTTGGTGAATTTTGTGTATTCATACAAAATCACTAATTATGTTTTAGAGAGCAGCATAACTCTGTGTGCTTCTGATTGAGTACTTCTGTGCACATCTTAATCCTGACACTTCGGAAAATTCATGTTATTTGGATACGAGCGAGTATTAATTGTCATGTTATGCAAACATTAAGAGTTTGGATGGGGAACTGGCATAGAATAAATACTTGACATGCCATGCATTAGTGAATAATGCAGGCAGGAGATAAATTTATAGAATATTTGGGATTATTGCTGCATGCACCATTCTGGATAAATTTTACATATAAATATACTGAATTTCTCAATACATATGTGAGTAAAGAGGTCTAGGCACTTATTACCTTTAAATGGATTTGTTTTTTTGCAGAACGACGACACATTAAATACATGGTTTTACAATTTTATCCCTGAACTAAAAACCACCATCAACAGGTCCATACTTTTTTTCTACATGGTGTTGTTGAAATTGAGACACTATATGGTAGCAGTTTTTATAAGATTAACGGTCAGAGATTGAAGACATTTTTAGAACCTTTTTCTACAAGTGATGTTGAGGAGGTCTTTTTGAAGGACCCTGTTTATCTTGATTGACTACCGAGGTATTTGGTATATGTTTGTTGTATTTATTTCCTATTTGATTTTAGGTTTTTGTTTTTGTTTTTGTTTTTGTTTCTCTCCTTATTATCCGTGGAAGGAGTATTACGCTTCACCAGGTACTATCTTTATGTCTTCTCTCTTTACTGATTCCTCGTGTTTTTATACTTTGGTACTGCACTTTAATTAGAAACATTTAGGACAATGATAGATTTAATTTGGGGTTTAGGGAAAAACTTTTATTAAGTTTTTATTTTTTAAAAAAAAAATCTAGAGCCACGCTTACAATCTAATTGGATGGAAACATCTTGGTTCTAGGAGTTGAGGAACCCAACAACATAGTATATTCATAAAAAGACAGAGTTCACGTGTTAAGAGTGGAATCATCACAACTTACATCCTGTTTTTTTTTTTATTATTATTGTTATTTGAGAACTTATATGTTTCTCTAAATGATTTTATGGGGCACACACATCAAATTGTTACCACTGTCGGGATGGATTAGGGTGATTGAGTTACTATACTAATAATAATAATAAAGAGACCGGACCAATTGGACCAAATGGAATCTTATAATATTTTTTTTTATAAACAAGCGTGTGTTCTCCCTGTCTTTGTCGCCTAAACAAACGCGGAACGCATGATCCATGGGAATTACCAAATAATCTGCTGACAAGAAAAAAAAAAAAGGCTTGCAGAGACGATTTCGCAACTTGCAGAGAAGAGGAAGAAGAAGAACAGAGAACAACACTACAGGACGGTATTAAAAAAAAAGTCGAAAATTTAAAATTTTATTATCAATTTAACCACTGGGTCCCTTGTATATGCCAGCTGAGTTGATCTATAATTAAGATTATCGACCATTGGTTCCCTTATATCTGCCAGCAGTGTTGATATTAGTCCTGACCAGTATCTCAATCCATTAGAATTCATAGGTTCGTCTTGGCTGTGGCCTTCAGATATATATGGGAAACACCATTCACCTTAATAAACATTGTTTTAAGTTTTTATCTATATATCCATCCTCGTAATCTATTTATTTGTGTGATCCCGATTATTGATGTCCATAGTGCGACTATCTGAGTAGAACTCTGTCACTTACATATATATGAATATGATTCTCATTAGGGTACGTCCTCCTGTAGTCAATGAGAGTATGCCAACCAAGGAGATTCTTTAGTGTCACTCCTAATTAATAAAGGTTTTCTGGGTACACCTCTTGTAGACCCTGCCGAGATTATAATTCGGCCACTAGGGCCACCCATGGGTTCAAAGGCTTTGCACAAGCTAAGTGCAATCGGGATGCCTGCGACAGTGAGTTAGGATTTTATTTTGTAAATTAGATTTGCTCGAGGAATAGAAAATAATAACTTTGGGAGTATTTGATAGACGCATTTATGTGTCTATTTTGATCTCAGTTATATATATTGTTAGTGATCGTTTTTATATTTATTATGGTATTTGATGTCTTTGTAGGTGTTTTTGGAGAGATAAGCTTTTCTGTAAAAAATTGTTTGAATCCCCGGAGAAAATTACTAAAGGCAACCAGGAACAATACTATTTACGCCCAAAGACTACTATTTGCACCCACCATGGCATGCACGAAAGGGACCCCAGCAGTGGATAAGGGGCGACCATCTTCTACATTTGAAATTTTAGTTTTGGCAGGAAAGAACGGAAGTGAAGAAGCAGATTTAAGGTTCGAGTTTGGGGTGGATTTTAGAGAGACTTAATTGCTGAAACTTCTTGGGCGGACCTGTTTGGGCTTAACAGCAATGGTACGGTGATTTAATTTCACCCAGTTGGGATGAATAACTCGGTATTGGGTGAAACAAGGAGAGGGTTATTTCTCGGGTTTTGGTTTTGAGATATAATTGGCAGTTGCGTGGAGAGTTGGACATCATATATTTTGTTTAATCTTGTGAAATTTTTTGGAAGCCTAGCCAGCTCTGAAGATGCGTGTGACAAGAAAAATGAATATTTTATATTCACTCGGCAAAATAGAGGTTGAAATTATTCTCGGTAAGTTTTTCTGTGACTGTTGCAAGTTTAACGTCATCTGAGACGTATACACATCCAGTTGAAGCATGTTGGAGTGGTTGAGATGAGGAATAATGCGTGCATGGATTAAATAGGGAAATTTTTCATGTGTTATCGTATGAAAGGAAATAATATCCCTGTGAGTTATTACAAGGGATTTTGGGGGTCTGTCGAGTATAAATAGATTACTTATAATGCCAGAGAATGCTATCGAGAGTCTTGGAGTGATTGGAGAGCCAACATAAAGTTAAAGAGAAAAAACGGAGTAGTTTTTGCTGCATATCAAGAACACAAAGAACAATAGGCTATTAGAATCAGTCGCAGACACAATCTTATTTCCAATAGCAAAAGAGATATTTCGTTTTTCATTATTACTTGTAAAAGAATTCCAGCGACTGGCTGGCTACCTTTAGCAACTGTATTTTCGGCTGTTTCACTATTTATTTTTTTATCTCTTCTCACCTTTGTAAACACCATTTTAGCAATGAAAAATTCTTTTGAGCGTGTTTCCAATATGATGAGATAAACTTAATATCTGGGACGACGGAGGAAGCTCTTTTCGCCAATAAAAGAGGTAACTTTTATTTTATTGATTTGTTCAACTTATTTTATGATTGTTTACTTAGAATAAAAAAATGGATTTAATGATTTTTATCAAGGAATTGTGATTCTGCTGATCTTATATGCTTAGCTTAGGTTTTTTGATATCACATACTTTCGATTTACAATTGTTCTTTTAAAAATCTACTTTTGCAATAATTAGAATCAACTTGAATTGGTAGATTGCATAATTAAAATTATCAAAATCACTTTGGAAATTGGTGAAATAGTGGAATCTTAGTCCAATCTCTTTCACTCTTGAAAACAATTTTAATTTAGTTTGCTATTTTAAGATTAAAATTTAAATCTAGAATCAAACTTTTACAAGCTTGAACGAACCATTTTTCTATAGCTATAAAAAATTTCTTCAGTTATAGACTAGGTCCCGGGGGTTTTCTGCTTTGCAGTTCTCCTCGTTAATAATTTCTGGTATCTTGTATTATTTTTTTTCCGAATCATATCGTTTATCTTTATAAAGAAGTATGTTAGAATAACCTAAACAGTTTTTAGACCGCAAGACTGTATAGAACCTACAAGATTATTCTTTTGAACTCGTATCTTGAAAAAGGTACAAGATCCATTCTTGTTGGAATTCAGTTTTGTAACAGTTCGGGTACATACTAGGTTATTACTTAGATATTGATTTTTGTGAGATCGTCCAAGTTAAACTTGTCTTGATATTAGGTACATGATCCCTTGTTGATTTGTGCTACTGATTATGGAAATTTTGTCCATACAAGTTTTTGTATTGAAATTTGGTTATGTACTTGGTACCCCTGGAAAGGAGAGGGTACCAAGAATACCACCAACTTTTTAGTTCGGCAACATGTATGGACAAAACCTAATACGATTTCAAGTAGACCAAATTAATGATCCTTGAAAATATGTATGCAGAGTTTATTCTCCACCTCTTCTCAATCAGAAAGTCTAGACAACGGAGTTCATGAACCTGATTGTCAAGAAGAGTACTTGGACGATCCAAAAAATCAATATCTAAGATCAATCTAGTCGCATCCAAATATTCGGATTCGAATTCTGTTAATTATGAAACTTGTTATTTATTTTACAAAATAAGAATTCTACAATAATCAAGTCTCGTAATCAATCTTAATAATTATATAGACGTATCTACTAGATTTGAATATGTACCACTTGTGTAAATCCAAATATAAAGATAAATAATATAATGTAGAAAAGGAAAAACACATGACACCAGAAGTTTTGTTAACGAGGAAACCGCAATCGTAGAAAAACCCCAAGACCTCATCCATATACAAACACCAAAATGGATTAAGCCGCTAGAAAATAGACTAATATCAGACCACATACTGGTAAGTAGTTGAGATCGAATTCACCCTCCAAGCGATTCAGTTACAGTCATGATCATTTTGTCTCTTGAACCTCGCAAGGCTCCACGCAATTGATTCCCTTAGCTGGCGTCCTTTACAACCTAAGAGTTATTTCAACCGAAGTGGAGATATTGGATACCAATATGCCTCTAAAAGACAAGCCTATTTGATTTCTCTTTATATCAAAAATCAAGACTTGGATATCTGTTTGCATTAGACAAAGGTAGCAAACCTCATAAATCTGGAACACTTACACTCAGTTAGCTGAGAAGTCTGGATTCTTAACCACCTCTCAAGAACAATGTTGAACTAATCAATTAAAAATATTATTCTGATATCTAGCTATCTTGAGAAATCACAGACTGAGACGAGGAAAACTTTGTGATTTCTTTCAATCTTGGCTGAAAGAGATTACGAGAACCTTGAAAACAGAAAATCAAGATCAGGGTACATGAACTATGAAGGTAAAGATATTCGGATATGGCTTCGTGAATCCCTTAATGGAGTCTTTAAGTCGTATACCTAACTATGTTTCTTAGAGGAAACATAGGTCGATAAAGGACAACTCTAGCAATCAGCTAGGACACAAAAGTGTCAAGAATTAATTTTCCCAATTGAAAGAGCATTTTTATTTATAAATGTTCAAGAATGAGGGTTTGTTAGAATTCATGCTAAGATAACTTGAGATTCAAGCAAACACTTTCTCTGTTTAGATGAAACTCGAATTAGGGTTTCAAGTAATCATGTGAGAAGTTAGTTTTGAAATCACATAAAAGAATATACACAGTGATCTGGTTACAGAACCGTGTAAATATACCTTATGAACTAAAGCAATATGATGTGCATCCAAATACTTAAAAATTTAATCATGATCCTCATACACAAGGTATTTTAGTCATCAATGATGTCTTAAAGGTATTTATGAGATCATAACAATGTTAAACATATTTAAAAAATAAGTCTTTGAGCACCTGCTAAACATTCATTGAGACTGTTGGTGAAATATTTTGTGAACCGTATAGGCTTTTCATGAAACGTGAGCGCAACAGTTCGTGATTCGGGTTTGGCCCTGCGGCTGGTGGACTTAGATGACAACAGTGTGCAAACCGGTTTTTCCAACCGTTAGCCTATTATCAAACTAAGATCACAACAGTTCTTGAACCGGGTTGGTGAATTTTCACCTTCTCAACTGTAAGGTTTTGCAACCCGGTTCCCTAACCTTCTTGTATTCTAGAAACTCGGATATCCAGGGGTTTGCAAGATGGTTCACCAACCTACCATGAGCCAAAAATTTTAAATTTCTCTTTTTGATGTTTGAAACATTCCCAAATGATAAAATCATTGCTTGGGAAATTTTTAAATGATCCACAAAATTAATTCTAGAACAATAAATTGTTTTGAACTAATATTGTTAAGGAATTTTGAACATCCAATGCTTGAATCATATTTCGAGATGTTTAGCAAGACAAATTTGACTCAAAATTTCTTATTTTCAATAAATCTATTGAAGTCATGCGACATAGTCTCAAATCGATTGAATGATAAAGCTTGTGAGTAAGTAAAATGGTTAAATCTTCATATACCTTGTCGATGAAGTTTTCTGAATATTTTTGTCAATCTTCAATCTTCGAGGTGATGTCTGATACTCAGCTACCAACTTTTATACCTAGTCCGAAATTTGACTTAGTATACTAGAAATCAAGATATAGTTTTGTTCATCTAACATTGACAACAAGATTGAGATTGAAAAAGCGGGGGTCTAACAACACCACCCAATATTTCGCTTAGAAATATGTATGGACTAACTCCGAAATACTTTGCTAGAGAATCAACTAGACAGTCAGATTCAATCTAGATTAAAGTATCTCAAGGAGTTAATATCTCTCACTTGTTTTGATTTACTCAAGCTAAAACAATAGCGAGTCTTTAATCAAACACAAGGAATAACTTGGACGGTACCAAAGACCAATGTCCAAGGATCAATCAATATCAATCAACAACCAAAGGTTGGATTTCCAATTGATGATCTTTACACACAACTTGTATTATCTCAATTATATAAAATATAATGCGGAAAAGAAATAACACAGACACCAGAAGTTTTGTTAACGAGGAAACCACAAATGCAGAAAAACCCCGGGACCTAGTCCCGATTGAATACACATTGTATTAAGCCGCTACAGACACTAGCCTACTACAAGATAAATTCTGACTGGACTACAGTTGAACCCCAATCAGTCTCCCACCGATCCAAGGTACAGTTGTACTCCCTACGCTTATGATCCCAGCAGGATACTGCGCACTTGATTCCCTTAGCTGACCTCACCCACAACTAAGAGTTGCTGCAACCCAAAATCGCAGTCTTGATAATAAACAAATCTATCTCACACAGAAAAGTTTATCAAAGGATAAATCTGTCTCCCACGGAAAAACCCTAGGTTTTGTTCCTTCTTATGGTATAAAATCAAGGTGAACAGGAACCAATTGATAACCCGGTCTTATATTCCCGAAGAAAATCCTAGATTAATCAATCACCTCTCAACGATCTTTCTTGACTACACAAGAGGATGTCCAGGAATCACAAACAGTGGGACGAAGATGTTTGTGACTTCTTTATCTTGCCTATCGGAGAACTCTCACGATCTCAAGCTAATCAATAGATTGTACTCGTACGATAGAAGATGCAAGATCAGATCACACAACTACGATAAAAATAGTATCGGTCTGGCTCACAATCCCAATGAAGTTTTTAAGTTATTAACCTGGTTTTAGAGAAGAAAACCAAAGGTTAAAGGAGAATCGACTCTAGCGAGCGCAATAGTATCACACATACGTGTGGGGATTAATTTTTCCCAATGCTAGATGTCTCCTTTATATAGCCTTCAAATCAGGGTTTTGCTTTAGTTACAAAGCAATCCATATTCACCGTTAGATGAAAACCTGATTTAGATTCAAGCTAATATTTCTCAACCGTTAGATCGAAAACTTATCTTGTCACACACACTTGGGTAGACGTTTACTGGGTTTGTGAAAACCATGCCCAAACGTGTACGCGTATGTTGGTTCAACATAGAAAAGGTTAACCATATGAGCATTTCATATTAACCTTGTTATTCTTCACCATAACTAGTTCAATTGACTCAAATAAACTAGTTAGAGAGTTGTTCAATTGCTATGAGATCTTATGCAACTACACAAGACACAATTGAAACAAAGATGATTCGATTCGATTGAACCGACACATGAACTTATATCCACGATTTACATAGAGCATTCCTTAGTAATTTAAGTTTCATGTTCAGAGCACATCTTTAGATCATAACCACTTAAGCTCACAAAAAAGTTTGCGGACTTAAGATAACCGGCAAAGTTTTCCAAACTCAGCAGAAAATCTCGGCAAGGAGACTTCCGCCAGTTCGCAGACTAAACACGCAAACGAGTTTTTGAAATCCCAGCAAAAATTCTCGGTAAGAGAACTTCCGTCAGTTCGCGGACTGGGTTTGCAGACTTGGCAAATCCAATTCCTCCGGTTTCACTCAATCAACAAAGTTCGAAAACTTCGGATTAAGGAATAGGACTTATGCACATATGTGTTACCGTACAATGCTTATATCCATCATTGGTTATATAGACCTAAACTCTCATTTCAACTATTGAAACATTCTCAGAGGACGTTATTCAATCGTTATTCACAGACCTTTCTCGTCAGAGCAATTTCCAAAGTAATTGAAACTTTTCATGACTTTCGTCACTAGATGCAGATAAACCCGATCAAAGCGAAACGCTTTACCAACACACTTAGAGAAAAGATAAGTAGAGTATACTCAGCTCGAACTGTCAAGTGTGTACAATCCAGTCTATATAGCATACGACTTTTGTCTCATAAGAAGTAGGAGATATAATAGATACACTTTTGAGTGATTGATAAGTTCAGGTCTCCGCATACCTTTTTGTTGATGAAGTTCCACGGTTCCTTGAGTAGATCTTCGTTGTTGTATGATGAATCGTCATGAATTACTTGAGCTCAAATACACTTTTATGTCCTAGTCCGAGACTTAGCTATAATAGACTAGAAATCAAGACTCATAGTTTTGATCACTAACATTGAAAAACATGCTTGATATAGCAACCATGCGAGGTCGACCGAGCTATGCTCTAACAGAGATGCCAAGACTTATGGGTTCAACCCATCATTGCTCTACAACCCCCTCTTTTTCAATTGGTACCAGAGCATAAAAACACCAGAAAGGCGTAACAATATGTGTTTGAAATAATATGAAATCTACGGGTAGGAGTTCTATCTCTATTAACGTACCACCATCCTTTGATGGAAAAAATTACTTATGATAGAAAAATAGTTATTCATTAAGTCTTCAAGCCCGTGATTTTTCTACATGGGTAAAGGTTGTCAAATGATACGTACATCCAACAATTTCTGTAAATGACGTAACCGGTCCCAAGGATATTATATGAACTTGATGAAATCATTTCTACAAAGAAAAATTATGATGAATTGAATGTTATTATCCATGCCATAAGCTTAGATCTTCAACATCATGTGTCTACATGTGAAACGTCGAAGCTAGCCTGCGATATTTTTAGATATAGTATTTGAAGGAAATTCTTCATAGAAAGAAGCACGGGTTCAAAACCTAACTTATGACACTGAAAACCTTCGTATGGCTAAGAAAGACTCGTTTGAAAAACTTAATCACAACTCTCCCAATAGTGAATGCCTCACATGCGTTAGGAAAAACATTTCCAAAATGGATATTGTGTTGAAAATTATGAGATCTTTACCAGCTCGATACGAGTCTAAGAAACATGCCATCACAGAAGAAATGATCTTTCAATCCTTTCAAGAAGTGACCTTGTTGGAAAATTTAAAATCTTTGATTATGAACATTATTCTGTAGAAAAGCTTGTTTCTTCCGAAACAGCTGCTGAACCTCATTATTCTAACTCATGGGCAGACGAACGCTGTGATGATCATGTTAAAATTCATATATATACTTATATGTCATTTATATCTTAACATGTTGGCTAAACTATGGAGAAAAAATATACAAACGCTCTGGAAAAAGATTTGTCCATAAATCTTTGCCCCTTAATGAAGACGATGAGTTTCAAGATTTGAAAGACATTTGATCCTTCAACTTTCGTGGTTTTGGACATATGTTAAAAGTATGTCCTAACATGAAATATTATCAAGGAAATAAATCTCTTGCAGCATCCCTTGACGATATGCCTGATGAACATTTATTCGAAAATGAAACAGATAATTCAGCAGTTGTTGCAGAAACAAATATAGATTGTAGTCATAATTCAGTTGATGATGCATCAGATGATCTAATTATTAATTTCTATGGAAAAATTGAGGTGTTGCTTCAAGAAAATCTTCAATTGAAGAAAGAATTAGTTAAGGCAAAAAAATCTCTTTCCGAGAAAACTCATGAGAATACTTTTTTTTGTGAGGATTACACAAGAATTTTTTTCCCTTAAAGATGAGGAGATTAATACCCTAAAAAATGATCTCTAAAGGCTTTCTAGAAGTTCTGATAAAATCTCAGCCATGCTCTTTGGCAGAAATCCTTTAGATTATCAAATGTTCTTTGGCAGGAACTTCAAAATAAGTAGATAAACCTAACACTATTTTAAAGGAGACAAATCTCAAAAAGAAAAATCGTTTAAACGTTGTTCTTTATGTGGCAAATTTAGACATGCTGATTATGATTTTTGAATGTGGTTTGTAGTAGTGCTAAGGGGTATCGTTCAAACTCGAACTTGTGAAGGAAATTGAATTTTAGATTTAATAAAATTATACATACAAAAATATTAACAATATGGGCGAGAGTACTGGGACTTATGATTCCATTAAACTTCAATTTCATGCAGTTCAAATAACAATTCTAAACTATGATAGCTCATAATATAAAGTTTCATTGACTCTAATTCATTGCCTAAAGTAGATTTCGAAAGTAATGGGTGTAAATCTAAAGTATGGGATATCAAAACATTTAAGTAAGTATAACTCATCAATTGAAAAGACAACCATTCAATGATAATCATAATTTCATTAAATAACTTGGCAATTAGTCATAAAAAGAATTAATATAATTACCACATTCTGGAAATTTGACTTCCTCCGTCATCCCAGTGTTGGGTTCAGATCATCATGATGAAACACGCTCAAAATAATTTATTATGGCTCAAAAATGGTTCAAAATGATGAAATGGAGAGAAAATGGTGAAAATCGGGAAACTGCAACGTTTATAGGCGTTACAGAACACCGTTAGAAAGAACGATAAATTGAAAGTGTTGTTTAACCGTTGCATACGACCCGCACCCTTCTGTCGTTGTTGTTGTTGAAGAACGACTGCTCTGTCTGGTACGTTCTTCGTGTTCTTCAATGGCAGTAGCAGCAGCAGAGGAAAATGGTTTGGTTGATTTTTTCTTCCTCTGCAGCTCTCCCCTTGACTCCCCAAACTCTCGACACCTTCTCTGGTTCCCGAGAACCTATTTTATACTCAACAGGGTCATCCAATCTCTGTGTTAACTCCGGAAATCACTTCATAACTCGCCATTGAATAAAATATACTCGGGAATATTTTTCTTCCCTATTTTACCTCCTCACGCGTTGATTCTCTGCCAACACACTCTGAACAGGTCCATACACGTTCCAAAATGTTCATCGAGTCATCAGAACACGTTCAAACTCCCCAAAACCCGTGAAATATTCTTCCCGAGAAAGTGTTGCTCTGTTTACTTCTACGCGAGAATCCAGCCAATTTTAACCGAGTCCAACACCCATCTCATCTTTGTTTGGTCCATTAGGACAAACCCAATTGATTTCATCCATTTAGTCTCAATGAATCACGTCTGAAAATTAATCGAAAGTCTGCAGTTGCATGCATAGTTTTCCCGCCATTTTTCTGTTTTGAATTGGTGAAGAAGCTGGTCGCCGCTTATCCAGTCTGGGGTGCGAATAGCACTTGCTCTGGGGTGCAAATAGTATTTTTTTGGGCGTAAATAGTAATTTTTATGGGGTTCCTCCGGTGCATTTCTGGGCTGCTTCCGGTGCATTTCTGGACTGCCTTTAGTATTTTATCCTGGGGCGTAAAACACCACTTTTCGAGCCAATTTTCCGCATGAGCTTATTTCTCTAAAAATACCCTAGAAACACAAAAACACCATAATAAGAATAAAATCAAGCACTAACAATAGAGACACTAAGGACAATTCAGACACAAAAAATGTGTCTATCAAATACCCCCAAAATTATTATTTGCTAGCCCTCGAGCAAAACTAATCTTGAAAAATAACATCCAAACTCACTAGGTGTCTTTAGTGACCGAGTTAATCTCAGGAGGGTTTACCAGAGGTGTACCCACAAAACCAATACTCCAGACCCTAGCTATCTACGCAGAACCTTGGAAGGCACTAAAGAATCTCCTTGGTTGGCATACTCTCATTGACTACAGGAGGAAGTATCCTGATGCGAAATTCCAATTGTTGTACACGAGTTTGCACTCAAGCATACTAAAATTCATATATAAGTGACAGAGCTCTACTCAGATAGTTTCTGGACATCATAACCGGAGTCAACCAATCACATGGAAAGATTAAGAAGATGGATAAAGAGAAAAAGTAGATGGTTTAAAGTGAGCGATGTTTCCCATATCTGTCTGAAGGCCTCTGCCAAAGTGAACCTATCCTAATGGACTGGGATACCGGTCTAACTAATATCAACACACTGACATATACAAGGGGACCAGTGGTCGATAAACCTAACTCTAGGTCAACACAACTGGCATATACAAGGGCACCAGTGGTTGACTTTATTGAATTTATTTCGGTTGGCTTGATGGTCAGGTCTCAATATTATTTTTTTTTTGGTATCTCAAACACTCTATGTCACCCTAGCAATAGTAACCACTTGAATCGTGTGCCCACCAAATCACTTAAAAAAATAAAAAACAGAAGGATTAGGATTCAACGAGATATGGCGAAACTACCATGTTTTTTTTAAAAAAAAATTATAACACCTGAGCTCTGTGCTTTTATGAATAGACTCTTTAGATGTTTCCATCTAATCAGATTGGTTCCTCAACTCCTACAACCAAGATGCTCCCATCCACTTAGATTGGTTAGTGCAAACCTTAATAGGCATAAATTTCTAGGCTCTGGAGTTTAATAATTGCAACTAAAAAGTTTCTCCCATACCCCCAAACTTAAATCTAACATTTTTCTCAATGTTCTAAAGATAAAATTAAAAGCATGAACAAGGAGAAATTGTTACCGCTTGAAGCAAGAGAGTTGAGGAAAGATATTACCGTGTTGCATGAGATTGGGTTACCTCCCAAGAAGTGCTAACTTTAAAGTCTTCAGCAAGACTTAGGAAAGGATTAGTCAACTCGAACCGTATAACAGTAGCCGGAATAATTGTAGGTCTTCAAAACCAAATAGAGCTGACCAAAGGAAATTGCAGTAAACCAAGAAAATGAACAAGACTAGCGTGCCCTTACCTAGTTTCCTGATAACTATCGCTAACTTTGGTTCAGGTTTAGGTTTTATGAAGGGTCTAAATAAAATATTCTCCTCGGATGCATTTCCTCATAGGTTGGATCCAAATTATTAGGTCATAGAGTATGGAAATACTCAAATAAGAACTTAGAGTCACAAAATAATAACCTAAATTACTGAGGATCCTCTAAGTCAATCAGATTTGACTTACATAATTGACCACAATGAGAGTAGTGGTCATTATTAGGAAAATGTGTCGATTCTATTAACCTAAAGTTCTTAGGCTTAGTTTCAGAACTTAATATTCGACTCATTTTAAATATAAACGTTCCCACATTTGGAAGAAAACTATTTGGTGGGAAAACAAAGTCAATCTGGGTGTTATTGCCTGGGCTAACCACATCAACCAGAGGATGGGTTTTTTATGACTGGACTTCTTCTTGGACATTATTAGGTTCGGGAGAGCTAGTATGACGGTAATCTGGCACAATGGTTGAGGCACATATATCAAGTCCCAAGTGAGGGACCTTTCTAAGAGTTAAAGCACATGGAGAATGATAATCACCCCCAAACTTAGATTTTTTTCTGTCTCTAGAAAGACTAGTCACAACTTCCCTAGTTTCAAGGTCATCAGATTCCTGAAAATGGTCAATTGATTCTTCTAAGTTGGGTACATCCTCACTCACATCGATGGGTTCATATTGTTTTTCTAAGTCTATTGTTTCTAAATCGCTAGACTCAGAATATACCCTTTCCTCTAAACCATCATTGGCTTTGTAATAAGGAAATATTACATCGTCTAAAACAGGGATACTTCCAGTCAAATCCTCTTCCTTTTGAATAGGTGAATAATTATTAAGATTATTTGGATTTGAACTAGAAATAATATTATCATTGTAAAGCTCAATTGGAGTAACAAATTCCTGATCACTATGCCTATATGTGTCTGATTCTTCATCAACACTATCCTCATCAGAATCATCATTATAATAACAAAATGATTGAACCTCATCTAAACAAGTGGTGTTACCAATTCTAACCTCGTTATCTTGATTATGTGAATAACTATCTTCATTCTCAAGGGTATTATTCCGTACATTATATTGGCAACTCAAATTATTTCGAGCAACACTTTCGTTCGTCTCTAACTCAAGTCTATTTGTCGACTCAGCTATCCTCTCAAGGGTCTCTTCCAAAGAAAGTTACCTTAATGTTGGATCTAATTTTTGAGTTAATCTATTGAGGATATCTTCTAAAGATTCAGTTTTTGTTGCAGTCCTTTCATCCATAACTACGTTGTTCACCTCATCTAATTTATACGTCGATTCAGCTAACTGACGTGATGACTCAGCTAAATTCCTGAGAGACTCTTCTAGAGAAGGAATAGGAACTGAAGGATCGTAAAAAGGACTATTCTTCAATAGTTTGATTGTATCCTCTAAAGACGAAGAACTAGTATTATAATCTTCTTGCACGTATGACTGATGCGCGCGCGGATAGTAATTGGGCTCACCATGGTATGACCCAAAACCTTGAAAAGGTTGGCGTCCCCAACCACTATTCCCACCATGGTCATAAAACTGATGATGTCCATATTCAAATTCAGGTCGATACTCATTGTATTGGCTTTTATCATACCAGTTCGACATTCTTAATTGCAATGAAATTCTACACAATCACAAACAAGGCTGACTCGACCAAATCAAACCTATAAAATCTAGAAAACAAAAAGCATGATGGCTCCACTTAGATTGTTTCTAGACCAACTTCTAATCCTTTAAAAGGGAATTCGTTACAATTTAAGCAAACCCCTCTGGAATCAATCCGAGCTAATGTAAATGAAACAGAGACGAGGGAAGCCCAGTGGAGCTTTGATACCCAAGGTCTCACCGGCATTAAAAGGCAGCACGTTTCAACTTACATCAACCATCATGAACTTTAAAGTATGCTTAAAAGAGTAACCAATATCTTTCGAAAGATTTTCCTACCAAGCTCGTTACCCTATAGGTCTCGTTCTAATCAAATTTTAAGCTTGGGTTCGCGTTAGGTTTCATTTTCCTAAGGCGGGCAAGAAGGGAACGGTGATGAAATACAAACCCTTATCTTGTATTGGTCAGGCCTTGCCCTTTACTAGGAATTTAAAGCATCCGGTTCAGTCCTCAACATATAATCACCTTAAGGCATATAGTAAACCCGCTTGCAGGAGATTCGCGGGTGTTTCGAAAGACTTACCTCCTGTACCAGACGGGCGATGAACCGCTGTAGTCGACTCGGGCCATTGACTCCGGTGTCAGTATGCGAACCTGAGGGGCCGAGACGATATCGTAATCGTCGTCCTTCCCTGTACACAGTTTATATTTAAATTACCCTTCCGTAGGGTTTAAAAAAATAAATAATAATGTCCCGATTGTCCAAAGTCCAAAGTAAAGTGCAAAAATAAAAATAAAATTACAAATATTTCCTAATACAATTCTAAAAGAAATTAAAAAAATTAAAAAAATAAAATAAAAATAAAATAATAAAACTAAATCCTAAAAAAAAATTATTTGTCTTCTTTTTTCTTCTCTTTTAGCTTTAAGCTTTGTTCCAAGTCCTTAGTATCCAACTTCAAACCTGTAAATCAAAGACACACCCAAAAAAACGTAAAAAGGAACAAATGAAAATAATAAAAAAATAAAAATAAACCTAAAAATTCTACCTAAACACAAATCCTCGTCGGCAGCGCCAAAATGATTAAGGTTTTTGAATGTGGTTTGTAGTAGTGGTAAGGAGTATCGTTCAAACTCGAACTTGTGAAGGAAATGAAATTTTAGATTTAATAAAATTATATATACAAAAATATTAACAATATGGGAGAGAGTACTGGGACTTAGGATTCCATTAAACTTCAATTTCATGCAGTTCAAATACCAATTCTAAACAATGATAACTCATAATATAAAGTTTCATTGACTCTAATTCATTGCCTAAAGTAGATTTCGAAAGTAATGGATGTAAATCTAAAGTATGGGATATCAAAACATTTAAGTAAGTATAACCCGTCAATTGAAAAGACAACCATTCAATGATAATCATAATTTCATCAAATAACTTTGCAATTAGTCATAAAAAAAATTAATATAATTACCACATTCGGGAAATTTGACTTCCTCCGTCGTCCTAGTGTTGGATTTAGATCATCATGATGAAAACACGCTCAAAATAATTTATTATGGCTCAAAAATGGTTGGAGAGAAAATGGTGAAAATCGGGAAAATGCAACGTTTATAGGCGTTACAGAACACCGTTACAAGGAACGATAAATCGAAAGTGTTGTTTAACTGTTGCATACGACCCACACCCTTCTGTCGTTGTCTCTGTTGAAGAACGACTGCTGTGGCTGGTCCGTTATTCGTGTTCTTCAATGGAAGCAGCAGCAGAGGAAAATGGTTTGGTTAATTTTTTTCTTCCTCTGCAGCTCTCCCCTCGACTCCCCAAACTCTCGACACCTTCTATGGTTCCCGAGAACCTATTTTATACTCAACAGGGTCATCCAATATCTGTATTAACTCCGAAAATCTCTTCATAACTCGCCATTGAAGTACCTCCTCACGCGTTGATTCTCTGCCAGCACACTCTGAACAGGTCCATACACGTTCCAAAATTTTCATCGAGTCATCAGAACACGTTCAAACTCTCCAAAACCCGTGAAATATTCTTCCCGAGAAAGTGTTGCTCTGTTTACTTCTACGCGAGAATCCAGCCAATTTTAACCGAGTCCAACACCCATCTCATCTTTGTTTGGTCCATTAGGACAAACCCAATTGATTTCATCCATTTAGTCTCAATGAATCACGTCCGAAAATCAATCGAAAGTCTGCCAGTTGCATGCATAGTTTTCCCGCCATTTTTCTGTTTGAATAGGTGAAGAAGCTGGCCGCCCCTTATCCAGTCTGGTGGTGCAAATAGTAATTTTTTGGCGTAAATAGTAATTTTTCTGGGATTCCTCCGGTGCATTTCTGGACTGCTTCCGATGCATTTATGGGTTGCCTTTAGTACTTTATCGTGGGGCGTAAAACACCACTTTTCTAGCCAATTTGCCGCATGAGCTTATTTCCCTAAAAATACCCTAGAAACACAAAAACACCATAATAAGAATAAAATCAAGCACTAACAATAGAGACACTAAGAACAATTCAATGCTCAAAAACGATGTCGAAGCTTTAAGAAAAACAATACTCTTGCTACAAAGCTTCAAAATGATATGCATACAAATCTCTACGAAGGAATTTTTATATGGTCACATCCAAAGTAAGACGACGGGAAAAAGGATGAGAAACAAACTCTCATTCGTAACTCAAAAATAAAACCGCGTTTTTAGGGGCCACCCCAAAGGATTTAGGGGCCATTAATTTATACCCAGCCAAAGACTCTAGTTAAGGGGTACCCTATATGATATTGAAGTTACATAAATGCCCTTATGGTAAAACTGTATGAAAACCAAATCAAAAACAATTCTACTCATTTCAACTCTTCTTCTTCCAGTTTCCTATTATCTTTCGATTGTGGAAGAAAAAAAAAATTCCGCTCTAAAGTCAAATGGCCCCAATTAGGTAAGAATCTATCATTTTTGGGGTTTATTTCGCTTTAATTCGGCGAATCGAGAAAAAATAATTCTAGGGTTTTCGGTTATTTATCCAAATTCGGGCGATATTCATGCTCCTTTACTTCCGAATGTAGTCGTGTTCTTCATTTCTCAAGAACATCGACAGTATTCGGGAGAAATATTTGATGGTTATCGGCCGAATATTGTTGGTCATATCTTCCTGGATACAAACTGGTAATAATCGGTAGTTTAATGAATTTTTTGTCTCCCGAATATATTTAAGTAGAAACACAGTATTCGGAAGTACTCACTACCGAATATATATATATATTGAAAAATCTCAAAATTTCTGATATAGGAAAAATCCCATTTTGGGGCCAGTATTTATTCGGAATACAATATAATGTTATATACTTCCGATTATTTCAATTTCAAAATTTGAAAAGTATAAGTTTTTCCCAAATTCTGATTTTTGGTCCATCGTACATTCGGGACTTTACAAAACAGTTATCCTCCGAATATAGCAAGTTCAAAACAAGCCACGCCTTGGCTCTAGGTGGTTCCAAGGGCCAATATAGAATGTTAGACAGCCCATATTCGGAAGTTTGGGTAACTAATTATACTTCCGATTATTGCAAGTTCAAAATTTCAAAAGTATCAGTTTTTCCCAAATACTGATTTTTGGGCCATCGTACATTCGGGACTTTACAAAAAAAAATTATCCTCCGAATATTACAAGTTCAAAACAAACCATGCCACGGCTCTAGGTGGTTCCAAGGGCCAATATAGAAGGTTAGACAACCCATATTCGGAAGTTTGGGTAACTGAGTTGACTTCCGATTATTGCAAGTTCAAAATTTGAAAAGTATCAGTTTTTCCCAAATTCTGATTTTTGGGCCATCGTACATTCGGGACTTTACAAAAAAATTATCCTCCGAATATTACAAGTTCAAAACAAACCATGCCATGGTTCTAGGTGGTTCCAAGGGCCAATATAGAAGGTTAGACAACCCATATTCGGAAGTTTGGGTAACTGAGTTGACTTCCGATTATTGCAAGTTCAAAATTTGAAAAGTATCAGTTTTTCCCAAATTCTGATTTTTGGGCCATCGTACATTCGGGACTTTACAAAAAATAATTATCCTCCGAATATTACAAGTTCAAAACAAACCATGTCATGTCTCTAGGTGGTTCCAAGGGCCAATATAGAAGGTTAGACAACCCATATTCGGAAGTTTGGGTAACTGAGTTGACTTCCGATTATTGCAAGTTCAAAATTTGAAAAGTATAAGTTTTTCCCAAATTCTGATTTTTGGGCCATCGTACATTCGGAACTTTACAAAACAATTATCCTCCGAATAATATAGTCGTGTTTAGAAATACCAACTTAATCGGTAGATAAGAATTTAAGTTTTCCACCGAATGTCTTATTCGGAGGTAATACGTGTATCGTTAACAACCGATTGTAGTGCACCAATGATACGAAACCTCAACGGCCATATTTTCAGAAACCTCAACGGCCATATTTTCAAAAATTAGATCCGTTGGAACTAATCTATATAAGGAGGGTAACCCCTCTCAGTTATTATTGAGTAACAAATCTGAATGAAAAACCTTTTCAATGGCAAGTCCATCATCAATCGACAACATACTTCGAAGATGCAAGCGAACAACTACATCAATTGCAGCAAGGGAAGAAGAAATACAAAAAAGGAACAAACAACCCAAAAAAATTAAACCATCGTTAGTGGCAACGGAGGAGGAGGAAGAGGAAATCAAGGCTAAGAAGCGAGGTCAAGAACAATTCCATCATAGAGAAAGATTAAAACAAGTTGAGGAAGAGACCGAATGGATAAAAAATTATTACATTGTGAAAGATCTACCCAAAGAACAGCAGGACGATCGTATATTTTGGATTAACGTTTCATTGGGTCCTTTTGTTGGTAAGTACAAGAAGCCACGCCACAATTATGAACCATCCCATGTTTCTTCAAGGGTGCACCATGTTATAAAATTGTGCACCGAGTACAACCGTATTCTTGCTAGGCACAGAGACGACAGGTTTGCGGCACAAGATGCTTATTCCAAGTGGAGAGGAGAGTCGTTTCTACATTTCGAAGCCGCGTTGATTGTTGCATCTCGGACTGGGAAAAAAGAACATGTGATGTTTGAGTGCTGTAAATTCAAATTTTTAATATTAATCGGCGGTTTGATAAAATATGGAATTCCCGAATATGATTAATCGTATTGAAGTGTTATAATACTGTTGTTCCGATTACATAGTTTCAAAAAAAATTATAATCGTGCCTCGAAAAAAAACGATCAAACATCGTCATCATCCGAGGGGATCAATTCGAGTAACTCAGCGGGAAAGTTGTTGTCCATAACACGATCCCAATCAACCATGTTGGACTCATATTGTTTCACCCAATCCTTGCAATGGTTCATCGGGAAGTAATCGTGCCACTTACTCAACGGAGGTAACGGACAATCTTTCTTTACTCTTAAACCGATAAAATGCATTTCATTCACAAATGCCATTACGATTCTTCTATCTTTAACCGACTCGTCGCAAGCCGTTCTTGTGGGTGCAAACGTCATGCTAAGTCCATACATAGGAGGAACGAAGAAATGTACCACGCAATTCAAAACGTCCGCTAGGAGATATCCAAATTTAGGCATTGTCATCCAATACTTGGATCCGATTGTCTTCAATCCCTTTCGACACTTCACACGCGCAACTAAGTCTTTGAACTCTTGTTCTTTGTCGTATCTATCTCCTCGCCTCATCATCTCCATATAAAAACCCTTGTCCTTCACTAGTTGTACCGCCATCTTATTTCTTAAATATTGGATTGGGTGACATCTTCGATATCCGCCTCTCTAAAGTAACCCATTTGTTCCGTAGCAACGTGAAACCCACAATTTCCATCCCCATCAACCTCGTCGGTCGACAAAACAAATGGAATGATAAGTGGAGGGAGTTGTTCCAAATACTCTTTGTATATTGTATATGTGGATCGATTTGGTCTTCCATTAAGATCTCTAGGGCAACGAAGAGTACCTTTGTCCTCTTTTATAGTAAGAATTTCCATTGGTTGGGTTTGTTGCGAGGCGTTCATTTGCTCAACAACTTCTTCGACAACATTGGGTTGACTTACTTGAGAAGGCTCTGTAGAGATCTTTGGCCTTACTTGTCGGGTGGTTGGTCCACTTTGATCATTTCTTGGACGACCTCTTTTCTTAGGTTCCGGCTCATCTTCAAATTCGGCTTCCGAACACTCGTGCCTAGACAATATTCTTTTATTAGACAAATACTCCTTCAACTCTTTTCTTTGGATGGTTCGACACTTCGGTGTTCGGCCTACCGGTGTTCTTTTGCTTAATAGGTTCATCAACCTCCCTTAAACAAGGGTGAAGGGCTTCCTCCAAATTATGCATCAATATTTGCTTTTTGGTGCCGTTTGATGTAGCGTAACGCTCGGCTATTCGTGCATACAATTCCGACTCGAAGAAAGACGGACCATCAACTACCGGGGTGTTCGGAGTGAAATTTAATTGCTTCCAAAATGGGTGAATATCATCGATGTCAATCACTTCAACATACCTACCCAACTTATGACGACATGGGAGTCCAATACCTATCATATCCTTGCAAACACAAACCGTATTCTCGTCATCATAAGTTTTATATAACTTCAATTGTTTCATCATGCGATTTATTGCCCATCTTGAAACTTTATGAACAACTCCCCTTAGAAGCAATTTTTCCTTAATATGTTCCATCGGGAATTGGTGTACACTAAATTGCATACATTTCCTAATCTTTACGAGATCACGATTGGTGAATTCATGGATTGCTTCTTGGATCGACACAACTCCATTTTGACTACCAATTAGTATTTTCTTTAGTCGACCATGAGACCCCTCCGCAATGCTTGTCGCCTCGTTCTTGAAGTTACGATATTCATATGTCCATGCAAACACAAACCTCTCCTTAATCGTTAACCATTGTGTTTTACAATACTCAACCGGTTTTGGGTAGTCCGTGCTGTATTCATCCTCAAATTTCTTCAAGTTACATTCGTAAATTTCCTCGGTCATCGACCAAACGATTTTGTCCCATGCTTTCATGAACATTTTCCAAATTATTCCATCCTCCTTCCACTTTTCTTCAAATAGCCTATCCTCTTCCTTACGTTCTTCCAAGGTTAATTTACTAATGGCTCATCCTCTTCCTTTGACCTCTTGGTACCCTTCCTTGGTCTTTTAGCTTGGAAATGATGATGGCAATTGGTTTTGAGATTGCATTGAATGTGCCACGTACATTGCAAGTTTTGGGCTTCCGGAAACACTACCGTTATTGCATGCATTAAGGCTTGATCGTTATCCGTTACAATAACCCTTGGAAAATTATCACCGTTATAAATGGACCTCAACGTCTCCAACATCCAAATGAAACTCACATTGTTCTCATGATCCATTAAACCCCATGCAATCGTAAACGTGTTTTTGTCCGAAGTATGGCAAGCAATGTTCAACAACGGCATGTTATACTTGTTCTTATAAGTAGCATCTATCAACAAAATTTGATGAAAGCATTGAGCCAATTGGATCATTTCGGGATGTGCCAAGAAAATACGAACCACTATACCATCCTTTTTTCCCTTCTCAAGGTGTAGCCGTGTAACTCCGCTAACCACTCCGATTGTTGCATGACCGTTCTACCATCCCAATCAGTCCTTTTATCGTAGCTAGGGCCGACTTAATTGTAGACAAAGAAGACAAGTTGTCGGGATCGTCCGCCTTTATTTTACTTAAGATCGCACTCGCTTTTTGGATCCGCATAGACCTCACCGTCTGCATTTGATGTGGTTTAACTTGGCAACCATTACATGTCCAATTAAATCCAACGGATCATCATGGTTGTGACAACCGTTATCAACTTTATACATTTTACTCTTTACCTTTAATACCATCGGGCTTATAGAAGACAATCTTAAATGGGCATCCTATCTTCTTGGTATTGCTTCGGTATTTCCTATTCGTCTTCCGTATGTACTTACTATTCTTTCCCTCGTGACTCTTTCGCGTCCCACCTCGCTCACAAATCATTTCAAATCGAGTGTCACTAACATGATTATTTTGAACTACCACACATGTTATCTTTTGCCTTGTTCATAAGCCATTCCTTTGCCTCCTTCTTACTTCCAAATGTCTAAACGTGCATAAAACAAAACAAACCTAATAAGCATAACCATTTAACATATAAATTTTGAAAAAAAGAAAAAAGTAGTAATGAGTATACCAAATCGTTTGCATAGTATAGGGAAGTGTCGGGCCTCAAATAGAAGTCATCAACAAACTCTTCAACGGCCTGCATATGAAAGCAACAAATTATTATACAATAATCGGAGGTTATTAAATAAGTCAAACTTCCGAATATTCTATATTCGGAATCCTATCGGTTACCCAAAACACCCGATCTATGCAAATGAATGTACACAGTTTACTGAGTGAAAAAAGATATATTCGGAGGTAATTAAATAAGTCAAACTTCCGAATACTTTATATTCGGAATCCTATCGGTTACCCAAAACACCCGATTTATGCAAATGAATGTACACAGTTTACTGAGTGCAAAAAATGATATAATCGAAGCTAAAATATATAGTAAAACATCCGAATATAAATAACCGGGAGATAACTTTAATCGATAAACATCCGATTTTCAAGTTTTCGGAAATTTTATTTTGAGGCCACTGTTATATTCGGCAGTCAAATAATGTTAAACTATTACCGATTGTAAAGGATAAGAATACTGAGTTTTGAAATTTTCTGAGGAATTCGTTTTTGGGGCCATTCGGAGGTAAATAACTCTACATAACTACCGAATGTAGATATTTTTGGAAAACCAGTTTGGGGTTTTTCTCATATTCGGCAGTAAACTAGTATCTTGTAACTACCGAATATACATATTTGGTACTCAGTGTGTTATATTCGTAAGTTTAATCTAGAAATTATCTACCGAATCTGGGTAGTTCATGGCATTCAATGCATGCAATAATCGGTTTTTCTTGTTTACAAAAGCACACAAACGCATGCAAATCGAGTATTTGAGTTTCTTAACACAATACCTGTGTTTTACATGCATCGTTAGCTTCAATATCATGCGATTCTCCATTTTCTTCCATGAAAGGGTCGTCTATGTTTTCCTCTCCACAAAAGTTTGGATCATTCAACATATACCCCAAATCGTCTTCTCTAAACGGTCGTGAACCCTCAACATTTTGTTCTTCGTCATGATTCTCACCTTCTTCTTCGTATCCATCCATTTTTGTAGTGATAAAATGGGTTTTCTCTTTTTTTCCTTCACCTTCTTCTCTATAACTCTAACAACTCAAAAATTAAAAAGAAATGGAAAAAATGAAACACAAATCATTCTAATACTGCAGCGACTACAATCGGAAGTATGGGAACGATTTTGGCTTCCGATTGCATTCGGAGGGTAACAATGTTATCATATCCTCCGAATATATAAGGGTAATTTCGCCATTACAAATTACGCGAGATAAGGGCTGGCTACATTTTCCCTTTGGGTGACCTTTTTTGTTTTATTATTGGCCCCTAAATCCTTTTGAGTGGCCCCTAAAAACGTCAGGAAAAATAACCTTAAAGCGTCTTCTGGTGTCACCAGTGATAGGTCGTGCATATATATTGGTGACACCAGTATAGACAATACTCGTCACTACATAATTGTAGTAATGGGCGCATCTCTATTATTAACTTGGGAATATGGAAACTGCACAAAATATCATAAGATTCAATCTTCTGATATTAAGTTTGCTCAAGTAAAAACCATCAAAGCGTCAACACAACCACAAAGAACCAAAACTATTATCCTTACGACACCTTTTAAATTAACCTTTGATAAATACCAAATAATATTTACAATTTTGTCCATAAATAAAAATAAGGAAGAATCCCCTCGTACTCTTATTTTTACACCATCTCACATTTTGAGAGACATTTTTCTAATAAAACTTAAAAGGCAATATGGTTGAAGCTAATATTTTGGAGATATGCTCGTCTTACAAAGCTCTATATACCCATAAAAAATGAGCACATTCCGAAATACCAAACCTCACCATCTGCCAATCTTAATTTTAACGGTTAAAAATTCATTGGTTTTCAAAGTCGTAGATCGCGGAGTTATACATTTCAGAATGTACTCATTTTTTTATGAGTAGATAGAGCTTTGTAAGACGAACATGTACCGAAAATATTAACCTCAAATACTCTACCATTTAGTTTTCGTAAAAAAAATGTTCAAAATGTGAAATAGTATGAGAATAAGAGGGCGAGGGTATCTCCTTCAATTAAAATAAATATAAAAAAAGGATGTCTTTATAGCACGTTTGGATATAAATCTGTTTCGAAGTCATAAGCAAAAATATCCTTTTTTACAAAAATTAACTTGTCAACTTTTATAAGTCGTTTTAAAATTCGACGGCCAAACTAACTTCTGATTTTTTGATTTCTGAAAGTCGAAAAGCTAATTATGTCGTGCTATCCAACAGGCTATTAATCTTGGAATCAAAGTCAATCCTAGTCCAACTGGGGAAAGTCGCCCACCAGTATGCGCCATCCACGGCGATCACCAGAAGCAGCGAAATAAATCGAGCGGCCACCAAGATAAGCTAGAAGAGAGATAGAGGTTTTAGTATCTACTATCGGTGTTTTACCATGTTTTGACGATCCTAGAAGCTAAAATCAACCAATCAGAAGAAAGCACTCGGATCGCTGCTCATTCACTTTGTCTGTTATAAATACCCCCGAATATTTCTTCCTCATTCTCATATCATTATACTTTATTCAGAACAGATTCCCTTCTCTTCTTTCGTTCAGGTAAAGCTAGAAACCCTAACCCTAGTTTTTCAATTTTCATCTTCTTAATCATCTAATGGCATTAGCTTAGTGTTGTCAAGTTCTTGATTATAATCTCTATTTTTTTTATCTGATTACAGTTCGTTTTGATTTTGTAGATCAATTTGAAGCTATGGCTCGTACTAAGCAAACCGCTCGCAAATCTACAGGAGGGAAAGCTCCAAGGAAACAGTTAGCAACTAAGGTGTGTTTTGATTATAACATAATGTTTCGTATGACCGATTAGTATCGCATTTTCTTCTCCGATTGTACGTGGTTCTCCCATTTCTAGATTCTAGGGTTTTGAAAATTTTGTGCCCGATTTAATAATTTGGAATATAGTCTGATTCGAACGAATCTTTTTCGTTTGATTTTGTTAATTGACTAATGAATTTGGTGCCCTGTGGTCTTATTACTGTAATTGTGGATAAAATTTGTTCAATTGAAATTAAACAATTCTCAACTATCTAGTAACATTTGGTTTTGTTTGTTATCTTGAAGGCTGCAAGAAAGTCTGCACCAACCACTGGTGGAGTGAAGAAGCCCCATCGTTACCGCCCTGGTACTGTTGCTCTAAGGTATGTAAACTGTGATAACATTACTATGTTTATCTTATTTGTCACTCCATGTTTTTGATTAAAAACCCTAACTCCAACTAATTTCTGTGTGTATTGGACTATTATCAGGGAAATCAGGAAGTACCAGAAAAGCACTGAGCTCTTGATACGTAAGCTTCCATTTCAACGCCTTGTTCGTGAAATTGCTCAAGATTTCAAGGTAACTTTTTAGTCTCTCTGTTAATATTTGTCTGGAATATAGAATTGTGTTTTGATTTCTTTCTGACACTAACATTTCTGTCTATGTTTGTATGTATAGACTGATTTGAGGTTCCAGAGTCATGCTGTCCTTGCACTTCAGGAGGCTGCTGAGGCTTACCTTGTGGGACTTTTTGAAGATACCAACTTATGTGCTATTCATGCCAAGAGGGTGACCATAATGCCTAAAGACATCCAACTTGCAAGGCGTATTCGTGGGGAGCGTGCTTAGGTTGTCAATTAATCTTTTGATTTCCCATATGCCATATGGTTAAATTTTCCTTTTAGTTCTTGCGGTGTTAATATAAGCATGTTTTAGTTTCTATGATGCAAAGACAAGACAATTTCAAACTCAATAGGTCGTTATCTTTCACAACTATTTCATTGAATTAATAATTTCTCTTTCTTTTCTTTTTGGTGGGAATGGGAATTAATGAATGAAGCAGATCATTCCCTTTCTTTCATCTTTTAGTTTTATGTGTTGTTAATGCGACTATGATATCAATTTTATCCATGCGTAACTTTGTAGGCGGAAATGTGTTAATTCCAATTGTATACTTGGTATCCTTCATAGAACTGTTTTGAAGAATTAGAATAGCACTCACTTCTACATGTCTATTTGGCTTAACTTTTAATATGATTGCACTGTTTTGGAGTATTAGAATAGATAGCTTTATGAAACTCTGAAGTCCGAACTTTGAATGAAAGCTGTTAATATGAACTGCTCCACTGGTAGTGAAATAGTGATGTACTAGTAACTGACTTGTGGGTAGTTGCATTCAATGTGCTTTATGGCTTGGTGAATTATTGGGCAGAAAGCTAATGAGCTATGCGCCTATGCTTACAACCACTATTGTTATTGGAAGGTGGTGGTGTGTTGATTTGTTGGTTAATGAGGGTAATACTGATCCCTATTTTGCTAGTGCCCCACTGCATAAATAGATGTTGGAAATGATACGTAGGGAGAGTACTGACGAAGATGGAGTTGGACTTGGAACGAAGTGTTCTGTTTGAATTTTGGGATGTTATGTAGCTAATAAAGATGAGTCGCAGGTTCTCTTTTCACAAGGGAGCAATTGATGGAGCGATACGCTTCCCCTAAAAGATTCAGAGCTAAGGTAGAAGCTTATTTAGATAAAGAGCTTTGCTCATCTACCCAAAACACAACCAGCAGTAACAGCAATAAACAGCCACCAGTATGACCAAATGGTTAAGAATCTCTCTATGTTATAGATAGAAGGCCGGTGAATAGCCTTCTCTTTTTTGGTTTTGTTTGTTCCTAGGTTTACTAATAGCCTGTTGTCTTATATTCTGGTTTTTTTACTGCCTGTTTCAGTGATCTTTTTAAAACATTGTTCTCTGTAGTTGTTTTGATATCTTTTTAACCCACCGACTGCTTCATCGTTATTAGGTTTGCGGTTTTCTGCACTGCTTCCGATCAACTATAGGCTGTAGTTCTGTGATATTATGCTGTGTTTAGTCTGTGTTTAACCCTAATAACTTCTCAGTCTACCTTTATCTTATGCTTTTGCTTTTGATCCTGTTCTGTTCTTGTGCACTGTGACTATTAATCATCTGACTGCTTCATTAGTTTGCTATTATAAATTTTTGCATTATCTGAACTCTCTGCAATCAAGTACTGCTTCAAAGCACTTAGCTCTGCACTATAAGCCATTTGCTATTATCTCATCCAGTGATTCAATCCTTTCCCATCTTTGTTATATATGGGCAATATTACTTCAAGTTTATTCTGACTGAAGCCCATTAACAGAACCATTGTCCTTTCACCAAGGTGGGCACGGTGCACTTAGGAAAAGCCCATTCCCTATGCACCAAGCGGCTTTTGACAACAATGAGCATCTTGGCATGGAATTGCTAAGGAATAATAATTTAACATCTAAAAGGATTAATTGCTCCACAGAAACCGAACATCCAATTTGTATTTGAAACCCTAGCCAACGATCTTTGGTATCATTGTATACACATAATTTATCATCCGTCACGTGTCGAGAGAACCACACGTGGAAGACATGATGCCACGTCTCAACACCAAGGGGCATCTGTCACTATACGAATCCATCACCAGATCGATCCAACGACGAAGAATCGAGGAGCATTCAAGGAGTAAACCATTGAGAAACACCATAAAGTAATTTGAGATGTACTTTACTCCATCCCAAGGAAGATCCGAGATCAAAGGTTGAGGAGAGTCTCGCCGACAAGGACGTGACAGGGGCATCAAACATCTGTCTGACGCGTGCAGACCATCCCAACCACCCGCAATAAACGCCCTAGCCATAGGGTATGTGTCAAACACTCCGTGGAGAAGGAGAAGGTTCGTCTTCATTCATGCATAATGTCGTTGGAAGACGCTGGGGCAGAAACGAAGATAGTAGCGGATGACACAACAACCAAGACGATAAGAACATCTGTGCTCAAAGAGAGGGACCCACAGGAAGAGCCTATAAATACCCCAACCCACTAAGGGATAGGGGGTGACCAAGTTTTAGTTAGGTAAGAGAATTCAGGAGAGAGAAGTTGAGAGAGTAAGTATGAGATTCATGTTCTTTCTAAGCTTCGTTCCTCCCTCTAAAAGCCATTCGACTTTCCTTGTAATCCTTACATACATAGTGAAACACCAACCCTCGTGGATGTAGGCCTTAGTGCTGAACCACGTAAATCTTCGTCTCATTTACATTCTGCACCTTAAGTCTTCTATTATAGTAATCGTCGTCGTATTGATCTATCATATATTATGAACCCATCAGAATCCCCTCAGTATGACCAGACAAGGACGAGCTATAAGGCTCAGAGTCTATCAGACTTCGGCTTTACGTTATTTTCTATGCACTTTATCTATTTCATTGATTTCATCCCTCGTGCGAATATTGTTTGTGAACACGAAGATATCCTCGTTTTTCTGTGTTCACAATCTGGCGCTAGAAACAGAGACTTTGTCCCGGTAAAAGATTTATCTTATCCTGTGATTTTGCTCATTTCCATGATTCCCAGCGTTATTCTCTGAAATAATAGCGCTCTACATATCTGGTTTTTCACTATGAAAGCTCTTGGGATTTGCATTCGGTTATATAATTATCCTCGGATTTAAACTGATTTAAACTAAGTACCGGATATAAGTTTTCAAGTTTTTCATTTTTAAAACCCATAAATCTATGAGTAGATCTGCGTTTATTAATTGGACATGCGTTTTCAAAATCACATCGTTTTTCAAGTTTTCATGATTCAAAACCTGTAGATCTACGCTCTATCTAGAGAACTTTTCAGATCTGTGAGTAGATCTATGATTATAAGTGTTAGGCCAAGTTTTCATGATTTAAACTCTCCGGATCTTCATTTCTGAATTTTCTTCACCTTCTACTGTGTTTAACTTGAATTAACATTGCTAACAAAGCCCACACGGATATTGTTTTTTCGTTGATGTTTTATTTATGCAGAAAAAGATGGAAAAATCAAAGGACGTGGGAAAATCCAAGGCATCGTCAAAAGATGCACAAAGGACAACCCCAGTCATGACACGCAACAAAAAAAAAGGTGACAAACCTACAGCAGCCATCAAGAGACAAGATGGAGCTGAAAGCACGATGCCCCTGGATGCCACCACAATAGCAGCAGAGGCGTTGAAGGCCGCAGCTACCAAAGCAATGGCAGCCACCCGACCAAATGAACATCGGAAAGGAATGGCAGAATCAGTGATACAACAGCCTCTCTACGGGATGCAGATCACCAACGAGCAGAACCCCTGCTAGCTGTTAGAGCATTGCTCGGTCGAACTCGCATGCGTTTCTATCTCAAGCATGTTTGTCAATGTTAGTGATCAAAACTATAAGTCTTGATTTCTATCCTATCATAGCTAAGGTCACAGACTAGGATAGAAAGTGTAGTTGAGATCAAGACTCCATGGAAATCATCATATTAGACGAAGGACTACTCAAGGAACTGGTGGATCTTTATCGACTAAAAGGTATATGGAGACTTGAACTTATCTGTCACTCAAAAGTATATTTACTCTATCTCCTACTCTTGAGACTAAAGTCGTTTTGATATAGACTTTCATTATAAACATTTGCTATTTCGAGCCGAGTTTACCTCACCTATCTATTTATCAAAATATGTGTTGGTAAAGCTTTCGCTTTAGCCTAATTCATCTTTGCATAGTGACGAAAGTCATGTTATGTTTCAATAACTTTGAGAATTGCTCTGACGAAAATGGTCTGTGAATAACGACTATATAACGTCCTCTGAGAATGTCTCAATGATTGAAATGAGAGTTTAGATTGCATAACATTTGATGGATATAAGCATTGTTGTGGAAACAGATATGTGCATAAATCCTATCCCTTGAACCAAATTTTGCTAACTTTGTTGATCAAGAGAAGTGGCGTCAGCCAAGTCCACGAATTGGCGGATGTTCTCGACCCGAGAAATTCTGCTGGAATTTGTGTACTCCTTCCATAAGCTTAAGTCCGCGAACCCAGTCCGCGAACTTGAGAGGTTATAAATCTAAAACCAGTTGTTCTTGAACTCATGTTTATTAAACTAAGGAATGCTTTGGCAAACCGTGGCTATAAGGTTCATGAACCGATTCGAGTGAATCAAACCGTTTTTGCTTCAATTGTGTCTCGTGTAGTTACATAAATATCTAAGCAATTGAACAACTCTCCATCTAGTTCATTTGAGTCATTTGGACTAGTTATGATGAAGAAGAATACGGTTGATATGAAAGTGATCATATGGCTAACCATTGGTTAACTATTGTTGAACCAACAAATGTTAATGTTTGTGTACGGTTCATAAACCCAAAATGGAACATTTCATTTGTGTGTAACAAGCTAAGTTTTTGATCTAACGGTTGAGAAATATTAGCTTGAATCTAATCAGGTTTTCATCAGACGGTGAATATTGAATGCTTTGTTACTAAGCTAACATTGATTGCAAACCCTGATTTGAAAGTGTATATAAGGGAGAACTCTAGCAACTGGGAAACCCAATCCCCACACCTTACGTGTGATACTAGTTGCATAGCTAGAGTCGATTCTCCTTTAACCTAGGGTTTTCTTCTTCTAAAACCAGGTTAACGACTTCAAGAATTCATTGGGATTGTGAAGCCAGAATGATACTACTTTTATCGTAGTTGTGTGATTTGATCTTGCTCTTTCCAATTGTAATAATTGGCTTGAGATTTATATCTCCGATAGGCAAGCCAGAAAAGAAATCACAAACACTTCGTATCATCTTTTGTGATTCCACATTTTTTTTTCCGTTGCGTCGATTAAGACTATTGTGAGGTAATTAATAATATTAGGCTGTTCTTCGGGAATATAAGTCTGGTTTATCAATTGGTTCATTTGCACCTTGATTTATCAAAAGACGGAACAAAACTCGTAGGTATATTCGCGAGAGACAGATTTATCTATTACTGTAGACTTTTCAGTGTGATACAGATTTTTTTATTAAAGTCTTCGACTTTGGGTCGTAGCAAATCTTAGTTGTGGGTGAAGTCAGCTAAGAGAATCAAGTGCGTTGCATCCTGCTGGGATCAGAGGCATTGGAGCATAACTGTACCTTGGATCAGTGTGAGATTGATTGGGGTTCAACTACATGCCAAACCAAAGTTAGTTTGGGGTAGGCTAGTGTCTGTAGCGGCTTAATACAGTGTGTGTACAATCTGGACTAGGTCACGGGGTTTTTCTGCATTTGCGGTTTCCTCGTTAACAAAATTATGGTGTCTGTGTTATTTTTATTCTGCATTATATTTGTTTATATAATTGAAATAATACAGGTTGTGTGTTGTTCAATCAATTAGAATTTCTGACCTATTGGGTTGTTGATTTAAATTTATTGACACTTGGATATTGGTCTTTGGTACCATCCAAGTTATCTCTCTTTGATAAAGACTCTCAAATTTCTATTTGCTTGAGTAAAGATCAAATCGAGAGATTGAGATATAAACTCTTTGATATATTTTTTATCTAAATTAAGTCTGACTGTATAGTTGATTCTCTAGAAAGTATATTGGAGTTTGTCCATTCAGATTTCTAATCGAATTGTTGGGTGTGGTTGTTAGACCCCCCGCATTTTCAATTGGTATCAGAGCAGGCAAACACGTTTACGACCTTACAAATCTGTGTTTGTAGCGATCTGACTCTATGGACAGAGGTGGTATCTCAACGTACCACCAGTCTTCGATGGATCTAATTACTTATGGTGGAAAATGGATATGCGAGCTTTTCTTAAAGCGCGTGATTTTCAATCATGGGTATATGTTGTTAATGGCAACGATCCTCCCGTTGTGGCAGTTGGAGATGTAAACGTTCCCAAGAATATTGGTGAATACACCCCTGCCGAGATACTTTCTGCAAAGAAAAATTCCGACGGTTTGAATGCCATCATATATGTCATTACCCCAAATCTTCAGTACCATGTGTCTAATTGCACTAAGTCGCAAGAAGCTTGGGAAATCTTAGAAACCGTATTTGAAGGTAATACCAGTGAAAAGAAAGCCAGGTTTGAAAACCTTAATTTCGAATGAGAAAGCCTTCGTATGGCAGATGAAGAAACATTTGATGAGTTTAATCACAAAGTGTCTGAAATTGTTAATGCATCTTTCGCATTGGGTAAGACTATTCCTGAAAAGGACATTGTGATGAAAATTCTCAGATCGCTGCCATCTAGATACGGTTCTAAGAAGCATGCCATCGTTGAGGGAAATAACCTCGATGCACTATCCAGAAATACCCTAGCTGGAAAGTTGAAAATTTCCGATATTGAACTTGAACAAAGAGAGAAATGTCATCTGATTAGCAACCATGTTACTGTATCTGATCGTAAGTTTCGACGTTCTCAATTGACTAACAAAAGGGATGAGAATTGCTTTAATTTGACTCTACCACTGTTTATACAACAGCTGAAGAAATTTGTTAGACAGAGAAAAAGAAAGTCTCAAAATAAAGCTCAGTCAATCAATAAAAAAGTGTAGAAAAACTATGTTAACAATTCCAATTTCATGTGCTATAAAAGTATTCACAATACTTCCAATTGTCCTGATATGGAGATAAGTGAGATAACGAAAGCATGGATGACCACTCTTGACTACTTTCCTTAGGATGATGTCAATGATGGTTCTCTTAATCTCTTTGCTGATAATCACGTCTGTCCTCCTAACAGTCCTGACTATTCCACAATAAACAATCTTACTTCCTCTGAAACTCATCTTGAAAAGGAAGTCTTACTTAAAAGGATTGAAAATCTGGAATAGCAACTATCAAAATTAAAATTGGAGTTGATCAATCGTGATTCTTACAAAAAATATCGAACTTCTTCGACTATGAATTGTCAGCAAATTTCTCCTGATTTTATATGTCATCTTGACAACAAGGATCATATAGAAAATCACAAGAATTTATCTCCTCATGTGATTCCCTCACATATTTATCAGGATAATCTTAAAACCTGTGGCACTTTGGAACATGAAAAGTTCTTCTCTGTCAAACATTTTTTGAAGAGGAAAAAGAAATCTCATACAAAACCCTCATTCTTTGTAAAAGAGGTTTCCAATAGAGTGCATAGTTTACGAAAATCAGCAATCAAGGTATTCAAATCTGTGCTAAAAGAAAGAAAGAATGATGAAGATAACATTTCCTTCTCAAAAGCAAAACAGAAACAAGGTATATCACATACTGCATCTTCTCAAAACAAGCTATCCAATTCTTTAGAGAATTGGAATAACTACAGTTTGTAATACTGTATTGATGATTTTTGTTTATCCTTCATAGACAAAAATCATAATCTTCCAGAGGCCAGTGATAAATGTTTTTGGTTATTTAGCCTAGATTTTTGGTTGTTCAAACGTTTTTGGTTAAAGAGGTTTTCTGAGGATTCTTTTAGGGTTTTGGTCAAAGGTCTTTTTGGATATTTATATCCTATCCTCAGTTGCTTAAAATGAAGTTTTTCTCCTTGGCTTAAACATTTCTTATATCTTTTCTATCATGTCTTCTTCAAGTCTTTCGAGTAAAGAAGATGATTTTTGGACTCTTCTCCTTCCCTCTAAGAAGATACGATTCGATACTTCTGATAATGCGATGAGCCCTGATATTCACGGTTCCTCTCTGGAAGGGAACATCTCTGTCTCCCAGTTTGATAAGCTCTCTCTAACTATGAATCTCGTCTTAGAACAAGTTCTTGCCCTTAAAGGTGAACTTGAAACTTCGTCCAAGAAACTTGAAGAAAAGATGGATCATCTGGAATCGAGGATTGATTTAATTGAAGATGAGCTTGATGAATACAAAGAGTTTGAGAAAAGTACTGAAAGTAAGTGAAATGCTTTTTAGGAGTTTTTGATCTAGTAAATCTTCTGTTTTTTCTTGTTTTGTCTAGAACAATAAAGGTTGGAATAGCCAATATTGTGATTACACATAACTATGTCCAACGTTTTCATCTTCATGTTTTTAGATTTATTGGTTTAAATTATAAATTGTTTGGAAGATGATTTTTGCAGTGTTAATCTTTATGGTTTTATATATTGCAATATTTTTATGGGATATGTGTGTTTGCGTCCGTGAACTTGATTGTCCCATATCTTGTCAAAAGTAAAGTCGTTCATGAGTTGATATGCATGTATTGATGAAAGCATGAATGGACTTTTGACAAATACGAAAGTTAAGCCTATATTGTCAATTATTGATGGAACATAAGTTAAAATCTTTTTTTTGCAAGGATTATGTCTATTAAATGTCGTTATGAAAATAGTGATGTAAAATAGTCTGAATCCTTGTGTATTCCGCAGTAATTGATCTTCCGTGATCCATATTTTATGTATTAATGTGTGGCTCCATAATGTGTCTTATTTTGAGCACTAAACAACCAAGTTGATTATTCTTATGATTAACCTTGTTGTTGTTCCGTAAGGTACTTTATGTCAAGCATATTGAACTAAATTAATCATCTCGTTTGGTTATTTAGTTATGACTCCATAAGTTTTCTTATGTCTGAGCGTTCTTGACTGAGTTGATTGTTTTTATGATTAACTTAGTCATTGCTCCATAGATTCTCTTATCTGAGTATGGCCAATTGAATTGATTACTTTGGTAATTAGTTTGGTTGTGTATTTCGATTAGATTAATTATGGGTTTTCTTGTGATTAATCTAATTGAGCGCTTTTAAGTCTCCATAAGTTTACTTGTGTTGAGCATATTCGGTTAAGTTAATTATGAGTTCGTTTTTGGTTAGCTTAATTGAATATTTTTGGATTTAAATTCATACTTGTATGTGATTTGTTATGTCCAAAGAAATCCTTCTTTTCTCTTCGAAATTAAGGTCGCTCATGTTGTTCCTTTGGGAATAACATATTATGGGGGAGATTTCTTTTTGAAGATGTGCTTAATTGCCAAATCTTTGTGGGGAGTGCGGCTGTGGAATATTTTATGGGTTATCTTGTATCTTTAAACTCCTTGATGAATGCATTTAGCTTCGGCTTTATGATTGCATCTAAATAAGATGATATGTGTTCTTACTTTTGGTCATGAAATGTTTCTTTCGGAAACTTCATTAGGATCTCGTTCTTTTGCCTTTGCCAATTAATATAGAACAAACTAGAAGAATGCAACACAGAGGTTGCATGTGATGAGAAAAGAAGAATAAGATGAGAAACAGATGAAAATATTAGGTTTGGAAAAGATAAAAGAGATTAATAGCTCTGAATAGAGTTTGTTTAATAACTTGATAAAATATTCAATGAATAATAATAACGAACTAAGCCTGTTTATATAGGCATGAAGAAGAATCTAAAAATAGGAAAACACTAAAAGAAGTAATTCGAAAAAGAATAAAACAGGAAGTCCCAAACTTGATAAGCAAGTAAGAAGCTTCTAGAGAATTCTTAGAGATGTTCTACATCAGTCCCCCCCTCTTGAAAGAACTCTCCCACGAGTATGTTGATCAAACATCTCCATGAAAAGAAAAAATCTCTTGAACATTGAAAATGTTAGAGATATTCCAGTTGGAAGGTAGATCAATAATGTACGCATTATTACTGATCTTTTTCAAAATCTTGAAAGGACCATACTTCTTCATCTTGGTTTTGTTGTACGTACCTGTAAGGAAACGCTCTTTTCGAAGATGAATCATGACCAAATCTCCTTCTTGGAAAAGTTTAAGTCTCTTGTGTTGGTCCGCTATTTCTTTGTACTTGGCATTAGAAACTTCAAGACCGGTCTTCACTTCTTGGTGAACTTGAGCAGCTTTGTCCAACAACTTATCAACTTGAACATTAGTTTTTGAAATTTTAGGTAGAACCACTAAATCAAGTACATGATTGGGCTCCATAGAATAAACAATCTCAAATGGTGTTTTTCCTGTAGAACGATTAACATAAGTATTGAATGCAAACTCCATATGCGACAATAAAATATCCCATTGTTTTTCCTTGTTCTCAACTATTTTTGCTCGAATTAAATTCCCAAGTGAACGATTAACAACTTCGGTTTTTCCATCAGTCTGCGGATGAGATGTTGTACTATATTGCAGTTTAGTACCGAGTCTCATCCAAAGAGATTTCCAAAAGTAACTTAAAAATTTAGTGTCTCTGTCAGACGTTATTGTTTTCGGCACACCATGTAGACGTACTATTTCTTTGAAGAACAAATAAGCTACATTTGAAGCATCATTCATTTTTTTACAAGCAACAAAATGAGCCATTTTTGAATATTTATCCACGACAACCATAATAGAATCATGTCCTCTAGCTGTACGAGGTAATCCCAATATAAAATCCATGCTAACATCAACCCAAGGAGCTTCAGGGATTGGTAAAGGAATATAAAGGCCAGTATTTTGAATCGTACCTTTAGAACGCTGACAAATCATGCACTTTTGAACAAATTTCTGCACATCTCGTTTTAAAGAAGGCCAAAAATATTTTTCTTCAACTAAGGCAATTGTCTTATCTTTACCAAAATGACCACCAAGTCCACTGCCATGCAGTTCTTGCATTAAATGGAGACGCAGAGAACCCTGAGGAATGCAAAGTCGATTATCTTTAAAAAGAAAACCATCTTGAATTATGAATCCAGCTTCTCCACTACCTTTAGTTCCACAAGTCTTCCAAATATCTTTAAAATCTGCATCATCAGGATAGACTTCTTTGATAAAATCAAAAGCTATACTTTCACTCTTAAGAGTAACAAGGAGATGAGCGCGTCTGTATAAAGCATCAGCTACTGTATTTAATTTCCCACTCTTATGTCTAATAAATAATGTGTACTGATTAATAGTGGACAACCATCGATCATGCATTCTATTTACCTTAGCTGATGTTTGAAGATACTTTAAAGCTTGATGATCTGTATTGACAACAAACTCTTTATGAACAAGATAAGGGTGCCATTGTTTCAAAGCTTTAACTAAAGCAATCAATTCAAGTTCATAGGTAGACCATTTCTTTCGTGCATCAGAATTCTTCTCACTGTGAAATGCAACTGGATGTCCTTCTTGAGATACAACAACACCAATTCCAATGATTGAGGCATCACAATCAATCTCAAAAGTATTGTTAAAATCAGGCATAGAAAGTACAGGTGTACTGCATAGCTTCTCTTTAAGAATATTGAAACTCTTGTCTGCTTCTTCTGTCCATAAAAATTTCTCTCCTTTTAAACAGTTTGTAAGTCCTGCAGCAATGGAACTAAAGTTCTTCACAAAACGTCTATAAAACGATGCCAGGCCATGAAAACTTCTAACATCTTTAAGACATGTCGGTGTAGGCCAGTCTTTAATTGCTTTCACTTTGATTTCATCAACTTCTATACCAACATCATAAATTACATACCCCAAGAACGTAACCTTGTTGGAGAGGAATGTGCATTTCTTTAAATTTGCATATAACTTATTATCAGCAAGTGCCTCTAAAACTCTTGAAAGATGTACAATGTGTTCATCTTCATTTCGACTGTATATTAAGATATCATCAAAATAAACAATAACAAAATGTCTAAGAAAAGGTTGAAGTACCTAATTCATTAAACGCATGAATGTACTTGGAGCATTGGATAAACCGAAAGGCATTACAAGCCATTTATATAGTCTTTATCGGGTCTTAAAAGCTGTTTTCCATTCATCACCAATACAGATACGAATCTAATGATATCCACTTCTTAGATCAATCTTAGTGAAAATTTTTGCACCAACTAACATGTCAATCATGTCATCCAGTATTGGAATTGGAAATCGATATGGAATAGTAATCTTATTAACAGATCTGAAATCAATGCACATCCTCCAACCACCATATTTTTTTATTACTAAGAATGACGGACTTGAACAAGGGCTCTTACTTAACCTGATAAGACCTTTTTGTAGTAATTCATTCACCTGACCATGAATAATTTCATGCTCAGTAGGACTTAGACGATAGTGAGCTAAATTAGGTAAAGGAGATCCTGGTATAAATCAATTTGGTGTTGTATATCTCTCAATGGAGGTAATGTTGTAGGCAATTCATCCGGAAATAGAGCTTTTTATTGCTGAAGTAATGACTGTATCCTTGTTGGAATTTCCACCTCTGCTTTAAAGACTTCATGCGAACTTAGTGTTTGAGAATGCAAAGACTTGACAATAGAAGCCACCAAAGCACTAGTCTTCCCATCACTGTGTTCTTTATAAACTATGACAGACCTTGAAGGAATTACAACTTTTTTCTTCCCATCCTTATAGAAAGTATACGTGTTTTCAAAACAATTACGAACAACACGTACGTCGTATTGCCAAGGTCTTCCAAGAAGTAAATGTGCTGCATTCATATTGATTACATCACATAAAACTTCATCTATATATCCAATGAACGAGAACCGAACAAGACACTTATGTGTTATATTTTCAGATGAAAAACTATTTACCCAAACAACAAAATAAGGTTGAGGATGTGGAGTCACTGGTAAACCCAAATTCTTAACTACATCAACTGCAATGTAGTTATCCATACTTCGACTGTCTATAATCATATCAACTATTTTTCCTCCAAGTGAGCATTTAGTCTTGAAAATACTATTTCGCTGAGAATAAGAAGATTTAAAAAATAATAATGGTCGAATCACTCCAATATAATGATCTCCATACATCTGACCAACTTCATCTACTTCAATAGTCTCATCAACATCAGATTCTTCCGACTCCCTTGAAGTATCGTTAACTAAACCATTATACTTTTTTAAATCCTCTTGACTACCTTGTACCAAGCCATGAACTCGACGACATTCAGATGAAGTATGACTTGACATTTGACACTTATTACATTTTTCTCCTCTAAATTTAGCATAATATTTGGATTTGGGTTTTTCTGAGGAGGAGGAAAAGATACTTGGTTTTTATTTGTGAATCGGGTGTTGGAGGTATTACTTGGTATGGAAGTAGTAGCTTGAGATGGTTGTACAGACTGAAACTCAAGCGGAATAGGAAGAATATGTGAAGGATTTTTGGGTGTTGGAGAATTAGTAAAATTGGTAGATCGAAATTGTTGTCTACCAGGGATATCATCTTGACAAGAAGAGATCTCACTGTAATTATAATATGAAGGAGAAGTTCTGAAGTTACCTTGAAATTTTGGACTTTGTTTAACAGGAAACTTTGTAGCACCAAAAACTCGACGTTCAATTCTGACTGCCTGTTGTATTGCTTCATCCATGGTGTAAACTGTTTGAGTCATTCCTTCTTGAATCACTCGATTCAAACCTTCAATAAACCTTGCTACAAGTTGTTCATCACTTTCTTTAAGCTCATTACGCGCTATCAGACTGTAAAATTCAGACACATACTCGTCTACTAACCTTGCACCTTGTCGACAAGTTTGAAGTTTAATGAAAAGTTGTTATTTATAGTCTGTTGGTAAAAATTTATCTTTTATGAGATCCTTCATTCTTCTCCAAGACTTAATTGGTGTTTTACCAAAATTTTTACGATCTTCACCAACTTTATACCACCAAGCAGCAGATCCTCCCTTGAGTTTGTAAGCTACTAGCTTCACATGAGTTCGTTCTGGTACATCCATAAAGTCGAAAAAAGATTCAACTTCATAAAACCAGTCTAATAACTCGTCTATTTTGAACCTGCCACTGAACGTAGGAAAATCAGCCTTAAGTTTATAATCAGGTAGAGAGCCAGAAGATTTTTGATTTGTTCACGTACGCCTTTCTCCATTCCAATTTCTCTCAAGATAGTCTTCAACATCGTCTTCATTGCTGCTATATCGTGAGTTATCAAACTTTGTGTAAGACTGGTAGTGTTCTCTGTCATATTTTCTATTATTATTATTATTATTTTTACTCCTTCTGAGTTGCGAGTATCATGGTTAACATAATACTTCTTTTCTTCTCGTGAAGCATATCTGGACCTATAATGCTTTCCTTCTTCCTGTGACTTGTTCTCGGCATCAGATTTTTCTTCACCTTCTGATCTTTTTCCACCATCAGACTTATCTCCAATGTTCATCTTCTTTTGTATATCATCTAATACACTTTGCATACTTGCAACATTCTTGTCAAGTTGATCTAACTTATCCGTTGCCTTTGTAAACTCAGCTCTAGTGATTTGCGCAGCCATTGAAACAACTAACGATTTTTTTTTGGTAAGGGATAGGGTTTTGAGTTGTAGAAGCGAATTGAGAATCTTTTTTGATATAAAAATCTAAAAAAGCTTGCTCAATGCCACTTAATGTAGAACAAACTAGAAGAATGCAACACGGAGATTGCAGGTGATGAGAAAAGAAGAATAAGATGAGAAACAGATGAAAATATTAGGTTTGGAAAAGATAAAAGAGATTAATAGCTCTGAACAGAGTTTGTTTAATAACTTGATAAAATATTCAATGAATAATAATAACGAACTAAGCCTATTTATATAGGCATGAAGAAGAATCTAAAAATAGGAAAACACTAAAAGAAATAATTCGAAAAAGAATAAAACAGGAAGTCCCAAACTTGATAAGCAAGTAAGAAGCTTCTAAAGAATTCTTAAAGATGTTCTACATCACCAATTTTATTGACAAAAAGGGGGAGAATTAATATGTAGTTCACACTACAAATACATATGGTTTTCGGATCATTATGAAAGGGGGAGTGGTTTCCATGATAGATGGAGTATTGACTAAGGGGGAGTGATACATATCACCGTAGTATTGTTGTTAAAGTTGTGATACAATTGAAATTTGACACTGTATAATGATACTATGACACTGTATAACAATGATTTAGAACTCTTGTATTCCTGTTGTTATAGCTACGGATTTTCAACAACGATGATACTAAACTTACAACCTTTGGGATCATTGGAGTACTTGGAAGTGACAAAGATTTTGAGTAATGTTGAAGATTAGGCATGTGGAATAGGAGCTACAAAAGTTACTTTATTTATTTTTTGTATTCCAAATGTATTAATAGTTTTACCACTAAATTTGACAAAGGGGGAGATTATTAGAGCATAGCTCGGTCGAACTCTCATGCGTTGCTATCTCAAGCATGTTTGTCAATATTAGTGACCAAAACTATAAGTCTTGATTTCTAGCCCATCATAGCTAAGGTCTTGGACTAGGATAGAAAGTGTAGTTGAGCTCAAGACTCCATGGCAATCATCATATAAGACGAAGGATTACTCAAGGAACTGGTGGATCTTCATATACTAAAAGGTATGTGGAGACTTGAACTTATCTGTCACTAAAAAGTCTATTTACTCTATCTCCTACTCTTGAGACAAAAGTCGTTTTGATATAGACTTTGATTATACACATTTGCTATTTCCATCCGAATTTACCTCGCCTATCTATTTCTCGAAATATGTGTTGGTAAAGCTTCCGCTTTAGCCTAATTCATCTTTGCCTAGTGACGAAAGTCATGTTATGTTTCAATCACTTTGAGAATTGCTCTGACGAAAATGGTCTGTGAATAACGACTATATAACGTCCTCTGAGAATGTCTCAGTGATTGAAATGAGAGTGTAGATTACATAACCATTGATGGATATAAGTATTGTTGTGGAAACATATATATGCATAAGTCCTATCCCTTGAACCAAATTTTTCTAAATTTGTTGATCAAGAGAAATGGAAGTGGCGTCAGCCAAGTCCACAAACTCAGTCCGCGAATTGGCGGATGTTCTCGACCCGAGAAATTCTGCTGGAGTTTGTGTACTCCTTCCATAAGCTTAAGTCCGCAAACCCAGTCCGTGAACTTGAGAGGATATAAATCTAAAACCAGTTGTTCTTGAACTTATGTTTATTAAACTAAGGAATTCTTTGGAAAACCGTGGATATAAAGTTCATGAACCGATTCGAGTGAATCAAACCGTTTTTGCTTGAATTGTGTCTAGTGTAGTTACATAAAGATCTAAGCAATTGAACAACTCTCCAACTAGTTCATTTGAGTCATTTGGACCAGTTATGATGAAGAAGAATATGGTTGATATGAAAGTGATCATATGGCTAACCATTGGTTAACTATTGTTGAACCAACAAATGTTAATGTTTGGGTACGGTTCATAAACCCAAAATGGAACATTTCATTTGTGTGTAACAAGCTAAGTTTTCGATCTAACGGTTGAGAAATATTAGCTTGAATCTAATCAGGTTTTCATCAGACGGTGAATATTGAATGCTTTGTTACTAAGCTAACATTGATTGCAAACCCTGATTTGAAAGTGTATATAAGGGAGAACTCTAGCAACTGGGAAACCTAATCCACACACCTTACGTGTGATACGAGTTGCATATCTAGAGTTGATTCTCCTTTAACCTTGGGTTTTCTTCTTCTAAAACAAGGTTAACGACTTAAAGACTTCATTGGGATTGTGAAGCCAGACCGATACTACTTTTATCGTAGTTGTTTGATCTGATCTTTCTCTTTCTATCGTACGAGTACAATTGTAATAATTGGCTTGAGATTTATATCTCCGATAGGCAAGATAGAAAAAAATCAAAAACACTTCGTCTCATCGTTTGTGATTCCACAATATCTTTTTTCGCTGCCTCGATTAAGACTATTGTGAGGTGATTGATAATACTAGGTTGTTCTTCGGGAATATAAGTCCGGTTTATCAATTGGTTCCTGTTCACCTTGATTTATCAAAAGACATAACAAAACTCGTAGGTATATTCGTGGGAGACGGATTTATATATTACTATAGACTTTTTTGTGTGATAAGATTTGTTTATTAAAGTATTCGACTTTGGGTCATAGCAACTCTTAGTTTTGGGTTAGATCATCTAAAGGAATCAAGTGCGCAGTATCCTGCTGGGATCAGAGGCGTAGGAGCATAACTGTACCTTGGATCAGTGTGAGATTAATTGGGGTTTAACTACAGTCCAGACCGAAGTTACTTTGGAGTAGGCTAGTGTCTGTAGCGGATTAATACAGTGTGTGTTCAATCTGGACTAGGTCCCGGGGTTTTTCTGCATTTTCGGTTTCCTCTTTAACAAAATTCTGGTGTTTGTGTTATTTCTATTCCGCATTATATTTGTTTATATAATTGAAATAATACAGGTTGTGCATTGTTCAATCAATTAGAATATCCTACCTATTGGGTTGTTGATTTAAATTGATTAGCACTTTGATATTGGTCTTTGGTACCATCCAAGTTATCTCTCTTTGATAAAGACTCGCAGATTTCTATTTGGTTGAGTAAAGATCAAATCGAGAGTTTGAAATATAAACTCTTTGATATACTTTTTATCTAGATTGAGTCTGACTGTCTAGTTAATTCTCTAGAAAGTATATTGAAGTTTGTCCATTCAGATTGATAATCGAATTGTTGGGTGTGGTTGTTAGACCCCCGCATTTTCATTAGCTAACCAACCTCTCCTGATAGCAAATCAGACCCGTGCAACAACCAATGGAGCTCCAAGCCCCGCACGCTGATCCGCTGGTACCTTTGATACAGACTATTGATGAAGATCACACTGTAGATGACGGTGGACAAGCGCATGGGAGAACACCGAACTAGGGATCGAACCATTCTGTCCAGATTATGACTTAACTTGAAGACTTAAGGAAAAACCAAAGGGTGTATGCGGACGCGATGGACCTACTTGCACAAGAGAACCAGCAACTCAAAGATAGGATCACTCATAGCGCAGAGGTAGAAAACTTGCACGATGAGGCTAACTCCGAGGCACCACCAAGAAATCGAGACCGAAGGATGGTAGTGGCCAATGTCAACAATACAGAACCTTTAAACCGAAAAGGTGGCAGAGGAAACTGACCATCCGATCCGGATTACGTCCTAGAAGACTCAGACTATTTTGACAGTGAAAACCGAAGACCAGGGCAATCCACGATCAACAAAGACCACCAGATTGTGATGGAGAGCCTTCGTGCCGAAATGATGGCAGAAATAAAGCAGCTGAAAGATAGACACGGAGGCGGAAGACTGAAAGAAGTGATGAAAGAAGCCAATACTACACCACTGACACAACGCTTATCCAAAGCCCTTATTCCACAGAAGTGTCCCGTCCCTGCGTTCGAATGCTATGATGGATCAAGTGATCCCGCGGCTCATCTTCGATATTACAACCGGATTCTAGCCCGATGGGATCATGACGATGCAGTCCTCTGCAGATACTTTCCTTCAAGTTTAAAAGGATCAGCATTATCTTGGTTCCATAACCTGCCACCTTACTCTATCAACTCCTACAGCCAGCTCACCGGGAAGTTCTTGGGAACCTACATGTAAAACAAGGCCGTCAAAGCTGGAACGGACAAACTCTTCTCGTTAGCAATAGCTTACAAGGATATGATCAGGGAATATACCGACAAGTGGCATAAGATCTTCCAAGCAATAGGGAATGTAGATCCGGTGGTCAATATCAACTGCTACAAGTATGGTTTGGACAGGATGAGCCCGCTATTCGTCGAGATCCATGGGAGCGTTCCCACCACCGAAGGAGATCATCGAGTGATCATAGAAAAGCACGCCAGATTAGAAAAAATCCATCGGGAAAATCCCAGATCCTACACACAGAGATCTCATCGGAATAACTCCGCAGAACAAGCCAACGGATCCAAAAGGGGCGGCCCAACTGAACAACCTTATGAAGATAAGAAAGGATGGAGGGATCATCGTCGACGCGATGATCTGAAGTTCTAAGATCAAGTTTACACGAATCTAAATGCCCGCTACACTCGCATCCTGAGGGAGATCAAGGATCGGGAAAGCCTAGAATGGCCATGGTCCAAAGGAAAGTATCCCCCAAGGTCCGAGAAGTCAAGAGACTACTGTGAGTATCATTGCTTTAACGGTCACCAAATCGAGAAATGCAATAACCTAAAAATAATGATCCAAAAGTTGATTGACGCTGGAGATCTCAAGCAGTACGTTCAGAAGGCAGAAACCGATGATAGGGAAAAGCGAAGCAAGCAAGTCCAAATACCTGAAGATAATCGAACACTCAATACCATCTCATGCTCCGAAGCTACTGGACCCTCACTGATGGCTCAAATAGGGAAAAGGCTAAGGAAGAAATTTGAGGACTATTGCGAACTGTATAATATCGATGAAGTAGAAGTGGACGAACACGAGCATTGGATGAACTGTATAATATCGAGGAAGATATGGAAGATCACAACGATCCTTTGGTCCTCACACTACCAGTGGCAGGATGCAATATCAAAAAGATCCTCATCGATGGTGGAAGTTCGGTTAATGTACTGTTCTATGACACGTTCAAATGAATGGAGCTTAATGACGAACAACTGATATCGTCGTACTATACCATCTAAGGATTCAACGGGGCACCAACGAAGCCCTTAGGAGATATTGTTTTGCAAGTGGACGTGGGACCAATGAAGGTTGATACTCAATTCAGTGTAGTGGACGCTCCCTCCCCCTACAACGCCATCATTGTCCGAAGATGGATACACAAGCTAAAAGGGGTAGCAGCGACCTACAATCAGTACCTTAGATTTCCAAAACCCGAAGGGGTAATGGAAATAAAGGGAGATCATGTCACTTCTCGAGAATGCCAGGATCTACAAAATCCCGAAGAATCCGAAACAAAGAGGCCTCCAAGGAAAGAGCAATTAATATTTATTTCGAGGAAATCTCAGGAAAAAGTCTGACAAAGGAAAACATCGTTCTAAATGCTGAGACAAGTACCTCGACAGCTAAGGGGGCTGAAGAGCCCACTAAATAACAATTAAAGAACGCCCCTCTCCTAGGGGAACCGAAGCCTACATTTACATCTGTGGAACCCGCAAAGGAGATCAACATAGGGACCGAGGAGAACCCGAAGATGATCAAAATTTGGACCCTAATGGATAAAGAAATAGAGATGGCCTTAATCAAGCTACTCATGGAATACGCGGACATATTTGCGTGGAACTTATGAGATATGCTAGGAACCGATCCGAAGATAATCCAACACGAACTCCCTATAAAGCCGGGCACACCCCCCTTTAGGCATAAGGTGCGCAAAGTAGCTCCGTAGTATCATCAAGCAATCGATAAGGAACTATGCAAGCTATTAGAAGCAGGATTCATCAAATAGATGAAATATCCAACATGGATTTCGAACATGGTAATCGTCCCAAAGAAGAACGGTGGAGTAAGGATATGCATCGACTTTACCAACCTCAACAAGACATGTCAAAAGGACAGTTACCCTCTCCCAAGCATCGATCAACTGGTAGAAGTCGTTGAAGGATACGAAGAAATGTCATTCATGGATGGATATTCTGGTTACAACCAAGTAGCCCTGGCAGAAGAAGATCAACAACATACGGCATTTTGCACCCCGCATGGCCTCTATTGTTATACAAGGATTCCCTTTGGACTTAAAAATGCAGGGGAAACATACCAGAGGATGGTTGATGTTATCTTCAAGCCATGGATTGGGAACACTCTAGAAGTCTACGTTGATGATATGCTTGTCAAAAGTAAGCTGCGCAAAAACCACCATCAAGACTTGAGGGATATGTTCGAAGCAATGAGGAAACACAACATGAAAGTAAATCCGGAAAAATGCACATTTGGTGTCACCTCAGGGAAGTTCCTCGGGTATCTAGTAACGAAGAGGGGCATCGAAGTAGATCCTGCTAAGATCCAGTCCATCGTGAAAATTCCGTCACCGAAGCACTTGAAAGAAGTCCAAAAGCTCAATGGATCCCTAGCAACGCTAGGAAGATTCATCGCTAGGTCATCGGACAAATGCAAACACTTCTTTAATATCCTAAAAAAAGGAAGCAAGTTCGAATGGACCGATGAATGTGAATACGCCTTCCAGAAGATTAAAGAATATCTAGACACGATCCCAATCCTTCAGAAGCCTGATCCCGATGAAGTATTCGCTCTTTACATAACTGCGACCGAGGACGCCGTCAGTGCGGTTCTGGTCAAGACAAACACTAAGGTGGAGCAACCAATTTATTATGTCAGCAAGACTCTCAACCCAGCAGAAAGAAATTATACGAAGATTGAGCAACTCATTCTGGCACTAGTATGGGCAACGCAGAAACTGAGGACATATTTCTTGACTCACTATGTTCGTATCCCGTGTAAAGCACCACTCTAAGCTGTCCTTAAAAATGCAGGTAAAGTAGGAAGGATAGCGAAATGGAACACTCACCTCGATTAATTCAATATTATCCATGAGGTCCAAACTGCACAGAAGTCACAAGTCTTGGCGGATTTCTTAGTAGAACTTCCCTTGGACAATGACAAAGGTATAGGGGATGTGCCGGTAGGTGACGAAGATGGATCCAACAGACATACTAGAGCCTTCAAACCAAAGAAGATGGGAGTTTTTCGTCGATGGATCGAGAAATAGAGAAGGTGCAGGCATCGACATCGTAATTACCTCTCCAACCGGTGACAGAATCGTGTATGCGCTAAGATTGGAATTCAAGGGGCATACCAACAACATCGTAAAATATGAAGCTGTGACGCATGCTCTTAGATTGATCATAGAAATGGGACTAACTGATGTACGCCTGACAAGTGATTCCCAATTGGTCATTCAACAAATAAATCTGGAATATAATGTTTACGATGACACTCTTTCAGCGTATATGACATTGGTCCAAACACTAGCATCTCAGATACCAAGCATCAAGTTCCGATATCTGTGTAGAAAGGAACTCAGGCATACTAACGCCTTGGCATACATCTCATCCATGCTGAAGGATGAAAACGTTAAAGCCATAAAAGTGACGAGAGTATATGAACCTTCGATCGAGCCCCAGCAGTCCCTCGCTACAAGTCGTGAAGACGATGTAGGGGAGTACATTACTGACGATAATGTAGGGGAGGACATCACCGATGACTTTGCCGAAGATGATATTCTAACAAGAGCCAACGAAGATGAAGATTTCAAGAACGAAGAAGATTGGAGGTCTGAGATTCATCTCTTCCTTGAAGAAGGAATGCTTCCCACAGACCTGAAGCAAGCTCGCAAAATACAGTCCAAGGAGGGGAGATACGACCTTCCTAACAGATTTCTTTACAATAAATCTTTCCTTGGACCCCTACTACGATGCCTATCCAGGGAGGAATGCCACATAATCTTGAAGGACATCCACTATGGAGATGCAGGTAATCACAGCGGGATGAAATCATTGGACGACAAAGCAAAGATGCAGGGGTACTACTGGCCACAAATGATACAAGACGCTGCAAGGATGTCCAGAAGATGTGAAAAATGCCAACGATTTTCGAGAAATATTCATGCTCCGGCAACAAAGCTAAATTCGGTTCCGTGGCCCTTCTCAAAATGGGGGATACATATCATCGGACCTCTGATCGAAGGGTCAGGAAAAAGAAGATTCTTGATCGTAGCCACGAACTACTTCAGCAAATGGGTGGAGGCCAAAGCCTTAGATAGAATCTGAGACGTGGATGTATTCACATTCATCTTTCAGAACATCATTTGCAGGTTTGGCATCCTTGCAGAAATTGTCTCTGACAATGGCAAGCAATTACAAGGGAAGAACATAGATATGCTATTTGATACCTTCCAGATTAGAAGGAACAAATCAATCCCCATCTACCCCCAGGCCGAAGCCACAAACAAGACCCTTGCGCTTATCCTCAAGAAATCATTGGATGAACACAGGGGTAGATGGTGCGAACATCTACACAACGTGATAAGGGCATACAAGACAACACACCGATCCGCTACTGAAGAATCGCCATTCCTTATCACCTATGGAGCCGAAGCAGTCCTTCCAACGGAAATCATCATGCCAACCACCAAGACCGAAGCATGGGAGAAGAACCTTACATCGGATATGATGTTGGAAAGGCTCGATGACCTAGAAGAGATGAGGGAAACAACACTGCAAAGGATGAAAAACTACCAACGAAGATTGGCCAGAGAATACAATAAGAAAGTTAAGCTTAGAAATTTTGTAGAAGGGCAGTATGTGCTGAGAACTATACCCCAATACCAGCGAGAGAAGAAGTGGGGCAAGTTAGCACTAACATGGGGAGGACCATTTATAATACGTGATATCGCAGGAAACGGATCTTACTACCTGTACAACCTAAAAGGAGAAGTCCTAAGACACCCATGGAATGCAAAATATCTCAAGCCATACTACCCATGAAGCAACGCAGTTCTGCATCTGCGCAAGGAAAACCAGAAAAAGAAGACAGCGTACCCGCTTGATATGTTTCTATCTCTGGACGAGGAGTAGCAAACCTCACCGAATTAATCAAAAAAACTTTTTGCAACATTTTTTGGGGAAAGTAATCATATACAATCTCTCGGGATTCCCCTATCAACGTCTATAAGTGTAGGACCTGGAGGAAGGATTCCAGTAGAAAGATATACCCAACCAAATAACAAGGAAGCGGTTCAGCGGAATGGGTGCATGTACATACTCCAATAACGCATCACATATCCGGGGACGCTGCATCGACCCCCACTGTTTAGTAATCCTCTGGCCCAAGGTTAGCCAGCGGGGTGACAAGTCCAAAGTTAATCACGAAGGTATCTATCTTCGTTATTACCAGCAAACACTTAATATCACATTACTTATACATTCCCCAATAGTTAGAAATTCCTCTGTTACGAAAAAGTCAAAATGAACTAACAATGCAGGTGAATAAGAATTGCACATACCAAAAATAAACGTTGATCCATTGCAAGAAAGTTGATTACAAGTCTAAAGGAATCGAAGCAAGAAATATAATAGATATACAAAAAATGGCCCAAAGCCAAGTAATCAACGAAGATCATCTTCCTACGATAAATCTAAAAACCTACTTTTCCTTAGAAGACTCAGCAGGATCAGCGTGGTCCTTCTTCTGAGACGAAGGTACACTCCCACCAAAAGAAGGACCAGAGGAGTAAGTGAAGGGCTCAGGCATAGAGCGGCGTATATATTTCTTGACGATGCGATGTTCCTTCAAGTGTGTCTGCTCTATCCTGGTTAAAGTCTTGTTAACCTCTTCGGCAAGCTGCATACGAGCCTTATGCGCAACAACCGCAACCTTAATTAAGCTCAGATTGGGCTAATGCCGATTTCAGTTGCCTAGATTCTTTGGAGGTCTCCTTCGCTGCCTCGTACCGAGACCCAGCCAACGCTTCGAAGTATTTGTTCTGCCCTTGCTGGTACACTAAGAAAGTTTGAGTCTTTTCAAGCTTTTCATTTGCGAGGCTAAGCTGTCCCTCGAGCTCTGAAATGGAAAAGAGGACACAAGATAGTTAGAAGGCAAGAATTTTGGCGCTATGTACGACCAAATAAACATATACCTTCGACATCATCCGAAGCTATCTCATATCATTAACTACAGCATCCCTGGCGTCGTCAAGAAAATCATACTCATCGGAAATTTTCTTATAATCCAGTCGGATATTCTCGAGTTCAAATTTACATTCATCCAATTTTACCTACTTCATGGAGTCAGAGTGTTGCAGACGGTTGACCTCATTGGTCATGTATTTGATCCCTTTAGTAAGTATGTACATATTGACTTCGAGATCCTTTTCCGACTCAACCAGACGAGCAATGATAGACACATTTTTGTGTCTAATTTGATCTCAATATTATGTATTGTTGGAACTCGATTTTGTACTAATATTGGTATTTTATGTATTTATAAGTATTTTTTGCGAAATAAATTTTTTTTGAAAAAAATCTGCTCGAAAAGTGCTATCTGGACTCCTGGAGAAAAGTACCAAAGGCACCCTCAATTTGGATAAGGGGCACCCAGTTTGGCACATGCTATTCGCACCCCAGTTTGGATAGGGGGACACCATCTTCAACATTTCAAAAATTGGTTTTGGCGGGAAAAATGATTCATGCAACTGGCAGACTTTCGATTGATTTTAGGACGTGATTCATTGAGACTATATGGATGAAATCAATTGTGTTTGACGTGATTGGACCTAACAGGCTTGGTATGGGTGATTGGATGGACTGTTTTGGGCTGGATATCGAGTTTAAACAATGAACAGGGGAGGATAGTTTCTCGGGTATTCTGTTGGGAGTTTTATGGAAAGAAATAGATAGGAGATATTCTGTTTTGATTTGTTATCCTGAAGATATTTCGACAGATCATATACACGTAACAGATAAGGAAAAAAAAGAATAAAATCTCAGTGATTTGGCAGAAAAGTTAAGAGAAAATATTCCCGAGTTAATGTCATTAATGTGAAGATTATGAGTAATTATTCGAGATATTTCTTGGCTGATGGGTATATAAATAGGTCTCTGGGGTCGAAGAGCGAATGGCGGATAGTATGGGAGAGTTTCAGAGAATCAGAGAGTGAAGAAAAATCGAGTTGCAGAGCTACCATTTCTGCTGCTGCAACTCAAGAACACGAAGAACAAAAACCACTAGAGGCAGTCGTTAATGCTACAGTAACAACTACAGTCGCTTGAGGGTCGTAGTATTTCAAATACTACTGCAGTTAATACTTATCGTTCTTTGTAACGGTGTTTGCAACAATTATAAACGTTGCAAACACTCGATTTTCATCATTTTCTACTTTTCATCATTTGTACACCTCCTTTGATCAATGAAATCAACTTTTGAGCAAGTTTACACAATGATGAGCTAAACCCATCCTATGGGGCGACGGAGGAAGCTATTTTGCCAATGAAAAAGTGGTAATTTTTATTTTAATTATTTATGCAATTTAATTTATGATTATTTGCCTAGAATAAAAAAAGGTTTTCCAATGATTTTTATTAAGAAATTGTTATTTTAATTGATGGTATATGCTTAACTTCGAGTTCTTGATATTCCATGTTTTCAACTTACAATTGCTCTTTTATAAAATCAATTTTTGCAATAATTAGAATCACTTAGAAGGAAAAAATTGCATAATAATAATAAAAATATCACTTTGGAATTGGTAGAAAAGTGGAATCCTTATCCCCAGTTCCTCCAAAATATTTCAAATCACTTTGTTATTTAATTTTGGTACATTTCTAAGTTTTATTTAAATCTAAAAAAGAATTATTCCCTTCACAAGTTCGAAAAGAACCCTGTTTTATAACCACTACAACTACAATTTTTGAGAATCATCAATTTTTGACGCCGCTGAAGGGGACCTGTGCTTAGGTAGATTTATTATTTTAGGTTTATTATTTTAGGTTTATTTGTTCATTTTTACGTTTCTTTTTGTCTTTGTTTTTGCAGGTTCGAAGTGGAACACTAAGGACATGGAAAAAAAAAAGAAGCTTAAAGCGAAAAGCGAAAAGCGAAAAGAAGGCAAATGAATTTTTAGGATTTAATTTAATTTTAATTTTTAATTTTAATTTTTTTTAATTTTTAATTTTTAATTTTTAATTTTTAATTCTTAGATATTTTTATTTTTTTTAGAATTGTATTAGGAATATTGTAATTTTTTTTGTTCTTTTTGAACTTTTGGACACTTGAACTTTATTTTTTTTTAACCCTACAGAAGGGTCATAATAATAATATATATATTAAATTGTGTGCAGGGAAGGACGGTGATTACAATATCACCTAGGCCCCTCGGGTTCGCACATGACATAGGAGTTGTGGCCCGAGTCGACTGCAACGGTTCATCCCCCGTCTGGTACGAGAGGTAAGTCCAATCGAAATACTCGCGAATCTCCTGCAAGCGGGTTACTGTATTCCTTAAGGTGTAATTGATTGAGGACGAACCAGACTGTTTTTATATTCCTAGTAAAGGGAAAGGCCTGGCCAAAACAAGATAAGGGTTCGGATTTCATCACCGTTCCCTTCTTGCCCGATTTAGGAAAACGAAACCTAACGCGAACCCAAGCTTAAAATTTGATTAGAACGAGACCGATAGGGTTACGAGCTTGTTAGGTAAATTTTTCGAAGGATATTGGTTACCCTCTTAAGCAACTTCAAAGTTCATGATGACTTCTGGGAGTTGAAACGTGCCGCCTTGTAACGCCGGTGAGGCCTTGGGTATCAAAGCTCCATTGAGCTTCCCTCGCCTCTGTTTCAACTCACATTAGCTCGGATTGATCCAGAGGGGTTCGCTCAAATTGTAACGAATTCCCCTTCGAGAGATAGAAGCTAGTCTAGAAACAATCTAAGTGGAGCCATCATGCTTTTTGTTTGCTAGAAATCTTTAGGTTTGCCTTGGTAGAGTTGAGTCAGCCTGCTGTGTGTTTGCTAGAACCACCTTCCTTGTTAGGATTTTTATTCTTTTTGAATTCTTTTTAGTGTATGCCCAATTTTGCTGAAAGGGCTTGGAAAAGAGATACTCTAGGTCGATTGATTAGCGAGAAACCTAGTAGTTCTTCTAGTATAAGCAGGGAGCTCGAAGATTCTTATTTTGAGAGCCCTTTTTTCGGAATTTCAGTTTTGAGAACTTATCTCTGAGTGATGAAAGTACCCCTAGTACTTCAGTTGTGCCAGAAATGGCAACTTTGAAAGCTTTGTTAAACCCAACTAGGACCTCTCGTCCGTCTTGTATCAAGTTAGCTGAGACTGAGGCAACTTATGAACTAAAACCTGGGAACTTACACCCAGTCTTTTTACGAAAAGAAAATGAAAACCCCTATTTTCATATTAGGGAATTTGAGGAAATTTGTAGTACTCTACGAATTAAAAACCTAGATGATGATGCTCTGAAACTTAGGTTATTCCCCTTTTCCTTAAAAGATAAAGCCAAATCGTGACTGTATAGTTTGGCTTCTGAGTCAATTGAAACCTATGACCAACTTACTTCTGCCTTTGTACAAAAGTTTTTCCCAAGGCACAAAACATCGTATGTTAGGACACAAATATGTACTTTTGCTCAACAAGAGGGAGAATCCTTATATAGGTATTTAGAAAGGTTCAATGACTTAATATCTCAATGTACTCATCATAGTTTATAGAAAGTTAGGTTAGTTCAGATCCTCTACGAGGGTTTAGATTATTCAACAACAACCATGGTTGAGTCCTTATATACAGGTGGGTTTGAGAATAAAACTGTTGATGAAGCAATGACATTTTTGAATGAAATCACCGATAAGACCCAAGAATGGGAACATAGTAGGGAACCCCAGAAAACAATTCTTCTAAGTAGAGGAAATGTCAATAGGGTAGAAGGATCTTATGAGTCAGATGCTAAAATAGCTGCCATAACCAAAAGGTTAGAAGCCTTAGAATTAGTGGAAGAATAGAGCCTTTTTGGGAAGGCCATACGATTGAAGAGCAAGCCAATGCTCTTTATAACAACACTAGGTTTGATAATCGACAGAAGTTTGACCCATATTCAGAAACCTATAACCCTGGATGGAGAAACCATCCCAACCTTTCTTGGTCTAAGGGCCAGAATCAAGGTCAGTCTAGTAATTCTCAGGTTCCCCAAGGTTTTGGCTATACTAAGAATCCTTCAACTCCGGCACAGTTTCAGAACTCTTCAGATAAGAAGATTATGAGTTTAGAAGAGTCTCTTACTTTATTAACTCGTAACACTATGGAGTTTCATCAATCTGTTGCTCAAGGTTTAGAAGATAATAAGAGAATAGGTCAGGCTAACTCTCAGGCTATTTCCGAGTTGAAAACCCAGGTTAGTCAGATAAATGAGTCTTTAAGAGAAAGAGGTAAGTTTCCTAGTCAAACTCAACCCAACCCTAGAGGGATTAATGAATTAGGTGAAAGACCATCCGATCATATAAATGCTATTAAATTAATAGACAACAAGGTTTCCATGCCTGATAGTGAACATACTGTAGTTCACCCTTCTGAACCAGAAACTGGGGAGACTGATAGAGTCACTAAAGAGACCAATGAGGGTCCTGTTGAGCCCGACTTTGTTCCCAGAGCCCCATTCCCACAACTGCTAGTTCCCACAAATAGGGAGTCCAACTTTAATGATATATTGGAGGTCTTTAAGCAGGTTAATATCAACCTTCCATTATTAGATGCAATTAGGCAGATTCCCTCTTATGCCAAGTTCCTTAAGGACTTGTGTACGCGGAAGCGTAAGCTCAGTGTCCATAAGAAAGCCTTCATAGCTAGTCATGTGAGTTCTATTATCCAGAATACCACCACTCCTAAGTATAAATACCCAGGGTATCCTACCATTGCTTGTACAATAGGTAAGTACCGTGTTGAGAAAGCGTTGCTTGACTTAGGAGCCAGTGTGAACTTACTGCCATACCATGTGTACCTTAAGCTAGGACTTGGTGAGATGAAACCTACCCAGATAACACTCCAGTTAGATGATAGGTCTGTTAAAATTCCTCGTGGTGTTATCGAGGATGTTCTTATTGAGGTCGAAAAGTGTATATATCCTGTGGATTTTGTTATCCTAGATACCCAACCTGTCCCTGACCTAGAGAACCACATACCGGTGATTTTAGGTCGCCCGTTTTTAGCTACTTCCAATGCGATCATTAACTGTCGAAATGGTATTATGAATTTGTGTTTTTGTAATATGACTATTGAGATGAACATTTTTAATATTAGTAAGCTACCCTCTGAACTAGATGACTCGAGTATAGAAGAAGTGAACATGATAGGAACATTAGTCGAGGATTCATTACCAAACACTTTGTTAGAAGATCCATTAGAGAAATGCCTAGCTCACTTTGGGATTGATTTTGATGATGATAATGTGATTAATGAGGTGAATGCTTTGTTAGATTCAGCCCCTTTGTTATACACAAGTACTGGATGGAAACCTAGGTTCGAACCACTACCAGTTTCTAAGTCTACCCTAGTTCCTTCGTTTGAAGAGACTCCTAAGTTGGACCTTAAACCATTGCCAGATACTCTGAAGTATATGTTTTTAGGCCCATCTGAAACTTTACCTGTAATTGTAGCATCCAACTTGGATAGTGATCAGGAAAGTAGGCTAGCAACCGTCCTTCAAAACAACAAAGAAGCTTTAGGGTGGACCATAGCAGACATTAAGGGTATAAGTCCTACTTCTTGTATGCATCAGATCTATTTAGAGAATAACACCAAACCTTCTAGGGAGATGCAATGTCGACTGAAACCTAATATGAAAGAAGTAGTTCGAACCGAGGTTCTTAAGTTGTTAGATGCTGGCATTATCTATCCCATTTTAGACAGTAAGTGGGTCATCCCCGTTCAGGTTGTTCCCAAGAAATCCGGTATTACTGTAGTCCAGAATGATGACAATGAGTTAATCCCGACCCGAGTGACCACGGGTTGGCGTGTTTGTATTGACTATAGGAAATTGAACAAGGTCACTAGGAAGGACCACTTTCCCCTTCCCTTCATCGACCAAATGCTAGAGAGATTAGCTGGACATAGTCACTATTACTTCTTAGATGGCTACTCTGGCTATAATCAGATCGTTATTTCCCCAGAAGACCAAGAGAAAACCACTTTTACCTGTCCCTTTGGTACCTTTGCGTATAGACGCATGCCTTTTGGGCTTTGCAATGCCCCTGCAACGTTTCAACGTTGCATGATGAGCATATTCTCTGACATGGTAGAACGGTTATTAGAGGTCTTTATGGATAAATTTTCAGTGTTTGGTTCGTCTTTCGATGAGTGCTTGCATCATTTGTCACTAGTGTTGACTAGGTGTAAGGAAAATAATTTAATGCTTAATTGGGAGAAATGTCACTTCATGGTTCGTTCAGGAACTGTTTTAGGGCATATCGTATCTTATAAGGGTATAGAGGTAGATAAAACTAAAGTTGACCTTATTAAGACTTTACAGGTCCCAAAAACCGTAAAAGACATTAGGTCATTCTTAGGGCATGCAGGTTTTTATCGTCGATTCATTAAGGATTTTAGCCTAATTTCTAGACCTCTTTGCAATTTGCTTGCAAAAGATGTTAAGTATGTCTTTGATGATGCTTGTTTAGAGGCTTTTGAGAAGCTTAAGTCGTTACTCACTACCCCCCCCCCCCATAGTCCAGGCACCCAACTGGAACCTACCCTTTGAGATCATGTGCGATGCTTCAGATTATGCTATTGGTGTTGTGCTAGGTCAGCGAGAAAACAAGTTAATTCATGTAATTTACTATGCTAGCAAAACTCTGAATGATGCCCAGTTGAACTATACCACTACCGAGAAGGAACTGTTAGCCATTGTGTTTGCCTTAGACAAGTTTAGACCCTATCTCTTAGGTTCTAAGATCATCATATATACTGATCATGCTGCTTTGAAATATCTTTTGTCTAAGAAGGATACGAAACCTAAATTGATTAGGTGGATCCTTTTGTTGCAAGCGTTTTCTCCAGACATTAGAGACAAAAAGGGTGCCGAAAATGTAATAGCAAACCACTTGTCTAGGCTAGTTGTTAATTCTCCTGATGATTCCCTTCCTATAAGGGATAGCTTTCCTGATGAACAATTGTTTATTGTTACCCAATTACCTTAGTATGCGAATATAGTGAACTATCTTGTTACTGGTCGAATTCCCCAGCATCGGGGTAAACAAGATCGTTCAAGGTTTTTAGCCGAGGTTAAGCACTTCTTTTTGGATGATCCTTATTTGTTTAAGTATTGTCCAGACCAGATTATTAGGAGATGTATACCTGATAGTGACCAGTCCAGTATTATTTCCTTTTGTCATGATCATGCTTGTGGGGGTCACTTTAGTGCTAAGAAGACTGCTACTATGATATTGCAGTGTGGATTCTACTGGCCTTCGTTGTTTAAAGACTCCCATAGTTACTGTGTTACTTGTGAACGTTGCCAGAAATTAGGAACCATTTCCCGTAGGAACATGATTCCCTTGAACCCTATTTTAATTGTTGAGGTCTTTGATGCGTGGGGTATTGAATTTATGGGTCTGTTCCCTAATTCTTTTGGTAACATATACATCCTTGTCGCTGTAGACTATGTCTCTAAGTGGATTGAAGCGGTTGCTTGTAAAACCAATGACCATAGGGTTGTGATTGAGTTTTGTGAAAAATAATATACTTACACGTTTTGGTACACCGCGAGCTATAATTAGTGATGGAGGGTCGCACTTTTGTAATGGGCCTTTTAGGCTTCTGATGAAGAAATATGGTATTACACATAAGGTAGCTACCCCTTATCATCCACAGACTAGTGGTCAGGTAGAGGTTTCCAATAGGGAGATAAAACGTATATTAGAGAAAACAGTTAATCCTAATCGGAAAGACTGGTCGTCTAGGCTTACTGATGCCTTATGGGCTTACCGTACTGCGTTTAAGACCCCCATTGGAATGTCGCCTTATTGGCTTGTGTATGGAAAGGCATGTCATTTACCTGTTGAGTTAGAACATAGAGCTTATTGGGCTGTTAATCAGCTAAATTTTTCACTTGACAAGGCAGGAGCCCATAGGAAACTTCAGCTCAATGAGTTGGACGAGATTCGTATAGATTCTTACGATAGTGCGAAAGAGTATAAGAACAAAATGAAACTTGTGCATGATAGAAATATTTTACGGAAGTCATTTTCTCCAGGTCAAAAAGTTCTTCTGTATGATACCCGCTTACATCTTTTCCCTGGGAAGTTACGTTCTCGGTGGACGGGTCCTTTTTATTGTGCGCTCTATCTTTCCTAATGGAGTTGTTGAAATTGAGACACCGGATGTTAGTAGTTCTTCGAAGGTTAACAGTCAGAGATTGAAACCCTTTTTAGAACCCTTTCCTACAGGTGATGTTGAGGAGGTCCCTCTGGAGGACCCTGTTTACCCTTGATTGACCATCGAGGCAGTTGTATATTGTATATTAGTTTTTGATTTTCTTCACCCAGGTACTATCTTTCCAACTTCTCCTCGTGTTATTTTTGGTACTGCTCTTTCATTAGAAACATTGAGGACAATGTTAGATTTAAGTTTGGGGGTGGGGAAGAAACTTTTTGTTAGCTTTTAGTTGCAATAAATAAACTCCAGTGCCTAGAAATTTATACTTATTGAGGTACGCACTAATCAATCTAAGTGGATGGAAACATTTTGGTTGTAGGAGTTGACGAACCAATCTGATTAGATGGAAACATCTAGAAGAGTCTATTCATAAAAGCACAGAGCTCAGGTTAGGAAAAAAAAAAGAACATGGTAGTTTCGCCATATCCTCGTGATGGAAACATCTAAAGAATCCTGATCACTTCTTTTTGTTTTATTTTTACCATTGCTAGGGTGAAATAGAGTGACTGAGATATCAAAAAAAAAAAAAAAACTAGACCAACCGGAATGAATACAATAAAGTCGACCACTGATACCCTTGTATATGCCAGCTGAGTTGACCTAGAGTTAGAATTATCGACCACTGGTTCCCTTGTATATGCCAGTGTGTTGATATTAGTCCAGACCAGTATCTCAGTCCATTAGGATAGGTTCACCTTAGTCAACATCATCCACGTACATCCATCTTCTTAATCTATCCATGTGATTGGTTGACTCCGGTTTATGATGTCCAGAAACTATCTGAGTAGAGCTCTGTCACTTTATATGAATTTTAGTATGCTTGAGTGCAAACTCGTGTACAACAATTGGAATTTCGCATCAGGGTACTTCCTCCTGTAGTCAATAAGTATGCCAACCAAGGAGATTCTTTAGTGCCTTCCAAGGTTCTGCGTAAATAGATAGGGTCTGGAGTAAAGGTTTTGTGGGTACACCTCTGGTAAACCCTCCGGAGACAACACTCCGCCACTAGGGCCACCTAGTGGTTTAACGGCTTGTTGCACGTGCTAAGTGTAGTCATTTTAATTTCTAGATTAGATTTGCTCGAGGACTAGCAAATAATAAGTTTGGGGGTATTTGATAGACACATTTTTGTTTCTAATTTGATCTCAATATTATATATTATTGGAACTCGATTTTGTACTAATATTGGTATTTTATGTATTTATAGGTATTTTTTGGGAAATAAATTTTTTTTGAAAAAAATCTGCTCGAAAAGTGCTATCTGGACTCCCGGAGAAAAGTACTGAAGGAACCCTCAATTTGGATAAGGGGCACCCCAGTTGGGCACCTGCTATTCGCACCCCCAGTTTGGATAGGGGGACACCATCTTCAACATTTCAAAAATTTGTTTTGGCGGGAAAAATGATTCATGCAATTGGCAGACTTTCGATTGATTTTCGGACGTGATTCATTGAGACTATATGGATGAAATCAATTGTGTTTGACGTGATTGGACCTAACAAGCTTGGTATGGGTGATTGGATGGACTGTTTTGGGCTGGATATCGAGTTTAAACAATGAACATGGGAGGATAGTTTCTCGGGTATTCTGTTGGGAGTTTTATGGAAAGAATTAGATAGGAGATATTCTGTTTTGTTTTGTTATCTTGAAGATATTTCGACAAATCATATACACGTTACAGAGAAGGAAAAAAAGAATAAAATCTCCGTGATTTGGCAGAAAAGTTAAGAGAAAATATTCCCGAGTTAATGTCATTACTGTGAAGATTATGAGTAATTATTCGAGATATTTCTTGGCTGATGGGTATATAAATAGGTCTCTGGGGTCGAAGAGCGAATGACGAATAGTTTGGGAGAGTTTCAGAGAATCAGAGAGTGAAGAAAAATCGAGTTGCAGAGCTACCATTTCTGCTGCTGCAACTCAAGAACACGAAGAACAAAAACCACCAGAGGCAGTCGTTAATGATACAGTAACAACTACAGTCGCTTGAGGGTCGTAGTATTTCAAATACTACTGCACTTAATACTTATCGTTCTTTGTAACGGTGTTTGCAACAATTATAAACGTTGCAAACACCCGATTTTCATCATTTTCTACTTTTCATCATTTGTACACCTCCTTTGAGCAATGAAATCAACTTTTGAGCAAGTTGACACAATGATGAGCTAAACCCATCCTCTGGGGCGACGAAGGAAGCTATTTTGTCAATGAAAAAGTGGTAATTTTAATTTTAATTATTTATGCAATTTAATTTATGATTATTTGCCTAGAATAAAAAATGGTTTTCCAATGATTTTTATTAAGCAATTGTTATTTTAATTGATGGTATATACTTAACTTCGAGTTCTTGATATTCCATGCTTTCAACTTACAATTGCTCTTTTATAAAATCAATTTTTGCAATAATTAGAATCACTTAGAAGGAAAAAATTGCATAATAATAATAAAAATATCACTTTGGAATTGGTAGAAAAGTGGAATCCTTAGCCCCAGTTCCTCCAAAATATTTCAAATCACTTTGTTATTTAATTTTGCCACATTTATAAGTTTTATTTAAATCTAAAAAAGAATTATTCCCTTCACAAGTTCTAAAAGAACCCTGTTTTATAACCACTACAACTACAACTTTTGAGAATCATCAAGCAACGTGGTGGCTCTCTAAAAGAGTCACAAACTAATACCGCAAGTGCACGGTGTCGAGGTGTAGAAAAATGCAAATACGGGTCGAATCCACAGAGACTAGGGTGTATAGTTGAAGTTTTTAAGCTAGTTATCTAAATTAACAAGGCAATAACTAAAGCAATGAGGTAACAGTGACAGAGAACAAAGAAAGTGAAATTCAGTGGCAGTGAATAAGAAACAGTGAAACAAAGACAAACAAACCAAGGCTGTGAGCCAAGGGCAGTGACAGAACTGAAAAACAGTAGCATGTAAAACAAGTAAACAGGAACATGGTAGGGCTTTTGAATCCACATCTTGATCCTAAACTAAGGAAGATCCTAATCAAATCATGTTCTTGTTTCATCTCAGGGAATATTATGGATGATTTAACTAATCTTACTAACTTACCCCTAGCATCAACTGTCTTCTCACAGTACAGCTGATCACAGGCTTGTTTGCTCAACCAGTTATCTAGCAATCCGCATTAGTGGAAGGTTAATCCCCTAAGTTCTCTAGTTCACCCCTAGCATTGAGTGTCTTCTTACAGCACACTCAATCACAGGTGCATTTGATCACTAAGTTTACTAACTTCCCTACTTCAATTAACCACAGTCCTTCAAATGGACTGAATCCTTAGCTACTCTCACTCTTACACCCCTAGAATCAGCTGTCTTCTTACAGCACAGCTGATCACAGGTGCATTCACTCAACTAGCCAATTATCAATCCTACTTAGTTTCAGCACTACAAGAACAGTGACATGAACAAGGACTATCCTAGCTTACAATTCAAGAGTATCATCTAACCCCTAGCAAATGGAGTTAGAACATAATGAAATTAAATGACAATGGAATTGAAATTGTTTAAAACATTGAACTAAACTTGAACTGAAATTAAATTCTAAAATGAACTGAAATTTACAAAACAATTTAAACTAAGAACTAACCCTTGAGGCACTGGCTATTCCAGTCCTCTCGGGTGAAGCACTGGCTAGCCCAGGCATGTCTTCTAACACACACCCACACATCATATTTATAGTTACAAGCTTCAATTAGGGTTCTACACAAGTTTTCCCCAAATCCCCAAAAACAGCAGAAATTAGGGTTACTGATTTACCTAATTTGATGGGATGATTCGTTCCCATGTCTTCGACCCATCCTTCCTCTGCTCTTCCTTCTCCATCTCCTGTTCCAACTGCTCCTCTAGCTCGAGCTATTTTATCAGTTTCTCTTCTTTCCTGTCTCTGAAACCCTATAAGAGAAATTGGTATGATAGCTGGCTAGAAAGAAGGGGAAATAGATGGGGTTTCGTTAGGTAATAGCCATGATGGATTTTGGTGGTGGTTGTGGCAGTTGAGGAAGGTGGTGGTGATGATGGTGGTGTTGCAGGGTATGGTGGTGTTGCAGAGGGTGAGGGAGAAAGAGAAGAAGTCGATGGAAAATGGATTGGGGTGCGTTTGTTTTGGGTATAGGGTATTTGGTACTCGGGTGTTGAGCGGGTTTAGCAATTGTTGATGAACAGCGAGGATGAGACGTTGGATGCGAAGATGATGGATCGATCTAACGGCGAGACAGAAGGAAGCGAGGAGCGACCGTTGGATGCGGAAGTACAACGAAACTGACGGCTCAAGATGGAGTTAGGTGCTGTAGTGTTTGACAGGAGCTTCAGACTTCGATGCACGACGATGAAGCGACCGTAGGATGCATCTGTGGATCCAATCTGACGGCTACGAGCTTAGGCAGGCTTTGGGCTTGGTCTTGGACTTAGGTTAGAGTTTAGGATTAGACAATTCTGAGCCCACTTCTTCTTTAAGAACAAATTCTTCCTTCCAAGCCCACTTCTAGTTGATCCGGCTCTTGCAAACATCATTCTTCGCTGCCTTTCTGCGGGAGTCTTTGCCGTTTCTTTCCTCTTTTCACTTCGTGAGTTAACCAGGCTTTATTTAGTACCTAAAAATGCAAAATTAATTAAGAAAAATATTTATTCTTGAAAACAATGAAAATACAGAATATGGGATAAAATGGAGAATTAATGCACAAAAGATGAGTTAAATGCCAAGAAAAATATATAGAAATATGCACTTTTTAGCACTCATCAAATACCCCCAAACCTGAATTTTACTTGTCCTCAAGTAAAACAAAACTAAGGAAATCCTACCTATACCACTGTCGCTGGTTTCTCGAATGCATTTAGCGTATGCACTAAGCCTTTTAAACCACTAAGTGTCCCTAGTGGACGAGTGAAGTCTCGTGAAGGTTTGCTTAGAACGTACCTACAAAGTTCTAGGACAAAATATAAGCTCAGATTCCATGAAATGTGACATGTGCAAGACAGTTAGAAGCTCACAGCAAAATGGAGATGTCAATCTAGCTATCAAAGGCACAATCCTAGCACTGATAACAACTAAAGACACGTGATAAGAGTGTAAAGTGTATCTACACATGTTTCTAGAATGACCTGAAGTTATGACTACTAATCACCAAGAGATAGTTTTTAGGCTAAGAACCGAATTCTAAGCCAAGCTAGCTGTCCGGCTTTACGAGAATTGTGAATGTTCACCCAATGAGTTGGTGATATTTCAGTTTACCCGCGTTATACATCGATGGCTGCACCCTCCTTGCTTATTACAAGACTATTTACAACAAAAAGATGACTCTTTACATGACTCTTATTTACATTGATTACTCTCTTTTATTTTTGGAACAAGAGAGAACTATTGTCTTTAACATGACAAAACATGGAATAAATAAATACTTGATTTTTTTTTTTTTTTTTTGATATTTTTTTGATTTTTTGAATTTTTCTGATTTTTCTGATTTTTTTTTTTTTTTGAAGAAATAACTTTGACCTTTACAACATAGTGACACTTTTGATACATGAACAAAAAGAAAAACATAATTACATGACTCTTAGCAAGAGGTGGCCCTTATCAAATGCATCCGGTCAAATTCTATGGTTGCTCTTCTTAACGTATCCTCCAACTTCTATCCCAGCCAACCAAAGAACAAGCTAGTCAAGTCTCATTCAGTATTCTAAAGTGATTGGCAATATAACTTCCTATCAAACACCTTGAAGATCGAGGCTATACATGTATTGGTAGATCGTGCGCGTGCAAGTTTCTTATCACATGTGAATTGTGCTAAAATCAGGGTGCCTAAATATCTAGACTAAGACTCCTAAAATTTACATATTTGCACAAGAGTCAACATTTCAAGGTAAATGAGCTCCATTTTTATAATTTTTTATTTTTTATTATTTTTTTTTCAATTTTTTAATTTTTTTCAAAAAGAAGGAGTTCTTGTTTTCAATTATAACATGTGATTGTGGTATCTACTCTATACCCCCAAACTTAAACTAAACATTGTCCTCAATGTTTCAAAATATGAACAAAATTATAATACAACATGTGAAGAGGATCATGTTGAGTAGAGAAAAAGGAAAGAGAATACCCGATTTCGGCGAAAGCAAGATTAGAACTCCGTTATTCAAGGCAAGAATCCAACATATGTCAGCCGAGATCATATTGGATTACCAAAATATATACAAAAAGAACAAAAGGATTTTTAAAATTTTTATCTACTGGATTATATACAAAAAAATTTGGTTTTTTTAATGGGATTGGACTTTTTGGGAAAAAATTGGTTTTGTCGGGAGACATTTGGTTTTTAATGGGTTTTGAAAAGAAAAATTTGGTTTTAAAATCGGGAGCAAGGCCTTTTGGTTTTAATGGGTTGCTGGAATAAAATTTGGTTTTTTAGGAAAAAAGAAAATTTTTGGTTTTTAATGGGATAAGGAGATCAAGCCCACTATTGGGTTTTGCGAAGCCCAGCTACGTTTTTGAAAAACAGGCCCACTGCTGGTGAGTAAAGCTCACTGTTGGTTTTTGGAATTTTGAAATTTTGGCCCACTCGAACTTTGGTTCAGGCCCACAGTTCAGAAACAAGCCCAGGTAACAATTTGAAATTTGGGCTCTTAAATAGCCAAAGGTCGAGGCCCAACTGGGCTTTGAAAACGTTTTCTGTTTTTGGGTGAAGCCCACAGTGCAAATGTTTAGTTTTCAAATGGATGTTAAGCCCACAGTCCCACAAATTCAGTTGGGCTTTCGCTAGCTACTAACTAAAATATGAGGCCCAACTTCAAAAGTTCAGTTTTTTTTTTTTTAATTAAAACAACAGGCCCAAATCAATCTAAAACCACAAGCCCACAAGAAATTAAACAAACAAGCCCACAAGAAATTAATTACAAACCCAACAGAAAATATAAGCCCAAATGTTGGGTTTAATATTACAAGCCCACAAGAAAAATGGAAGCCCACAGTTTGGGTTCTCTTAATGGGTTTAGGCTTACCTGTGAAGCACAACCCAGCTGTTCAGTTTGGTTGCAAAAGCCCAGTTGGGCTTTGGATCATCCTAAGCTTTGGCTTCAACACTCAAGGCCCAGTTGGGCTTGGTTCAATTTCCTCTCCTTCTGCAGCTTCAGCCCAGTTGGGCTTGGTTCAAATCAGTTTACTTCACAAGCCCAGTTGGGCTTTATCTTACACCAGCTGCAGCAGCTTCAGTAGCAGCAGGAGCACCAGTTCAGGTTCAAAATGGTGAAGCCCAAATATGACAAAGCAAGCAAGCAAGGGCTTTGCAACAGCAGGTAGCAGCTTCACCAGCAATCAAGGCTCAGCAGCTTCACCAGTTCAGGGCTTTGCACCAGCAACAAGGGCTTTAAGGCAGCACCAGGGGCAGATTCAGCTAGCTAGCTAGCTAGCAAGCAAGCAAGGGCTAGCCAGCAGCTACAATTTAGTGCAAGAGCCTGGTTCAAAGCAACAATTGCACAGCAGCAGCAAGCGCAGCAGAGCAGCAGGGACTCAGCAGCAGCAGCAGTACAGTTCAACAACAGCAACAGGCAGCAACAGGGGTAGTTCAGCAGCAACAGGCTGCAAACAACAGCCACAGCAGCAGTCTTGGCCTGGCACAAGCAGGAGCACCACATCAGCACAAGCACAGCAGCTCAGCAGAGGCAGTGAACAGGGAAGAAAGCAAAGAATGCTGGATGATGCAAGAAATGAAAAAATGCTTAAACTAAGATGCTTATGATTACACTAATATGCAGATGCAGATGCTCTAAGTTACAGTTAGACTAAGTTACAGCTAAAGATACAAAATTACAGCTACACTAAAACAACAACATTAAAGCTATACTAAGTTACACTACAGGTGGAAAACAGAAAGGCAAGAGCAATTTTTTTTTTCTTTCAACTACACAGCACCAGTCCCCCGCAGCGGCGCCAAAAACTTGGTGGCTCTCTAAAAGAGTCACAAACTAATACCGCAAGTGCACGGTGTCGAGGTGTAGAACAATGCAAATACGGGTCGAATCCACAGAGACTAGGGTGTATAGTTGAAGTTTTTAAGCTAGTTATCTAAATTAACAAGGCAGTAACTAAAGCAATGAGGTAACAGTGACAGAGAACAAAGAAAGTGAAATTCAGTGGCAGTGAATAAGAAACAGTGAAACAAAGACAAACAAACCAAGGCTGTGAGCCAAGGGCAGTGACAGAACTGAAAAACAGTAGCATGTAAAACAAGTAAACAAGAACATGGTAGGGCTTTTGAATCCACATCTTGATCCTAAACTAAGGCAGATCCTAATCAAATCATGTTCTTGTTTCATCTCAGGGAAGATTATGGATGATTTAACTAATCTTACTAACTTACCCCTAGCATCAACTGTCTTCTCACAGTACAGCTGATCACAGGCTTGTTTGCTCAACCAGTTATCTAGCAATCCGCATTAGTGGAAGGTTAATCCCCTAAGTTCTCTAGTTCACCCCTAGCATTGAGTGTCTTCTTACAGCACACTCAATCACAGGTGCATTTGATCACTAAGTTTACTAACTTCCCTACTTCAATTAAGCACGGTCCTTCAAATGGACTGAATCCTTAGCTACTCTCACTCTTACACCCCTAGAATCAGTTGTCTTCTTACAGCACAGCTGATCACAGGTGCATTCACTCAACTAGCCAATTATCAATCCTACTTAGTTTCAGCACTACAAGAACAGTGACATGAACAAGGACTATCCTAGCTTACAATTCAAGAGTATCATCTAACCCCTAGCAAATGGAGTTAGAACATAATGAAATTAAATGACAATGGAATTGAAATTGTTTAAAACATTGAACTAAACTTGAACTGAAATTAAATTCTAAAATGAACTGAAATTTACAAAACAATTTAAACTAAGAACTAACCCTTGAGGCACTGGCTATTCCAGTCCTCTCGGGTGAAGCACTGGCTAGCCCAGGCATGTCTTCTAACACACACCCACACATCATATTTATAGTTACAAGCTTCAATTAGGGTTCTACACAAGTTTTCCCCAAATCCCCAAAAACAGCAGAAATTAGGGTTACTGATTTACCTAATTTGATGGGATGATTCGTTCCCATGTCTTCGACCCATCCTTCCTCTGCTCTTCCTTCTCCATCTCCTGTTCCAACTGCTCCTCTAGCTCGAGCTATTTTATCAATTTCTCTTCTTTCCTGTCTCTGAAACCCTATGAGAGAAATTGGTATGATAGCTGGCTAGAAAGAAGGGGAAATAGATGGGGTTTCGTTAGGTAATAGCCATGATGGCTTTTGGTGGTGGTTGTGGCAGTTGAGGAAGGTGATGGTGATGATGGTGGTGCGGCAGGGTATGGTGGTGTTGCAGAGGGTGAGGGAGAAAGAGAATAAGTCGATGGAAAATGGATTGGGGTGCGTTTGTTTTGGGTATAGGGTATTTGGTACTCGGGTGTTGAGCGGGTTTAGCAATTGTTGATGAACAGCGAGGATGAGACGTTGGATGCGAAGATGATGGATCGATCTAAAGGAGAGACAGAAGGAAGCGAGGAGCGACCGTTGGATGCGGAAGTACAACGAAACTGACGGATCAAGATGGAGTTAGGTGCTGTAGTGTTTGACAGGAGCCTCAGACTTCGATGCACGACGATGAAGCGACCGTAGGATGCATCTGTGGATCCAATCTGACGGCTACGAGCTTAGGCAGGCTTTGGGATTGGTCTTGGACTTAGGTTAGAGTTTGGGCTTAGACAATTCTGAGCCCACTTCTTCTTTAAGAACAAATTCTTCCTTCCAAGCCCACTTCTAGTTGATCCGGCTCTTGCAAACATCATTCTTCGCTGCCTTTCTGCGGGAGTCTTTGCCGTTTCTTTGCTCTTTTCACTTCGTGAGTTAACCAGGCTTTATTTAGTACCTAAAAATGCAAAATTAATTAAGAAAAGTATTTATTCTTGAAAACAATGAAAATACAGAATATGGGATAAAATGGAGAATTAATGCACAAAAGATGAGTTAAATGCCAAGAAAAATATATAGAAATATGCACTTTTTAGCACTCATCACAACGTCATCCCGAGAAGCAGTCAAAGCATTACTAAGTGCATGTGCCTCGGCCCTAGCATCGTCTCTCTCTCGGTCCAACCACTGTATATATTCACGAACATCATAATCGTGAGACGATCGAGCTTGATGAAGCTCCACTTCTAGAGCTTCCACCTTCGACTCCAGGCGGGAAGCCTCGTTTCTGGCTTCGAGCAAAGATTGACGGGTCCATTCCATGGCACTCTCATATTGGGAACGAGCCACGGACATAGAATTCCGCAATGATATCAAATACTCTCGTTGTTTGCGAACGTCAACTAACATCTTATTATGTTGATTAGCCAGACCATTCCACTTATCTGCCTCTTTTATGAGTTTGGTAACTAACTTTCTGATCCGAGAAGCCTGACGTTGCCTTTCGCCATGAAACCATGATAATTCCCTTTAACCAGCCGCTGGAGATAGGGCCGTATAATTCAGAACGAACAATAAAAAACGAAGAAGGAAGACAGAGCGAAGGTACAAACCTTTGGACGATGCAGCTTATGTTTGGGCCTTCTCTAAGTCAGCCTGAAGATAATCCACCTTTTGACGAAGCTCTGCATCGGTGACACCAAGCTGTTACTTCCCTTTCAGTTTTTCCCTCAGCTCATGTATCTCCTTGTCCTTGGCAATGAGTTTTTCTTCAGCAGAAGTCAGCTCCCCCTTCCTGTGATGAAGCTTTGCCTCCAGATTGAGGGACTTCGCCTTAAAAAAATGGTACAGAGTGTGATTTTTGTGCTCACTCCTCATCAGCTGCATTAGCAACGGACAAGGAGAAGATGATCAGAATAAGGGCATAAAGAAGACTAAACTTAGGAAATTCACGACAACTTACATCAAGAATACGTTGCTGTGGGAAAACATAATGATATCCATTAGCTATGACCATCATCTCAACTATGGAATAAGGAGGATCAACCAACATACTAGTAGAGGTAGCACCCAAGTCTTTTTCCCAGCTCTCCGCGACATCATCGTGGGATGATAGTTGCATCCTATGACGAGTAAAGGCGTCAGAACTCTTCTCACCAGGAACTATATGGGCAGGTTTAGGAACGCAGATCATGCCCTCTTCATCAACCAACCGAAGGTTGCATCATCCACATCATGCATCACCATCTTATCGAAGCTTTCAGAAGATGCACTACCAGTGGACTTCTGCCCACCAGCGATATCAGCCACATCAGTGGCAGTTCCTTAGCCACACCAATGGCAATATTTTCATCAGCTACGATCCCTTTACCACCAATGGAGGCACCACCATCAACAGCGGACCTCTGAGGACCAGAGGTTATCCCGGCTTCGGCCTCTTTGGCACCACGATTCTCAGCATCACCCTTTTCGAGATTTTCCTCTCCCTCCATTATCTTTTCACAATCACCTCCACCAACCGCATCCCACTCATCATTTAGAGAAGCCAAAGAGAAATCGGAGGCCATTCCCAAAGCAGCATCAATATCGATTGGGCCTTCGGAGGAATAAATTTACCAAAGGAGAATTCTTGGTTGGATTGCGCCTCAGGGTGGATGTTCCCTCCACCGTACGCAGCACCAACATTTTCACCACCTTCGTGACCAGGAGGAGAAGTACCAGTACGCTCTTCATCATCGAAGGCATTGTCACCAGAATTCTCCGCGTCAATCACTGGACGGTTGACTTCAGGGATCTCTGTCTCCTCTTCACCAGCGGTAGAGGATTGGAGGGGACTAATCTTCTTCTTCTTCGAATCCTGAAACGAACACATGGTCAACGTCTAATTCCAGGGGAAAATATATACAACAGTGAACTATCATAAGGAATCATACCTTAACACTGGTGGTGCTCTTCGAAGGAAGGACTACATCAGAACTTTCTTCACCATCAACGTCAACAACGTTAACAGCGTAGTCGAAGTTCATACCAGCGAAATTCTACCGCTAGGAGCAGAAATCGCCATAACCCGATAACTGACTGTCACGTGGCTGACTACCAGCGACAGGACGCCATCCATGCTGACCAGGCACCCAACCATAATCCCAGGGACCGATAAATTCAATGACAGTAGCATTCCACCCATAGTCATGATCACGTTTAAGACGTTCATTCTTGGGGAAGAGCCTTAGTTGTACAGATTCTTCGGTACCAGGAATGAACCGAAGCTTTGAGTCACTCACTTCACTCAAGATACGAATCTCACCAGGGGCAGCAGCAATCGTACGAAGACCCACGCTTCAAAGCTTTCGATTCCTGCCATTAACATAGTCTCTAAAAGAAGCATTAAAGTTCTCAGGAGTATACCAATCCTTTTCCACAGAGTTCGGAGTGTAGCAGGTCATCATTGTTTCTCCCTTGCTCCGAAGATAACACTCTTTGAGCGTCTTAAGGTAGTTACCAATCAATTGTACCACCGAACGACAATGAGTATGAGAAGTAGAGCCGTCGCGATTGGCCAAGGTATCATAGTAGAAGGAATCCCCCGACTTGTATAAAGGCAACATCAAGCCAGCTTCGAAGGCCCCCACGGTCGTCATCAAATGGGATTCATCGTATTTGTAGTTGACAATCATATCATAAGTAATATCGTCATCTGGCGCATAAAACTTAATGTCAAAAGCCTCGAGGCCATGTTTTATCTTGAACATATGAAGATCGATATGCTCAAAAGTAACTTTCTTTTTACCAACAGAGACGTTGCGTATAACTGAAGCAGCATCAGAGCCAGCAGCCTTATCTGACAATGGTACCTTCGGAGGGCTCATGTCCGAAGCTTTCCTCTTTGTAGCAACATTCCTTGAGGAGTCAGTCTTCGTAGAGACCACTTTGGAGGAGGGATTCTTCACAGGTATTGAGATCTGCGAAGGTTTATACTTCTGCAAAGACGCTGCATCAGGGGGAGCTACAGAACGAAGTGGTTGCATGTTTATTGGTTCGGAGTGCTGAGAAGAACGATCGACGGCATAACGAGAACCTTTTTGAGGATCCCCCTTTTATGGTACGAAGTCTTCTGACCCGATGACGATGAGGTCCTATGAGCACGAGGGTCGGGCTGCGATGGCTTAAGCGGACCACCCTTCGGCGGATATTTATCTGGACTTCTGGAGGAAGGAGACCTATAAGGGATGGATGGTGGAGTTCTGTACGGATCCCTAGGAAGATCGACCATATCTGAGAAAAACATAGATGGAAACGAAGATTAGTCTAATGAAGATCAAAAGGAGAGAATTTTAAACTCCCTAAGTTCATCAGAAGCATCAGGTTATCAAGAAAGAACCACAGATGGAATGGATCTCGATAGATCCCATAAAGGCTCAACCTTAATTAATCCAAGACCGTTAAAAACAATCTCCGACGATCGACAGTACAGCCCTAGGTTTGGTGATAAAAAACAAGGGCAAGTATATATACTTTGTATATTTTGTTCTTCATTACCAAACCTAAGTACATCAATAGAAGAAGAAGAAGCGATTAAAATCAATCTGGCAAAAAGAACATCATACCTGAAGAAAAAAGTGGTGTCAACAGAGGAAAATAGCCGAAAAGTAATCAAACAACGATGACAAAAGCTAACCCCAAAAGATCTTGTCAGAAAAACTACACAATAGCAGCAGAAGTTATGAACAAGAAAACAAAAACCTAACTGAGAACAAAAACCTAACAGAGAAGAAAAGACAGAGAATGAATAATGAAAGAGAGAATAAAGATTTAAGGATAAATTCTCTCTACCTATTTATAACCGTCATAAATGAAACCGCCTCGAAAAACGAGAAGGAGTAAATGTAAGGAGTGGGAAACGTGCCCTAAATTCTAGCGGGAGTTATTGCAAGAAGAGGAAGGGACTATGAAGATAGTTTTTTTCAAACTTTGACCAAATTCAAACTTGAAGGGGCTAATTTTATACACATAATTTATCATCCGCCACGTGTCGAGAGAACCACACATGGAAGACATGTGACCCCTGTGCATCAAAACACGATGTCACGTGTCAACATCCAAGGGGCATTTGTCATTATACAAATCCATCACCAGATCGATCCAACAAGAAGAATCGAGGAGCATTCTAGGAGTAAACCATCGAGAAGCACCACAGATTAACTTGAGATGTACTTTACTCCGTCCCAAGGAAGATCCAAGATCAAAGGCTGAGGAGAGTCTTGCCAACAAGGATGTGACAGGGGCATCATACATCTGTCTGACGCGTGCAGACCATCCCAACCACCCGCATTAAACACCCTAGCCATAGTGTACGTGTCAAACACTCTGTGGAGAAGGAGAAGGTTCGTCTTCGTTCATGCATAATGTCGTTGGAAGACACTGGGGAAAAAACGAAGATAACAGCGGATGACACAACAACCAAGACGATAAGAACATATGTGCTCAAAGAGAGGGAACCACAGGGAGAGCCTATAAATACCCCAACCCACTGAGGGATGGGGGTGACCAAGTTTTAGTTAAGCAAGAGAGAATTCAGGAGAGAGAAGTTGAGAGAGTAAGTATGAGATTCATGTTCTTCCTAAGCTTCGTTCCCCCCTCTAAAGGTCATTTGACGTTCCTTGTAATCCTTAAATACATAATGAAACACCAACCTCCGTGGATGTAGGCCTCAGTGCTGAACCACGTAAATCTTCGTCTCATTTACATTCTGCACCTTAAGTCTTCTATTATAGTAATCGTCGTCGTATAGATCTATCATATATTATGAACCCATCGGAATCCCCTCAGCATGACCATACAAGGACGAGCCCTAAGGCTCAGAGTCTATCGGACTTCGGCTTTATGTTATTTTCCATGCACTTCATTTGTTTCATTGATTTCATCCTCGTGCGAATATTGTTTGTGAACACGAAGACATCCTCGTTATTTGTGTGTTCACAAGTATCTCTCAATTAATCCTAAGACTGGTAGAAGAGGAGAATTATGTTTAATACCAGGAACATGAGCCCTCTTAAAAGTCGCAAGAACAATTCCTCAACACCAATGCAACGAGATCTGATTTAAAACCGACTCATGCACTTTAGTTTTCATGAAACCATACCGTTGTTATTCACACCAATTGCACTTATCAAAACCGATAAAGATAAGAGACAGTACAATAAATGTTGGAGGGTATTTCAGTCAAAATTTCCATTTGAATTTTGTTGTCAGAAAACAGACAAAATTTTCAAATTCTCCATGCCATATCCGTAAATAACTCCAAAAACCAGTACCAGCTTTGTCCATTTTCATATTCTTCCTCGCCTTTTTCACCAAAAACGTACCAATAAAGCCAAAAAATAGTAATAAGAAACTCACAATCTGCTCAATTTACCCCTACTTTAACTCTATAATTACCACTTGAACCAATTCACTAAATACTCAACGGATGCTAGTTCACTTCCCAACCCCAACAACAGCAAAAACAAAGACTCTCCATTTCCATCTTCAGAAAAATACAGAGATTGAAGAGATGAATCGAAGTTTCATCAGGCCAACAGAACAGGAAAATCAAACAATGAGGAACAATTTCGGAAACAATAATAATACTGTGATGATAATGAAGAAGAAGAAGGAGAATAACGAAGAAGAACTTGCTTTGTTCCTCGAGATGCGTAAGCGAGAGAAAGATCGAAGCAATCTTCTCAACTCTGGTGGTGATTCACTGGAAGCTCAATCTCTAGGTAAAATGATTATACTAATAGCTTTGATTTTAGTTAATTTCATTGCATCGACTGTTAATTTGATTTTGTTCCCCATGGGTGGGGTGTAGGGTCTAAACTTGAAGACTCACCGGTATACAAGATTGTGTCATCTACACGGCCACGCAAAGCTGATGAATTCTTGAACGCGGAGAATGATAAGAACGATTATGATTGGTAATGCTGAAACTAATTAATGTAATTTAGAAAAAAAATGGATGTTTTTCTTTTTAATTTTATTGAATTTTTTGTCTTTTGGTTTGAAGGCTTATTACACCTCCTCGCACTCCTCTTTTTCCTTCATTGGAGATGGACGCGGAGAGAAATGCGATAAATCGGCTCGGACTCGGCACTCCCAAGGCTCGTCAAACTTCATTGAAGTCTAAGGTAACACAATTTTAGCTTCTTCACTTTCAGAGAGTTGATTGCTGAGTGTATGTTTCCAATTTTCAATGATTTTAGCTGTTTTGAGTAATTTGACTGTAATGGGAGTTTGGGGTCATTCATGAAAGTTACTGTTAGAGAAGTATGGATGGTAGTGTGTTTTGTTTGAATTGCTAGCTTCAAGGAAGACAATTATGATGTTGCATTCTAATATTGCTAGTGAGTTGCGAAGTGGCTGAATTTTTGCATTACATGGGTGAAAAATCATAAATTTTCACAATTCTTTTGGTGACATTTGGTTGATCAAATGTCAGATACTGTTGGATCCTAATCCTAAGTCTAAGTTTGGCACTTATACCCCCAAGTCTCATATCTGTTGATTTGCAGTTAGCGAACTCCCAGGTGGAGATTGGTGCTAGAGGAAATCCAGCATTTAGACCGCAACCACCTTCATCCCCTGGCTTACACTTTTCCGGCGCAGGGACTCGTAGGCCAGCATCATCAGGGGGGAGACTATCAACTGCTTCTAGACCTGCAACACCTACGAGACGCCCCGCGTTACCTTTAACTGCTAACACTTCGAGACCTTCCACACCTACTTCAAGGCCAACTTTACCAGCCTCTAAGTCAATGGCTCTTTCTGGAAGGTTCTCAAACCCTTCTGCTAGATCTTCCACACCCACGTCTAGAATGACAGCACCACCATCCAAATCTGTATCAAGATCAGCAACACCAACTCGGCGACCGTCAGCCACATCAAGTTTATCTGTACCAAGATCAATGACACCAACTAGGAGACCGTCAACCCCATCAAAAGTATCCAGCGTGTCAGCTCCTCTTAGCAGGTCTTCCTCTGTTAGCAAATCAGGTCCCACAACAACAAGGAATCCAGTACCAGCAAGGGCAAGTTCACCAACTGTTAAATCCAGACCATGGAAGCTCTTAGAGATGCCTGGTTTCTCACTCGAAGCTCCCCCGAATTTAAGGACTTCACTGCCCGAAAGGCCGGCTTCTGCATCAAGGGGAAGGCCTCAAGCTCCTAATGTTCGATCCTCTGTTGAGTGTGGGTCAAATGGTCGACCAAGAAGACAATCATGTTCTCCTTCGAGAGGCCGCGCTCCAAATAGTGGTATCCACAGCTATGGTAGCTCTGCTCATGCAGTCAGTCAGGCACGTTATAGCGGTATTGACAATCCAAACCCAGTTTTGAGTGGAACCAAGATGGTTGATAGAGCAGTAAACATGCGAAGACCTGCACCCCCGAAGCAAGATGATCTGCGCACCGGTAATAATCCAGTTCGAAAGTCATCTCCATCCCTGGATGGCTCAAATTTTGGGAGATCACTTTCGGGTAAATCTTTAGATATGGCGATGAGACATATGGTATGCAACCTCTTTTCCTTTTATTTGCAACTATTTCCTCTTCAAAGCTGATCTACATTACCAATTCTAAGTGATGTCATGGGATTAAAGACACACATTAGTACTGTTGGACATCAACATGGCACACATGGGTATTAAAGAAGGATCTTAATGGTTAGCAGTTAACCACAGTTTTACGTTATAGAACATCTCAGTGATCTAAACTATTGTTACTAATGCCACCAGGCACCATTTAGAAACTAAAGGGGGAATTAAAGTAAGTGTGGCCTTGCACCTCTTTATAGTCAATCATTTGCCGGACTAGTCTGAGCGCAACTGACTTTTAGGAATTTATTCATTGTTCCACACATGATATCCTGGTTAATCTCACAGATAATCCGTTACCTGGGGTCCTAGACCTCATGCTGGGATGGGATTGCAACAACTTTCTTGTGTCAACGCTAGTCATATACTGGGATCTAGCAGCATCCAATTTATATCTAAACGTATTTGTGCTTCTTTCTCGCAAGTAATGTTCTATTACTCTTTTGTTGCCAGACTCTAATTGATGTACTTTACCTTGTGCAGGACATAAAGCGAAGTGTTTCAGGCAGTAGCTTACGCCCAAAAATGACAAATATCCCAGCATCATCTTTATACAGCGTAAGATCAGGACCAGCAAGAACCAGGACCCTTAGTATGTCAGACTCTCCTATTACCACATGCAGTACTGCTAGTTCTGAGCAGAGTGTCAACAATACTGCATTTTGCCTGTATGATAGTGAACTAGAAGATGATCTTAATACTGAAAGAGGAGGGCGATTCTACGCTGCCAGCTTGCAAGGTAGATGATCTAAGGGGATGGTGGGGGGTTGTATTCCGGTATCGAATTTTGTTTGTACTTCCTCTGAGGCATCTCTTGTAGTTATTTCTTGTAACTTGGGAGAGAACCTGTTCCTTAAAAGCTGATCTGTAATGTTTATGGGATAGGCTGGGCTCTCTGGGGGTCCAGGTAATCGGTTACTGTTGGTAAATGCCAAGCCTTCTTTTCTTTTGCTCCCCACTTATTATCCGACGTTTCTCAGAAAGAAGAAGCAGCCGCCGGCAACAATATCAAGCATTCCCGAAGAGATCTACATACAAATCTTTGTAAGAGTACCATCAATTTTCATATGCAAGTGTGTTTGCAAGACCTGGTATGCCCTAGTCTCTACCCCTGCTTTTGTTAAATGGCATCTTAATCGGAAAAACAACCCCAAACTCATAGGTAAAACCTACTATCGCACACCTATGAGTTCTTACAGATGTAAATCTGTAAGTTATGATTCGTTATCATATGAAGATATTGTTGTCGAGTCTGTTGGAATAGATTACCCATTCAAGTCTTTAGTAGAACATGATGATAAGCTTGATGTGCGATTTATGACTTCTTGCAATCGTCTGGTGGTCTGTCGGTTCTTTTATCATAGTTCTCGCATACTTGTTTGTATTTGGAACCCAGTCACCGGAGAGTACAAGAAAGTACCTGCATCACCTTATAAATTTAGGGGTGACTGTTAGCCAGAGTACTCAGTCAGCTGCAAAACAGTTGAAACTATCTCCACAGTCTATGCAAGATAAACCTTGAGCCCAGTCTCTCCAACTATTATCTAGGATCTACTTGTATTCTGTTATTCTGTTTTTGACTATCATGTCTTGTTTTCCATATAAATACATATGATCAGACTCCACAATATTCCGTGGAAGATTTCTACCCAAATATCATCTTCTAGCTTGGTATCAGGCTCTCGATCCAGCTTCCGCAACTATCAAAAAAAAAAAAACCAAAAAAAAAAAAACCTAAACAAACAAAAAAATGACAGAAGTTACCACTACTCTTCGCCAGGTTCAAATCCATCACTTAGTTACTTTGAAACATACTGGAACTAATCATGTACTATGGAAGGCTCAGTTCAAGCCTATACTAAAGGCTATGACTTAACAGGGTTTATCGATGGATCCAAACAAATACCACCAAGAAATCTACCAGAAAGTGAGGATGTTAGCCCTGCGTTTACAACATATGAGCACCAAGACTCTCTGATCGTTGGTTGGCTGAATTCGACCTTGACTCCTGAAGTTCTCAGTGTAGTTGCAGATCTTGATACTGCACAGGAGATATGGGATTCCTTGGAGTCTGAGTTTGCTCCGAAAACATTTGCTCACCAGATGAATCTAAAGAGACAGCTTCATAACCTGCACAAAGGTAATAAGACTTTGAAGGTGTTTTTAAATGATGATAAGCGTTTGTTTGATCAGCTTGCAGCCACGGGATACACCGTACCAGCTCATGAGAAAAAGCAGTCCATTTGCAATGGATTAAATCATACTTATGACCCAATTGTTACAACCTTGAGTACTGCTGAAACAATGGACATATCAACCTTCGTCACTCATCTTCTGACATTTGAGATGAGGCTCGAACATCAGATGTCTCGGATGCAAGACGGCATCATGTATGACTTTTATTATGATTGCAAGACGGATGATTAGAAGTAAAGATACAAAGGTGTGCTTATTTCAAGTTTATACATTAAGATCTAATTCGTGGACAAGCGTTCAAACTATCCCTTGTTGCATCTGTTTTACTGCAGTATCTGGAGTACTTGTCAATGGAGCCCTTCATTGGAAGGGCAAAATGCATGGCACAGTCACAGAATCTTCCTCCTGGTCAATTATCTGTATGGAAATAAGCAATGAGAAATTAGACCGTATTATGTTGCTAACGGCGACAATGTATTTTTCTTTTTTTGTTTTTTTTTTGGCCGACGAGGGTTGTTCTGCCCGGAAGCTGGGTGGGTTATTACTTATTAGTCAAACAAAGTTGAAAACTTTTCGCTCTCCCAAACATATAAAATCCCCACCAAGGAGGATCACCGGAAACTGTATAATTCACGGCGATGGAGGGTGAGCCGCCAAATAATGCCCTAACAGAATATCGATTCTGTGATCTAACACCCCCTCTGTCACAACCTACTCTTGATGCCCTAACTGAAGCTGGTTTCAACTACTGCACACCAGTTCAACGAGCCACGATACCACTATTTTGTAACAAGAAAGATGTTTCTGTTGATGCTGTTACTGGTTCTGGAAAAACCCTTGCTTTTATTATTCCACTCGTCGAGATTTTTCGCGGTTCTTATCACACCCCTAAACCTCATCAGGTACGCAGCCATATAATTTGATTTCTTTGTCTTGTGTTTATGGATTTAACAGCAATTCCATGTCTTTTATTTTATGCAACAGGTTCTGGGGATGATTCTATCTCCAACAAGAGAATTGGGAATACAGATATTCAATGTTGCAAAGCCTTTCATTTCAACATTAGTGAATGTTAAGCCAGTGCTTCTTTTTGGTGGACAAAGTGTTAGAGCTGATATCACCAAGATTGAGGCGGAAGGAGCTAACTTGATTGTAGGCACGCCTGGGAGGATTTTACACATTATGGATCGGATGGAGAAAATTTTATTACAGAAACTTTGAGGTATTATTACTGAATTAAACCCATTATGTTGTTTGTGTAGACAATTTTATCCAATTAGTTAGGTTTTATGTTATGAATAAATCAAGTGCAATTGGAAATTTTTTGAAAAGCATAACAAGATTGAGTGGAACACTGAAATGGGAGAGTTTCCAATGATATGTGATTTGTGATCATTCAACTTCTTTTCTCTTTTTCATTGTTAAGTTTATCTACTTTTGTTTGGGACAGATTCTGATCCTAGACGAGGCTGATCAGCTACTAGGAAGCAATTCCGGTAGGAAAACAAATTCCATCATAACTCGCTTACCGAAGCAGCGTAGAACTGGTCTTTTCTCAGCTACTCAAACTGAGGAAGTTAGCGAGCTTGCCAAAGCAGGATTCAGGAATCCTGTTTCTGTGAGGGTTGAAGTTCGAACAGAAGCAAAAGATGAGCTACAGTCTGCATCTTCAAAAATACTTTGGGCCTTCATTTGGAGGTATGCATCAATGATTTCAAAACCTACCCCAATTTTATTATGTTGCTTCTGGAGAGGCGTATGTTAGTTTGGTGGCAACAAGTTTAATTGTGAATTTGTGATCAACCGTTTCCCTTAGTATGGTTTGGTACTTTGGTTATTAGTGAAATCTGAAGACGAGTTGACTGGGAATCTTGCTAATTAACAATATCAGTAGAGTTTTCCTCATATGTTTATTGTACTGGAAGTTGGAAAAGTTGTAGCCGGGCTGTTATTGTTCCATGGTATGCGAAGCTAAAAAGAAGTCATCACAGCTTGTTGATTTCCCTTCAAAGAACTTGAATGAAAAGATCATCATGTAGGTTATGTAGATTATGTAGCTGGCCTATTTTGAATTTCGATTGTTTTTTAATTCCTCTAAATGTAAGGTATATTGATCTCACTGATACACATATCCACTTGTTTGGTTTTGATTTCTTCTTTGTTGCAGCTACTTCATGACATGTGCTTGTGTTGACTATTGGGGAGTTGTTCTTTCACAAATTGCTGCTCTCAAAGGTTGTTCCATCATTCCTCTTCATGGGAAAATGAAGCAGGTTGGTAAATTTGAATAGCACCATGAGTAGTCTGATTTCATTAAAGTTGATAATCTATGTTGAGAGTTAGTGTTTTGTTATCCTTTTATAGCCTGCAAGGGAAAAGCATTGGACACATTTAGAGAAATTTCAAGTGGAATTCTTCTGTGTACCGATGTAGCAGCGCGGGGACTTGACATTCCAGGTGTTGATTTGGTCGTGCAGGTATGTTCTGTGGTGATCTTTTTCTTTTTTCTTTGGAACTCTATAACAACAATGAGTTGTTCGAGCATTTATTTCTGTATATAGTTTGATGCGTGTCTGATTGAAATCCCAAGGCAGTGATTTTTCCTCTTCAAAAATTTGATAAAACACAAAGAAGTTAGAAATTTTCAAAAAATAAATAAATTAAACACAAAGAAGTTGATAATTTATTCGTAATAAGGAAAAATCCAATGAAAGTTTCTTCTTTTTAATGCAGTATGACCCCCCTCAAAATCCAGATATGTTTGTACGCAGGGTTGGTCGGACTGCACGATTAGGCAGACAAGGACGAGCTATTATTTTTCTCTTACCGAAGGTTTTCCTCTTGCACTTACTCTCTCTTTTTGACTCTTATGTGTTCCCATGGGGGAGATTTATTGATAATATAACGATATATCTGATTTTGTGTAAACTTAATTGCGTTGTGGTTTCTTGTTCTTTTTAGGAGAAGAAACTGTATAAAAAGTACCAAGCAATAAAAAGGGTCCCACTTCAGAAGAGAATATGTTCTGATGATGGTCCTGATATCATTCCTCAGGCCAGTATATATGACACCATGATCTTGGCATGCATGAACTTATCTTTTCTGTTAGGTATCAGAAAACATTACCTTGTTTACATTCGAGTTTCATGTAGATTAATGTGCTATCTTTAGTTACCACGAAGAAAAATGAAAATAGAAATACTCAAAGCAAAATGAAGCCTTCGTAAAGTAAGATGAAGTACAGAAATGTTCATAATTACATTAAATATTTTCAGCCTTGATCGTTTTTTGCTCAAGCATTTTTCTTATGTCTGACTTCCTAATTATTCTTAACTTAAATTAGATTATCTCGCCACTTGGCTCTTGCCTATTCACAAGCATCTCTGATCTGGTGAAAACTGATTTTCAGATAAGAAGTGCTGCAAAAAAAGATCGTGATGTCATGGATAAGGGAGTAAGAGCGCTTATCTCCTTCATCCGTGCATATAAGGAGCATCACTTGCATTTGATTTTCAAGTTAGCTGCTGAACACCACCACCCCACCCCCCATCCACAAATTTCTCCAAACCGTTCTGTGTCCTTAATCTGAGTGTTTGCAGGTGGAAGGAACTAGAGGTGGGGGAGTTGGCGATGGGATTTGGGCTGTTGTGTCTCCCTAAAATGTCGGAGCTGAAGAATCGCTCACTCGTTACCCATGGTTTTGTTCCAGATGAAGATGTTAATCTGGCAGAGATCAAGACAAGTAAGAATTGTTAATTACTCTATCAACTTCTTGTTAAATGGAAATATGGTAGACACTGGGGAGATCCTCGGACTGATTCCCACCATTTGTCAATTTTCCCTGAAAATATTTGCATTACTTAAATGTTGCACGCTGTGGAGTAGTCCTACAACAAAAAACTAGTTCAGAACTAGGGATTCCATGCAATAATCTGCATACTGTGGAGTTACCTCATGTGTAATTTTAAGTCTCTGAGAGTGCAAGTACCTTCTTTTTATTCTCATCCGCGCCTGTGTAAAGTGCATCTCAGCATCTGTCTGAAACTGATTATTCAGAGATAAAAGTCGCGAGAAACAAAGACAGAAAACCCTGAAATTGGAGAAAGCAGCAGAGCTTCAAGAACCAAAATTCAATAAACCCAAGCAAAATCCAAATGCATCAGTTACGAGGAAAAAAACTGCTAAGCAACGGCGAGCAGCTCAGTCAGTTGATGATGCGGATGAGTTGGACAGGGACTATCGCGCTCTGAAGAAGCTAAAAAGGGTGCTATAGATGAAGCTGAATTTGTAAAGCTGACACAAACAAAAGATTTACTTTGAGCAGTAGCACTATTTTATTGAGGTATCTTTAACTTAAAACTCCTTAATGAGCTATTTTAGTAGTATACCATGGGGATTTCTATTGATTTTAGCCAAGTCCTTTTGAACATTTATATTGTGCTGAGCGAGGATCTAATTCATTATAAGATCCTAACATCACAGTTTGGACCCTATTTACCGAGTGTGATCCACTTTTCTTGATTCGCTTGTACATTATGTCCATCTTTTAACTGTTTCATATTTCAAAACATTTGTATGTTAATAGATCAGTCTTCGTATGCTTATCTCGCATGCTCAGTATCACATCTGTTGCTCTTTACTCCCTTAAAGAGTAGTCTGCATTCTGCAAGCAATCCTCTATCTCCCTTAATTATGCATGCATCACTGTAAATTCTCTAAAGAACTGACAATTCCATCTCATGAGCTGTCTCGCTTGTTGTCAGTCAGACATGGATCTTATAAATCAATTTGCAGCATTTTGATCCAAGATTGGTCTCAGTTCATCTATGTTGAGTGCTGGACTTTGTTATACAAGGCAGTAATTCATTTGCATATTTTCGGTTTCTTTTCTTGGTTGCTGGTCAAGGCAGCAGTGTTCATAGTGAATTCATTTTTTTTTAAATGTCGGAATGAATAGGATTTTTACAGAACTCCTGAAACAGACGCAGCTTTCTCAATTGCATCACTGCACTCAAGGTGTTGATGGGTTTATTGTGTTATATCTTTGTGTTTGGATTTGAAGGCTGCATCCACATTTAACTTCATCAAACTCTCGTCTGGAGGTTTCGATAAGACAACAATGAGTGCTTGGGGTTCTTGTCACTGATGATTTTCTGAATATTAGGATTCATTTCATTAAACACCTTATCATTTCTTGCTTTCCAAATAGCCCCGCATGACACAGCTTCCCATTCTAAAGCTTAAAAAGTCTAATTTTATGCCTGGCTAGTTTTAGTTGATCCAAGACTCATTTGCATCAACAGTTGCATAGTCCTACTGATTGATGATATGGACCACACCACATATGTCAAAACCAAAAATAAATAATTCATACTCTTTGAAAGGAGGAATTATTTTATCAGACTGCGTAATCCCACTCACAGACAGACGTGAGTGCTGCTGATTAATTTGAAGTGTGAGTTGGGGATAGAGGCAGAAATTGTCTGCAAAAGTAATTGAAATTATTATATTCAGGACCATGAATCATATCCTTGACATTTAAATAATCTCTGCAAAAAAGTAGTCATTGAAAGTAATTATTATAACACATTTTTAGTCCTGAAATGAATCTTAAAAGTGCTCGACTTTGGTTCCTTAGCCGCAACACCATTTTTCGACAAATTGCTGACGAGTTTCGACCATATGGGGCACCCCCAAGACCTTACAAGGCATTTGGGAACTACATTGGTGGTAAAATCAAACCGGATGTTTTTTTCTCATCTGCATCGGGTTCTCCACCCCATTTTCTAATCCTGTCGCCTGCAATAGAAGCCTCTTTGTTCCAGTTCGTCATGTAAGTCATTCCAAAGAGGATACCAGTTTGCAGTATAGTCCCTAAAAGCATTCCACACCAAATCCCCTGGACGCCGAAATCAAGCTTGTAACCGAAAATGAGACCCAAAGGAATTCCAAAAAGATAGTAACACCCAATGTTTACATAAGCAACTAGAGCTTGCCATCCTGCTCCTATTGCCACACCTGTTTTTCACACCATAATCATGTTACGTACATTCCGTCGCTTTTTCATGTAAGATGCAGAAGTAGAAAAACAACGAGTACCTGAAAGGACCGGCTGCACGTTGTTGATGATGATGGAGAAAGCTAGCAATGGGGTGAGAATGTAAATGAGTTCCTGTACCTCAACACTGTTTGTAAATGCCGATGGGTAGATTTTCCGAGTAGCGATAAGAACCAAGGCCATGATCAATCCCAAAACGAACGAACTTAGAACAACGACTATTACTGAAAATTTCGCGGTTCTTGGATGACCTGCTCCAAGTTCATTAGACACCCTCACACTGGTAGCTGCATTGAATCCGAAAGCCACCATTACTGCCCAACCCAATATGTTCATACTGCATAAATCCAACCCAAGATTCATTTTAGATAAAATGAATTCGATAAACATAAACCGGAGTTAGTTTCAAGTAGTACTACTCACCAAGTGGAGAGGGCATCAACTGCAACTTCAGGATTCTTCAGATATCCGGCAAATAGAATCAAAGCCATATAGTACCAGACCTCCAAACTGTATCATAAGTGCAATAATTAACATGAAAATTGATAATTTGATATGGAAAGAAAACATGGTAGTTGTAGTTGACAGAGAAAGATAGATGAATATACCAGAGCATTACGGCGGATGCAAGTGATAACTTGACAAATCCCCATAAATTCTGAAAAGCCTTCCATGAAAATCCAGACCAAGCTCGACCACAAGTTCCACTAAAAATGTACAATAACTGGCCCACAACAATTAGCCACCAAGACGCATTCAAAACCACAGCTGCCCCAACAAGTCCCCATCCAAGTTTCAACATCACGACCCAACTTAGTACGGTGTGGAGAATTAGAACCACAAATGATATCATAGCCATCACCATGATCTTGCTCTGTGCTTGCAAGAACTTGGCTATCGGAAAATTCATCGAATACGCGAACAACTGCGGTATCATATATATTGCGAAAACGCCAGCTGCTTCTGCAATTTTCGTATCTTGTCCGATCAATTTCAAAAGCGGTTCCGCAAACACGTAGAGGAACATCAAGATGATTGACGTTGCGTTGAGTATGACCCATGATCTTTGCATGTAGATCCCCAACATGTCTTGTTGGCCGGCACCATATGCCTGACCGCACAGGGTTTCTAAGGCACTTCCCATTCCCATCTGCAATCATTACATAAAAACATAAGAAGATGAAGAAGAAAACCAAAAAACCGATTGAGAATACAGCTCGGAAATATGACTGCAACAAATCAGTAAGTATCTACCTACCATGATGCCGAAAGAGAATCCGGCGATGACAGAGTTTTCTACAGAGAAAGCAGCGAGTTCTAGCGTACCGACTTGACCGGCGAAAACTTGAGTTATAGCTCCAAGTGTGTACTGGCATATGGATGTGAATACAGCAGGACCAGCTAAAAGCCATAGTTTCTTGGATTCGACAGAGAATTCTCTAAAGAAATCTCCTGCTCCTTGTATGGGTAAAATATCATCTTCTTGTACAAATGATGAACCAAATGAACTTTCTTGACGGCTGTTCAATACTACTTCTCCAGCTTCATCTCTGTTTGAGATAAGAGGTTCGTAAGCAGTAGAATTCTCCATATATCTCTCTCTCTCTATCTCTATCTCTCTATCTCAATCCTAGAGAGCAAGCAGAGAGAGGACAGAGTTGATATTTATTGTGAAACAGAAATGTTTTGGATTGAAGTTATTATAGTGGGAGTTCTGGATGAAATATTGAACTTTTGTTTTAGCGGACGACAATATTATATGTACCATACCAAAATACCAAAACTATCATATATGTACATTACTGATGCCATCATCACTGACGTAGTTACCTTCAGTCCTGATACGTAAGTACAGTCGTTGAGATTTGGATCATCACACGATGTTGAGTTGAAACCAATTTCATGTGCACAGTCCTAATACGTAAGTACAGTCGTTGAGATTTGGATCATCACACGATGTTGAGTTGAAACCAATTTCATGTGCACAGTCCATATTGAAACAAGGCTGCTGTTACATGGAGCAACCTGAAGTTGAAATGTAATTCTTTCAATTTTCGTGATTCATATCTTGTATAATATGTATTATTGCATTTCGAAAAGATTCTTTTCGAGATTAGCAAGAAAGGATAATATTTTCATGTTCTAATCTGAAAGGTGATGATGACACAAGAGAGTGAACAGATAAAGGTAAAAGTATGAGTTATTTAACCAGAGAGAAAGAGAATCAATTGATTCGCTTTATTTTTGTATTTTTTAAATTCAATGGACTATAAAATCTTCTTGTTCTAATTTATGTTTGTCATGTACTCATGGTGGCCATCTCTTTCTATCACTAAGCCCATTTCTAAGCAAGATACACTCGGTCAAGTTGGCCTTACGTACATTCCTAGTTACCAAAGAATGATTTTTTAGGGATCATGATTTTTTTTTTGAGTGATCATGGTTTTATTAGGCCATTTTCCCTATAATTACAAGGGGTGTCCTAAAGCGTTGAAATGACTAACCAACCCTTAACCTAATTTAATTTGAAACCAACCTAATAACCACCTATATATATATATAACCACCACCTCCTCACACCACCACCGTCCGCCACCGCCGATTACCACCACCACCAACCACCACCACCTCTATATATATATAGCTTAATTTAAAACATTAACAAAAATATTCACACAAACCCATTACTTGTCATTCGTTTTTGGTCGAATAAATGAGAAGTAATCATCAAAATGAGTTGAAAATGGAAGTTGCAGAGAGGTTTAATGGAGGTTTTTTCAGAGAAAAGTTCGATTACGTCGCAAAAAACAAGTCTCAGCCGAACTTTTAGTTCGGTTACGTCGCAAAACGTTCGGTTTCGTAGCAAAAAGTTCGGTTATCACGAATTAATTTTTTCTTAACCGAACTCAGAGTTCGATTGATTCGCAAAAATACTTTTAACCGAACTCCATGTATTAGAACAACACAAGTCCATAAGTTCGGTTCCTTCGCAAAATAATATCACCGAACTTTAGTTTACGAAAATAATGAGAAGTCCAAAAGTTCGGTTCGTTCGCAAAAATGTTAAGTTTTCTTTATAACCGAACTCTACCTTTGAAACTTCGTAACCGAACTCTACCTAATTCGGCAAGAAATAAATTTCGTAGTAACCGAACGTTTGCCTAATTGCATATATGCATATATAAGCCCAGTTCGGTTGATTCGCAAAATATGTTGAAGTTTGCGAACCAACCGAAATTCTAACACTAGGTTACTTTTAACCTGCAGTTCGGTTGGGAACTTGGTTGTGTTGAAATTTGCGAACTAACCGAACATACCTCTGTAAATCTTATTACTAAAGTTCGGCTACCTGCGTGTTTGAAGAAAGAAACCGAACTCTGTGTTCGGTTATATGTTCTTGACATTTATTAACCGAACTCCGTGTTCGGTTACATGTTCTTCACACTTGGTAACCGAACTACCTGAACCTAGCAGGAATTTTTTATAAAAGTTTACAGTTTTATGAATATTTGGACCAATTCAACCACCATTATCTAAGTTTGAAGCATACTTGGGTACCCAAATACTCTTCCTTCGGTTGTGGTTGGTAAAATCCATCATTTTCATCTTGAGATTGAGTTTGTGGAAGAATACATTCACCATCTAAGAAATTACTCATATCTAGATCATTGTGACGATTAACAAATACTCTAGGAGAGGATGGAGATGAAGAATCAGATGAGCTATCATCACTTGAATACTCAAACTTAGTGAATTGGAGAAAAAAATTTATTTTCCATGTTTTTCATCTTCATCTTCTCTAACTTTACTCTCTCAATAGCTTAATCATTTCACTAATAATTTCACTAATCATTGTCAAAATTAATCAGGAGGATAGTTTAGGTATTAATATAAATATTAAGATAAGGGATGATCTAGATTTACTTCTAAATGTCTTACTAGAAATAGAACCATGGTCTCCAAAAAAAAATCATTGTCCCCAAAAAAATCGTTCTTACTAAAGTTCGGTGCAAGTGGTTAGTGTGGTACAGCACGTGGTAAGTGGTTAGTGTGGTACAGCATGTGGTAATGTGCAAGTGGTTAGTGTGGTACAGCATGTGGTAAATGTCATACACAAAGTCCAGTTCTTATTTGGAAGTATCAAGTTTGGAGATGAAGCTATATTCTTGATGGTTTTGAGTTTGCAGCATATGCAGAAAGTCTCTAATTAATGACCTACAACTAACTGATGCTTAATAACTCCCATAATTACAGCACCAAATGGAAACTCCCGCATCGCTATCCAGCAACTAAGGAGAGATTAGTAAAGTCCCTCAAAAGACATTATACGCTTGAAGTAAAAAATATGATTATAGAAAACTCCTTATTCCCATATTCACGCTTTAGTTACTACTTCTATCAACTTCAACCAAATCATCATCAATATTACACGAAATGCCACTTTTTCCTGAAAACAAGAATAAACACTCTCCATTTCAATTTTTTCTTGCTCTTAAGCTGTAGCTGATACAGCGGCAGTAGTCACAGCTGGAGCCTTAGAGGAAGCAGTGGCCAGTCCAGTTTTCCCGTCTTTAGCAGCAACTCCAGTTTTAGCGTCTTTGGAAGCAGCTCCAGTTTTAGCATCTTTATCAGCACCTGGTGGTGGAGGCTTCATGTGTGCAGGTGTATTGTGCTTGAGCTTCGTTAAAATCTGTCGCATCCTAGCGAGGTCAGTTGGTTTACCAGGCTTTGGCCCTTGAACCACAACAATTGATGGTTTCTTGTCCTGGTCCTTCTTCCCCCTCCTCTTCTCTATAGCTGGGACTTCATTAGGGACGAGCTCAGCAATAGCCTTCCAGTAATTCTTGTCAGCCTCAGAATGGAACTTGTCTCGATTGGCCACAAAGAGCTGAGATACAACACACACAAAAAGTCCATCACATTGTCAAAACACTGACACAGCTATTTCATATAAGCCCTAACTATATTACAATTCGTCCAATTCTTATGACTCAGTCATACTGAAGGTGCAACACTTCAATTCTAACGGAAAAAAACAACAGATAACTTAATTTCTTATGACTCGGTCATACAGAAGGTGCAACACTTCAATTCTAAGGGAAAAAAACAACAGATAAGTTAATTTGATTAAGGATAAAACTAGACGCCTCAGCTTCAAACTATTCAATAGCTATTTCTGTTTACTGTGTTAGCAAACAACTGGGTTGGAATGGATAGGTAATCGGTGGGGATGTACAGACCCTAAACGCTGGGTAAAGACTTCAAACTAAATCAAAATATGTATCACAATTCGTTAACTCAGTGCAAATGACTACACGTAATTGCAAGAAATATCGATACAAGTTGCTGAGAGCTGTTAAATATTGATCTTCAATTCATTCTGAATTTATTGTACACAACTCATGTAAAAAGTTGAGCAAGCATACTATCCAGTGTTCTTTTAAAACACAAACCAAGGGACTGAATCCATACTGACCAAGCACAGGCATGACTTGAACGGACTACGCCTACCAAAATTTATTTTTAGCTCGAGACGTGTATTTTTATGACATATGGTTGGCTAATTGCATGCTACGAGTTGTGACGATTGAACACCTAGCACATAACTTCATGTAAATATGTATCACGATTTATTAACTCGGTGCAAAAGACTACACGTAATTGCAAGAAATACCAATACAATTAGCAGAGAGCTGTTAAATATTGATCTTCAATTCATTCTGACTTTGTTGTATACGACTCATGTAATAAGTTGAGCAAGCATACTATCCCGTGATCTTTTAAAACACACGCCAAGGGACTGTGAATCGGTACCAACCAGACACATGCATGACTTGAACGGACTACACCTACCAAAACTTATTTTTAGCTTGAGATGTGTATTTCTATGACATTTGATTGTCTAATTGCGTGTCACGAGTTGTAACGATTGAACACCTAGTGCTTGACTTAAAAGAAGCATAGCCAAACTCTCTTAGTTCAAGGATTGTATTTCTAAAACATTGAATTGTCTTAGAGCATGTTGAGATATCTAAGGTCCGCAGCAACTACGTCACAATCTACAGATTCTACAAAATAGCTAGCCAAGATGGCTAAACCTTCATCTTCTTGTTATGATAAATCGTCTCTCAACCAACATAGAGAATCAAATATATAGAATCAATGTTCATAATTTAATAGAATATCTTACTTAAACAACCCATAAGCCACCCACCTTCTCTTTTTCCCTGTTTAAGGATTTGTTGCTCTCCATAGCGACCTGCCTCTTTCTGTAAAACTCAATTTTGTACTCATCGGCTTCATCTATTATTTGATTCAACATTTCTTTCTCATTTTTCTCTTTCTCTGCTAACTGAATAGCATTCACCCTACAAATCAAACACAATCGAATTATACACCACACAAGATCTCAACATATTATATCTCTACGATTCCCTCGAAACAATCAATCTGAGTTCTTCAAAATAAAGCAAGATCTACCAAAAATTAACTTCAATTATACTACTCAATATTAAATTAACATCAATTTATACTACAACCTCAAAATTCACATGGGATCTTAGCTCAAAAGCACTCAAAACCATCAGATCATTAATAAAAAAACATGAAATCAAACGAAATCTAACCTTCTCCACTCACGAAGAGCGAAACCTTCATCCTGCATCTGATCAGGTGGTGGCAAAACTGGACCATCAGATTGGCCAAAAACATCATCGTCAACATCAAGATGATGTTTACCATTCAATTCAGATTCAAACGGTGAGAAACCAGAACCAGAACCATAGATCGGTGCTTGTGGAGAAGGAGTATCAGGAATCGGTTGATGATGAGATGAAAACATACCATCATCATCATTAAAGATCGGCAACGATGTATTATCATCACCACCATCTTTGAGAGAATCGTTATCAGTGAAATTTGTAGAAGCGTTGAATGAGTCAAACCGTTGAGAAGGAAGACGAGGATCATAACCTAAGTAATTATCATCATCAAATGGACGAGTTGATGAAACCGATTCATCAAATGAAGATGACATGGTGGTGATTTCTCCGATCTATTCTGCGTAGAACACTCTGTCTTGATGGCTGCGCGCACACTGCGCGCTTAATTATCTATTCCCACTGCTTCGGTGTCTAAATCGATCTCCTCTATACAAATACACAAAATGAATGTTCGAGAGCAAGTAATAAAAGTCTATTTATTTTTCCCGTTAAAAGAAGAAAATTAGTATTATTATTTTTTGTTTTGGCTTTTCACTACAAGACGGTGCCTGCCAGCCATCATTTTTGCTAAACCTGGATTGATTTTTCTGTAGTGGTGGTCCAGCTGTAAATTCTTGACGCGTACTATGCAGGGGTGACTCTATGTCTAATACCGCTATGACCAGTGATTAGGCTCTAAGTGGTACATATTGCGTAATGAGATCCTGGAACATCTTTTCTTTCGGTGCAATTTTGCCGAACGTTTACCAAAAAAAAAAAAAATTGCCGAACCAATTTGGGCTTTAGCTCCCACTCCAGTTCAATTGTGTTTTGATAATGATGTCACTTTTCTTGATATTTATAAATTTTGGATAGAAAAACCCAACAATGTTATAGAATTAGAAACCATTGTGACAAAAATCTGAAGGGAAAGATGCAATAGAGCCCTTACAAGGTAAATATAGATCGGCAAATCGGCTAGCTTTAGACGGTCAGAGACATGTTCCATTCTGACAGAATAATTCTAAGAATATAGTACAAAAATCGACAAAGAATAAACCTGCTCATAACTATAAAGAAGTTTGGAAATTTTCTGAAAAACAACAACACAAAATAAATGTGGATGCAGCATGGATTTCTCCTAATAAACCTTCTGCTTTGCTTTATTTCTTAGAAATGATGTAATGACCCGATTCTCCACCGATATTATCCCACTTAACCATTGCGGTTATCTGGCAGTGTGGGGTTGTCAACGGGAATCTCTGCGGTAATCCAACAACAACTTCTTGGGAGGTTACCCATCCCTGGATTTCTCCCTCCAACTCTGGAGCCAATTGTGTTGAAAATGCCTTGGTGTGATGTAACGTTCCTTGCCTCTTGTGAGACAAGTATCTAGCGTAACATACCATAATAGTCTCACTCGAGCACAAGCGACCCGTCCCTAGTTGTATCCCAGCCAATATCGATATTGTTCCCACTTACCCACTGCGGTTATCCAGCAGTGTAGGATTTTTAACGACACTGTTGCGGCCATCCAGCAACAGCTTCCCGAGAGGTCACTCATCTGGTGACTGCTCTCGGCTGAGCACGCTTAACTGAAAAGGTTTTCCCACAACTCAGTCAAGTGAACCCGTTAGGCCTCGGTGTTAGGAAAGAAAAAACCATTACCTATATTTTAGTCGGCGAACCACTGCCGAAATAACGGGGTATTACAATACCAACACCTTAAATTGGAGTCGTCTCCGGATCCGGAATATATTCAAGCAACCAAGATCCCTGACGTTCCCTACCCCTTGTGAGACCAGTATCTGGCACAACCCATTCAACACATTATGTCACCCTCAGAAGGTGACCCGTCGTCGGCTCTGATACCATTTGTAATGGCTTGATCCTCCACCGATATTGTCCTCACTTAACCACTACGGTTATCCAGCAGTGTGGGGTTTTCAATGGGAATCTCTGCGATAATCTAGCAACAACTTCCCTGGAGGTCACCCATTCCTGGATTACTGCAGCCCGAGCATGCTTAACTGCAGAGTTTTTGGCCAGGAAAGGTCACCCACCCAGTGACTACTCTCGGCCGAGCACGCTTAACTGATAATTTTTCCCGCAATTCAGTCAAGTGAACACATTATGCCTCGGTGTTAGGAAATGACAAACCATTACCTATATTTCAGTCGGTGAACCACTGCCGACTTATCGGAGTATTACAGGTAATGTATGTGACTTTGAACAAGGCAGAGCAAGACCTTCCAAAAAAGCAACTCCGAAAGAAGCAGAAGTAGTAGGGATGATTCAGGCAGTACAGTGAGCAAAAGAACTAAATCTCACAAATTTCAGCATCGAAAGAAACTGCATAAACCTTTTTGACTACCTTAGTAGGAAGCACTTACCCATCTCCTCACAAAATCAACCGATGATTGAAGAAATCAGACATAAAGTTATTGACCGTCTAGAAAACTTGAATTGATCCCTACCTATATTGGGATAGCTGGTAGAACCAATCCTAGCTATTATTGGGAGTTATGGTAGAATTGATCCCTACCTATATTGGGATAGATTGTAGAATCAATCCTTACTTATATTTGGAGTCATGGTAGAACCGGTCCCCAAGAGTAAACCATTTTCATCTTTCACATAATATTTTACATTTTTGTGTGAGGATGAAGAATTGGGTTTGCCAAATAGGAAAGTTCTAGATGTCGACATAATTTGAACATGCAAAAAATTCTTATCATTGATTGTTGAAAGGTATTCCTTGATACTCAAGGTCCCAAACCGAAATATTAAAGATCATTTGAATTAAGATTTTTGATTTATATGTTTTTGATTTTCCAACAATTAAAAACATATCCCTTGGAAAGCTATATTCTTTAAGTGCAAAAACTAATATTTAATATTTTCAATGAGAGATTTCGGATTTACAGGTTGGATACTAATTGGTAATATGAAAACCGAAATTAAGAGTTAATTGCATATATTGAGAATATTTTCGGTTTTGGAATTTCCTTGTTGTCCAAACAACCTTGGTCTATAAATAGTTGAGTTTTGCATTTCTAGTAAACTATCCTAAGAGTCATGCAAACTTTATTCGTGTTGTTTCTGGTGGAGCCGTCTATCCGGAGAGGAAAGTACCATAATTAGGCGAAATCTCTTACGACCATTCGTCTAAAGACTTTTGTGGGATCAATAATATCTACGAGTACCGTTGGTGGGAAACACGATAAATGCATTGTTATTTTAGTTTTCGATTATTGATTTGATTGACTAACGGTTGTTGAAACTTTGATTGCACCTAGTTTGATTATTATTGAGAGCCTTCTCTTCTGACATATGGGTCACTCAAACTAGATTAAAGTATTGACAGGATATTTAGAACTGTTTTTAGATATAAAGACAACTTGTGATAATCCATTATTAACAGACTCCGTTTTGTGCATGATCGATCATAAGTGGATTCAAGTTTGTGTTGTGCGGGTACATAAGAAGGCAATTGAAGATTTGAAGACAAGAAGATTTTTCTTATTGGTTTTCTTATCTCGTGATTTGTGCTCACATCTTGATCGGCTGGGATCCACTTAGATCTGATTTATCTTTGATATATTTAGATCATAAAGTTTTTTAGATCAGCAACTATCATTTGGTGATATTCTTCAATATCTGAGTCTGATAGTTGTGAGTCCGAATCTAAGTTATTGATTTGGATTGATCTTATCCGACAAAGGAGTTTGTTAACATAGACGGAAGATCCTTTGTCGAAACTCAACGAAATCTTTTTGATAAGATTATTGGAGTAGCTACCAAATATATTTGTTCCTTTCTTGTTTGGAAAACGATCAAAAGAAGTTGAGTGCTTAAGACTTCACATCGGTAAAGTAACTCATGATAGTGATTTATATCTTTGGATTCATGTGTGTGACCAGTAGGTAGTAGACGCGGGGATACTGAGGGAACTAATTAACTAGGGGTAGATTACTTGGTTTCAATTATATGAAGTTGACTTTGTTCTTTGTATAGCGGCTTAATTCTGAGAGTATTCAAAACTGGACTAGGTCCCGAGGTTTTTCTGCATTTGCGGTTTTCTCGTTAACAAAATCTTGTTGTGTCATTTACTTTAATTATGCATTATAATTATTTTATTATAATAAAGTAAATTGCACTTGTACGTTAATTCCTAATCACTTGAAATTGATCATATAGTCAATCGGTTCTGAACCATAACTATTGTCAAGTGAATATCTTGAGGTTGTATTTTCTCGACTTTATCTATAGACGATCACTCAAGGTATTAGACTTATAGGTTGAAATGAAAATACTTATGGTGTACTCGGGTACCCTCGTCATTTTAATTGGTATCAGAGCAGGCAAACACGAAATGATCTAACAATCTGTGTTTGGTGCGATCCAACCTATAAGTCATGAGTAAAAGTAAGAAAGGTAAAGGAAAACCTAAAAATGACTCAGTTAACATACATCAAGATTTTGAGAACAATCTCTCAAAAAGGGCCACTGGCAATCGGTCTCGTAATCTTTTCTTGTCAAAATCAAGTGCAAAGTTTATTTCTGATAAACCGTCGATTAAGTATCTTACTCATGACAAGAAAAGGATGCATCCAAAACATAAGGAACAATTACCTTATTTAAAATCTGTTTTGGATCTGATTCCAAATAATGGTGAAAAACCTTCTATTTCTACTTTCTTAGTACAAGTAGAAGATTCGAATTCACCATCCTGTTCTAACCTTGAAAATATGACTGAATTGCAGAACTTTCTCAATAAAGTCAAACTGTTTTCAGATGGGAAAAACCATCAATTGTATGGAAGATTTCTTAGAGTTGATTGTTCAGCTAGAAGGGAGAATTTGTCAAATAAAACGTGAACTCCTCAGTTTCCAATGTAATCTTAATGATTACTCGGAACATAAATTAGCCTTGTGTAGGGTAGTGAATCAAAAACTTTAGAGTGTGAAAAACTTACACGATCACTAAATATTTCACAAGAAAGAAATAAAATTCTTGAAAATAAATTCTCTCGGAATTTTTTCAAGGAGGAATCTATGACGAATCTTTAGAAAGTTATTTTCAACAAGGTTTCAGTATCTTGTGCAAACATCTTGAAGACCTTGATTTAAAACGAACTTGGGTTCAAAATTATCTTTTTACAGATAAAAAAATTCTTGTTCCAATGGTACTTGGTGAGAAAGATTCTTCTCACCCCAACACTTAAAAATGTTAATAAGTGCATTCTTACAGTGCTCGATGTGTTGATGTAAGGAAGCACAAGTATATGGGCACCTGGAATTCTGTTAATATCTCTTATTCAACATAAAGAAAGATAAATAATCTACTTAAGGATATTTCATGATTCCTAAAATGTAGAAAATTTATCTTACAATAACCCGTGTAAACAGAATGATGTTTCTTGACAAGGATCTAACCCTTCGGTTGATTCTTCTTCAAAAGAATTTATTTTCTCTTTGCATCCTCATAGGCATGAAAGTAGAAAAAGATTTCATATTTTCTAAAACGATATGGATACACATAAGAGACGAATTTATTTTCAGAATCTGATTGGACTTATATAAGGCTAGTACCTATGTTAGGTATGTGTTAAAATATGTTAGTATTTGTACTCATCTTGTCTGAGAACCTATACTAAAAGATGCATCCTCAAACCAGATATCAGGCTAAAATCTTAAAATCCTTGAGTGAAATGGTCTATAATGAAACTATTAATCTTGAAGATTCCCTCAAGAAGTCTGATTGTGAGGATAAGGGAAAAGAAAACAGAAGTTCATTTGAAGAGATGTTATCTCATGCAGGAGTTACTGATCTTCTTATTCAAACCAGTTTGGATTCTAAGATTGAAATCTTCAATCTTCTTCAAGTCCTTCTCTGTACTGTTGAAACTCATCATAAACATGCAGCAGTACTAAGAATTGTTATCCATGACCAAAGAAAGTTGATTAAACTTTGAATGGGTAATAGGGAGTATGCTAGGAATATTAATCTAAAGGTTAATGCTTTGGCGTGTGAACACAATCAAGGTACTGTTTATCGAATTTGGGAAATCAGTCGTGATGTTGTAGATGAGGATCCCGAAAAAATTGAGGATATTGAGGATGATCTTTGAGAAAGATGTTTCAAAGATCCAAATAATAATAGACTAATCAATTGTTGATTTATTTCAATGTTTGTGTAAAGTCTATTCAAACTGTAAATAATATGAATAATTAAGTTTTTATTTTTAAATCTTTTGAGCCATTCTTTTTTATGGTTTTTGATTGCATAGCCTTTGTGAATGAATATCTTTTTGCTTTGTATTCGATTATGAGATAATTATTTCGGTTTTCATTAACCTTAATTTCCAATCTCATATTGTGGTAATCTCTTATGATTTGTGTGACTTTTTGATATGGCGGGATTAAGTTCTAGCGCTTTTAGGTAGGATTATCAAAGGATCATGAAGAGATTATGATTAAAACTCAAGTGTTAAAGTCACAATGATGTTATTATCGATTTATGTTTATATAAGTTGTGTATTGGCATAACATGTGAGTTTCGGTTTTGGATTTTACTATGGCACGTATTAGCTAAAACCGGTTTCAACCTTTCTATGGTAAAGGTTGTTTTGCTTGTTATTTTTTTTATTTTTTTGCAGGGTAGTAACAACTTACAGGGGGGGAGTTCTCATTGAACTTGTGCTTAATGATATATTTTTCTAGGGAGAGTGGTTGTGGAAATCAATGGAAATTTTATACTTATAATCTTTCCTGATATGAAAATTAATGAAAAAGTGGGGATACAACAACCATACCCAATATTTCGCTTAGCAATTTGTATGGACAAACTCCAATATACTTTCTAGAGAATCAACTAGACAGTCAGACTCAATCTAGATAAAAAAGTATAACAAAGAGTTTATATCTCTATCTCTCGATTTGATATATACTCAAGCAAATAGATATCTGCGAGTCTTTATCAAATATTAGAGAGATAACTTGGATTGTACCAAAGACCAATATCCAAGTGTCAATCAATTTAAATCAACAACCAAAAGGTCGGATATTCTAATCGATTGAACAACACACAACCTGTTATATTTAAATTATATAACAAAATATAATGCGAAAAATAAATAACACAGACACCAAAATTTTGTTAACGAGGAAACCGCAAATGCAGAAAAAATCCGGACCTAGTTCAGTTTGAACACACATTATATTAAATAGGGTTGCACATGGGACGGGACGGTACGGGTTTTTGCCTAACTCAGTACATGTACCTCCCTATGGTCGGTACCTTACCTGTGTACTTTTACCTGTACCCGTGAAGTACGGGACGGGACCTGTACCTGTTTAACTCGGTACGGGACGGGACGGGACCGGTTCTTTACCTATAACGTATGTAAAAAAAAAACACTACAATAACAACACCAATACATCCATTGTAAACAATTTGTTTCATTTGTGTCAGCTTCAGCAATTTGTTTCAGATCAACACGACTCAACATGCAACCATTCCCATTTTACGCACTCAACAACACCATCAGCCTCCTTCCATATCAACCTTACCAGCTTCATGGCTCTATCTGTTGCGGCTCAATACTACCTGCAAGTCAGGTTCAATACTAGAATTAATTGCAGCTGCATAATTCCACCAGAACCCTGCAAACCTATATATTCATCTAGTCACAATTCATTCTTTTTTCAACTATCCAGCCTTGACAGCAAATCAATCTCAAACTGATGACCAACTCATTGTTCTCATAATCATGACCCTAACTGCAATGTCATTGGCTCCATCTCCTGAACCTGCACTTTCAGCTTCACACTCAAACCACAAAATCCGTTGATTCTTAATCTTCTTCTCAAACCCTCGGCAACGACAACACAGATATCGCTCTAGCTTTGCAACCGCCACCAATAGACCAATATCTCCATTCACCTGCCATATCACTCCCCTGCACTTGATCTAACACCACAAGCTGAACCCTTGATTTCAACATGAGAGATCCCCTTTTCTTCATTTCTGTCACAGTGAAACCAATCACACTCATGTTATTGAAAAAATCAGAAAACCCATCACTCAAAATAACAAACAAAATCAAACATAAATTGATTCAACTCAGATGCATCAAAACCCTAAAATCAAAAATTAGATTCATCAACAGAACAAATCACGACATGTGTGATGCATCAATAAATTCAATATTAATCTTTACCTGTTGTTGTTTGTTATTGACCAAACAATCATCCCATATGAATTTATGAACCCTGAACGATCAGTAATCTAAAGAAATCTACAAAATTAAATAGAAATTGACAAAAACTAATTAGTTTTCAAAAACCCTAACTATTATTAGGATTACAAATATCAAATCCTGAGAAGGCCACCTTTAGGGTTTATCTGGTGATGACGACTAGAAGATGGTGGCTGAGAAGTTGGTGGTAAATCTGGTGATAACGATTAGAATATGGTGGACGATGGTGGACGTATACGTATTTCTCTTCTTTGAGTGTAGAGGAGCCTGAAAGAGGGAAGAAGAAGAAGAAGAAGAAGAAGAAGAAGAAGAAGAAGGAAATGAGGAGAATGGGGGAGAGAATACGATGGATAGGGTATAACCCCTACTATCAACGGCTGGAATTAATCCCTAATATCAACGGATAAAGATTCCCGGTACTACGGGACGGGACGGGAATAGCCTAGGACCGTTACTTGTACCTACTCTAGGCCCGGTACCAGTTTTTGTTACTTGTACCTGTCCCATCTGACAACGGTTCCGGGACGGTACCGGTACGGTACCTTCGGTTCCAGTACGGTTCCATGGGACGGGACGGTTCCTGTGCATCCCTAATATTAAGTCGCTACAAACACTAGCCTACTCCAAATTAACTTCGGTTTGGACTGTAGTTGAACCCCAATCAATCTCATACTGATCCAAGGTACAATTATGCTCCTACGTCTCTGATCCCAACAGGATGCTACGTACTTGATTCCCTTAGCTGATCTCACCCACAACTAAGAGTTGCTACGACCCAAAGTCGAAGACTTTAATAAAAAAATCTGTATCACACAGAAAAGTTTACGGTAATAGATAAATCTGTCTCCCACGAATATACCTACGAGTTTTGTTCTGTCTTTTGATAAATCAAGGTGAACAGGAACCAATTGATAAACCAGACTTATATTCCCGAAGAACAACCTAGTATTATCAATCACCTCACAATAATCTTAATCGATGCAGCGAAAAAAGATATTACGGAATCACGCACGATGAGACGAAGTGTTTGTGATTTCTTTTATATCTTGCCTATCAGAGATATCAATCTCAAGCCAATTATTACAATTGTACTCGTACGATAGAAACAACAAGATCAGATCACACAACTACAAGAAAGTAGTATCGGTCTGGCTTCACAATCCTAATGAAGTCTTTAAGTCGTTAACCTGGTTTAGAAGAAGAAACCAAAGGTTAAAGAAGAATCGACTCTAGCTTAGCACAACTAGTATCACACAGAAGGTGTGGGGATTAGGTTTCCCAGTTGTTAGAGTTCTCCCTTATATAGTATTTCAAATCAGGGTTTGCAAGCAATGTTAGCTTGGTAACAAAGCATTCAATATTCACCGTTAGATGAAAACCTGATTAGATTCAAGCTAATATCTTTCAACCGTTAGATCGAAAACTAGCTTGTTACACACAAATGGAATGCACGTTGCTAGGCTTGTGTAACCGTACCCAAACTTGTACATTTGTTGGTTCAACAATAGTCAACCAAATGGTTAGCCATATGATCACTTTCATATCAACCATATTCTTCTTCACCATAACTAGTTCAAGTGACTCAAATGAACTAGTTAGAGAGTTTTTCAATTGCAAGGAAATCTTATGTAACTACACAAGACAAAATTGAAGCAAAAACGATTTGATTTACTCGAATCAGTTCATGAACTATATAGCCACGGTTTGAAATTTGCATTCCTTAGTTTATATAAGAATAAGTTCACAAACATCGTTTTTAGATATAACCTACTCAAGTTCGCGGACTGGGTTCGCGGACTTAAGTTCCCGGACGGAGTTCACAAACTCTAGCAAAATTTCTCGGGTCGAGAACTTCCGCCTGTTCGCAGACTTGGCTCACGCGCACTATTCCGGTTCTCTTGATCAACAAAGTTCACAAACTTTGGTTCAAGGAATAAGGACTTATACATATATGTGTTTCCACAACAATGTTTATATCCTCCAATGGTTATATAATCTAAACTCTCATTTCAATCATTGAAACATTCTTAGAGGACGTTGATATTCTATAGTTGTTATTCACAAACTATTTTTCGTCAAAGTAAGCAATTTTCAAAGTGATTGAAACTTGTCATGACTTTCGTCGCTAGGTAAAGATGAACTTGGATAAAGCGAAAGCTTACCAACACATATTTCGAGAAATAGATAGGCGAGTTAAACTCGGCTCGAAATAGCAAATGTGTATAATCTAAGTCCATACAGCAAAACGACTTTTGTCTCAAGATAGGAGATAAATAGACTTTTGAGTGATAGATAAGTTCAAGTCTCCACATACCTTTTAGTCGATGAAGATCCACCGGTTCCTTGAGTAGTCCTTCATCTTGTATGATGATTTCCATGGAGTTCTTCAGCTCAACTACACTTTCTATCCTAGTCCGAGACCTTACCTATAGTAGACTAGAAATCAAGACTTATAGTTTTGATCACTAACATTGACAAACATGCTTGAGATAGCAACACATGCGAGTTCGACCGAGCAATGCTCTAACAATCTCCCCCTTTGTCAATTTTAGTGACAAAACTATCAATATATATGGAATACAAAAAATAAAATAATTAAATTTTGTAGCTCCTATTCCACATGTCTAATCTTCAACGTTACTTGAAATCTTCGTCACTTCCAAGTACTCCAATGATCCCAAAGGTTGTAAGTTCAGCATCATCGTTGTTGAAAATCCGTAGCTATAACAACGAGAAAACAAGAGTTCTCAATCATTATTATACAGTGTCATAGTATCATTACATAGCGTCAAAGTTCAATTGTATCCCAACTTCAACAACAATACTATGGCGATATGTATCACTCCCCCTTAGTCAATACTCCATCTCACATGGAAACCACTCCCCCTTACATAATGATCCGAAAACCATATGTATTTCTAGTGTCAACTATATATTAATTCTCCCCCTTTTTGTCAATAAAATTGGCAAAGGTACAAGAACGGGATCCTAATGAAATTTCCGAAAGAGACATTTCATGACCAAAAGAAAGAAACACATATCATCTTATTTAGATGCAATCATAAAGCCGAAGCTAAATGCATCCATGATGAGCACGCAAGTGTGACGCATTTTCACCCATAAATACATTAGCTGGGACTCATTTTATCACTAATAAACTTGTTTGTAGGTGTTTTGGGGAAATACACATTTTTGGAAAAATCAGCTCGAAAAGTTATTGAAGACACCCCGGAGGGCATTTGTTATTTGGACTCTCATTGTTGGTTAAGGGGCACCTCAATTACTAAGGGGCGCCTTATTTACTAAGGGAACCTTCTTTACTATGGGCACGCCAGCTGTTGGATAAGGGGCAACCCTTTCTTCTTCGTTTTGAATTGCATTTTTGGTGGGAAACAATGTTACAGAGAAGACAATTTTCTGTGTACTTTTGTGGTGATTTTTGGGATATATTTGGTCGGATATTTTCTTGTTTTGGATATATACCAGCCTGTTATATCACAACAAGATTGATAAGTGGTTTCAATTCGATCAAAAAGGAAGATTTCACGGATTCTCGTTAAACATGGAAAGTTTTACTCTCGGGTTTACTATTCGCTGGAAATGAAAAGATTGTGGATCAAAGAGGGAGGATATCTTCTCTGGCGGAGTTTTTCTCTATCCACGGAAGGATTGACAGCTCAAAGGCGCATGCAGAGGGTGTGAAGGAGATAATCCCGCGACTGGCAGGATTGAAGAAAACAGGGGAGCAAGACTTGGATGGAGATATTCTTGGGATTTGGATGAACTGGAGAGAGTTTTCGTGTGACTGCACCGTGTTATGAATCATGCAGAGACGTGTTGGAACGTGTTTGCAGAGATTTAACGCGTGCAGGAGAAGAAAATGGAAAGAAAATATTCTCGTGGCTGGCAGCATTATAGGGATATGATTCCTGAGTTATTACAAGGATTTTGGTAGTCTTGTTAGTATATAAATGTGAGACGGGACTCAGATAAGGACGAAGTGATTGGGGAGATAAGAGAGCAAAGAAACGTGAGTTGGAGAAATCTGTTGCTGCTGCCATTGAAGAGAACACGAAGAACATTAGACTGTAGAAGACAGTCGTTGTGCTACAGTGACAACGACACTCTAGTTTTATCGTTCTCTGTAACAGCTCGGCTTGTAACAAATATAACTGTTACAAATCAGGTTTTTCATCATTTCTCCTTTATTCATCATTTGTAAACCATTTTTGAGCATAAATAAATTCTTTGAGAGGGTTTTCAACATGATGAGCGACTAAAATACCCGATTACTGAGGCAACGGAGGAAACTATTCGTTCATGCTTGATTGGTAATTTCTTTTACAATTTCTTTAATTATTAATTTTATTTAATTCACTAGAATCAACATAAAGATAAAATTGGTTTTCTTAATTAGTTGTGAATCAATTTGATGCGTTATGCTTATAATCAATTCTTTGATAATTCATGCTTAGGGATTACAATTTAATATTTGGACACCTTATTGATTATTAATGAATTAATGAGAAAAAAAAGTTTAATAATAATTTCAGAAATATCATTATAAACCAATCAACTAGAATGAATAGTGGAATCCGGAGCCTTGGTCTATTTTTAAAATCTTCATATGACTTTTTATTTTGAGTTTGCTATATTTTTAGTTTCATTAAGTCTAAAATCTATTGCTTTCACAAGTCCCAACGAACTTTTTACTACAATAACTTTGAAAAAACCCATCAATTAATCAAGGAGTTTATAAAGATACAAGATAACCCCTATAATATTCCACAACCGCACTCCCCGCAAAGATTTGGCAATTAAGCACAAGTTCAATTAAGAACTCTCCCCCATAATATGCCATTCCTGAAAGAACAACAAGAGCGACCTTAATTTCGAAAGAATAGAAGGATTTATTTGGACATAACAAATCACATACAAGTATGAGTTTGAATCCAAAATACTCACTTAAATTAACCACAAGAGAACCCATGATTAATTCAATCGAAAATGCTCAACATAAGTGAACTTATGGAAACTCAAAAATATACAATAAGATTAATCAAAAGAGAACCCATAATTAATATAATCGAAATACACAACCAAACTAATCACAAAAGTAATCAATTTAATTGGTCATGCTCATCATAAGAAAACTTACCGAGCAACAACTAAATAACCAAACAAGATAATTTTTAGTTGAATATGCTCGACATAAAGTATCTCGCGGAACCAACAACTATGCTAATCATAAAAATAATCAACTTGGTCATTTAGTGCTCAACATAAGACATTTTACGGAGCCTCACAATAACACATAAAATATGGATCGGGAAGATCAATACTGCGGAATACACAAGGATTCATTCTATTTTCCATCACTATTCGCATAACGACATTCAATAGACATAATACTTGCAAACAAAAGATTTTAACATATCTTTCATCAAAAATTGACATAATAGGCTTAACTTTTGTATTTTTCAAAAGTCTATTCATTCTTTTATCAATACATGCATATGGACATACGAAAGAATTTACTTTTGACAAGGTATGGGACAATTATAGTTCATGGTCGCAAACACACATATCCCATAACAATATTGCAATACATAAAACCATAAATAATAATACTGCAAAAATAATCTTCCAAACATATTTAGAATTTAAACCAATAAATCTAAAACATGAAGATGAAAACGTTGGACAAAGCTATGTGTAATCACAATAATGGCTATTCCAAACTCTAGTTATTCTTCTAACAAAAACAAGAAAATAGAAGATTTATTAGGAAAATAAAGGAGAAAATCAAATTTCGTTGAGAACCTCATATCTTTCAATGAATCCATCAAAGAAGGTATCACTGATTTCCTTTATTCTCTTGACTGTAGACACACCATGTTCATGAATTATAATACTAACTTTGCGATCAACAATCCGAGAAAGTTGTCTAGCCTTAGCGCAGTCCATGATGAGATTATTTTGATTCTGTATCAGAATATTCTGATTAGCAAGGATTTTGTCCTGACCATCCAGGAGTTGGTTTATTTGCAGTTGAATATTTGCAAACTCGACCTTTGAGTCGTTCTGAACACGAATTAAATCCTTGACAGAATCATCAATCCAGGAGTTGTGATCCTTTCTTTCAAGCATCTTCGTTAGAACCAGCTCTTGATTTGACTCACGTCCTTGAGCGTCTTCCTCCATATCAAGATGCACAATCTCTTGAGATTTTGCAGAGTTCTCCATATAATTTTTGTTAGGGATGGAAAGACACAATATAGAGAATATATATATGTATGTAAACAGGAGAAGGAAAATCTTGTTTTTGGAAACCCTAAGAACTCTCAAGAGGAGGACGCGGACGTTTGTGGATTGTTAGCACAAAAACTCGCTTAAAAACCCAAACTGAAATAATATACAACATACTTGAGCATTTCTCAATAAATTTCCTTGCACCTCTCAAGTTAGAAACAAGGAAAAGAGTGGAAATTAATCCACTGTGATCATCGAGAAATGAGTTGTATATATCGTCTGACAGTTTGATCTTCGTGTTCTTCTCATTTCTTCGGTTGCCTTTCATCCCAGAAGAGTAAGACACGGTGTATTTATCATATCCGTTAGAAGGCTTTCTCTGAGGACTAAATATAGGACCTCTTGCAACTGGTTAAAGAGGATCATGATAGAGAGGAATCCATTTTCTAGACTTAGATTTTCCAGAAATAGTCTTATAAACACAGGGAATGCTTTTATCAGTAGCACAAGAATTTATCCCACTCGAATGCATTTGTACCCTGTGATGATTTATAGGAAAGAGATCATATTTATAAGGTTTCTGGATTTTTGTGGGTATGCGATTCATTGAAGTAGTCGACTGACTATTTGTTCCATTGACAGTGGATAGAAGCAAATTATGAAGTTTAGAAATTTGTTTCCTTCTGGCAAAATAATGGATAGCATAGTGATTTTTTTTCCCCACATAAAGTACAGGTTCGTAGAGGAGAAGCAATAAATGGCAACTGTTTTAACTTCATAGCCATATGAGAAGATTGCAAGTTATGTAAACTTTTCTTGACACAACCTTCTTCCGGAAGATCCTTCATATACTGCAATCCATGGGAATTAGTTTGTACAAAGGAATTTCTACTTAAGACAGAGTTTTCCTTTTCCAAGGATCTGCACTGTTCATAGGCTATAGTAAGGGATGCTTCTAGTTTCTATTTTTCGACACGAAGCATGTTAAGCTCCGATGAATGCGTCTCGATCAAACGTTTCTCTCTAATTGAGTCTTCCTTAACTATATCCTCAAGAACACTAATCTTTTCACGTTGTAGAGTAGTTTCTTGGAGTAGTTCTTCAATATTCTTAGAGAAGGACTCAATAATGCTATAGAGTTCATGTTCTCGATCGAGAGACTTTTCAAATTCATCAATAAGCTGATCATGATCCTGAAAATAAATAATCTCAGTAGAATTTTTTGAAATTCTGGTGAGCTCCATTTCAGCTTTTGCCATAGTGCCTAATGTCTCATCGGACAGAGAATTGTTGACACAAGATGGAACAATCTTCTTACCTCGGTATTCGGAAGAATTAGCTAAGGAGTAATCCTTTGAGGTATTCCCAAGACATTTGGCATAGTTAAAAGCTTTAGAAGACATCTTGGTATGAGTATATATCAGAGATTATGTCCTCAGACTCAGATTTCCACAAACACAGACTTGTAAGGTCTTTTAAACGTGTTTGCCTGCTCTAATACCAATTGAAAAAGTGGGAGTACAACAACCACACCCAATATTTCGCTTAGCAATCTGTATGGACAAACTCCAATATACTTTCTAGAGAATCAACTAGACAGTCAGACTCAATCTAGATAAAAATTATATCAAAGAGTTTATATCTCTATCTCTTGATTTGATATATACTCAAGCAAATAGAAATCTACGGGTCTTTATCAAATACTAGAGAGATAACTTGGATGGTACCAAAGACCAATATCCAAGTGTCAGTCAATGTAAATCAACAACCAAAAGGTCAGATATTCTAATTGATTGAACAACGCACAACCTGTGATATTTCAATTATATAACAAAATATAATGCGAAAAAGAAATAACACAGACACCACAATTTTGTTAACGAGGAAACTGCAAATGCAGAAATACACCTGGACCTAGTCCAGTTTGAACACACACTGTATCAAGCCGCTACAGACACTAGCCTACTCCAAATTAACTTCGGTATGGAATGTAGTTGAACCCCAATCAATCTCACACTGATCCAAGGTACAGTTATGCTCCTACGTCTCTCATCCCAGCAGAATGCTACGTACTTGATTCCCTTAGCTGATCTCACCCACAACTAAGAGTTGCTATGACCCAAATTCGAAGACTTTATAAACAAATTTGTATCACACAGAAAAGTCTACGGTAATAGATAAATACGTCTCCCACGAATATACCTACGAGTTTTGTTCCGTCTTTTTATAAATCAAGGTGAACAGGAACCAATTGATAAACCGGACTTATATTCCCGAAGAATAGCCTAGTATTATCAATCACCTCACAATAATCTTAATCGACGCAGCGAAAAAAATATTGCGGAATCACAAACGATGAGACGAAGTGTTTGTGATTTCTTTTATATCTTGCCTATCGGAGATATCAATCTCAAACCAATTATTACAATTATACTCGGACGATAGAAACAGCAAGATCAGATCACACAACTACAAGAAAGTAGTATCGGTCTGGCTTCAAAATCCCGATGAAGTCTTTAAGTTGTTAACCTGGTTTAGAAGAAGAAACCAAAGGTTAAAGGAGAACCGACTCTAACTTAGCACAACTAGTATCACACAGAAGGTGTGGGGATTAGGTTTCCCGGTTGCTAGAATTCTCCCTTATATAGTGTTTCAAATCCGGGTTTGCAATCAATGTTAGCTTGGTAACAAAGCATTCAATATCCACCGTTAAATGAAATTCTGATTAGATTTAAGCTAATATCTTTCAACCGTTTGATCGAAAACTAGCTTGTTACACACAAATGAAATGCACGTTTATAGGCTTGTGTAACCTTACCCAAACTTGCACATTTGTTGGTTCAACAATAGTCAACCAAATGGTTAGCCATATGATCACTTTCATATCAACCATATTCTTCTTCACCATAACTACTTCAAGTGACTCAAATGAAATAGTTAGAGAGTTGTTCAATTGCAAGGAAATCTTATGTAATTACACAAGACAAAATTGAAGCAAAAACGATTTGATTCACTCGAATCGGTTCATAAACTATATAGCCACGGTTTGCAATTTGCATTCCTTAGTTTATATAAGAATAAGTTCACAAATATCGTTTTTAGATATAACCTACTCAAGTTCGCGGACTGGGTTTGCGGACTTAAGTTCCCGGACGGAGTTCACAAACTCCAGCAGAATTTCTCGGGTCGAGAACTTCTGCCAGTTCGCGGACTTGGCTCACACCACTATTCCGGTTCTCTTGATCAACAAAGTTTGCAAACTTTGGTTCAAGGAATAAGGACTTATACATATATGTGTTTCCAAAATAATGATTATATCCTCCAATGGTTATATAATCTAAACTCTCATTTCAATCATTGAAACATTCTTAGAGGACGTTGATATTCTATAGTTGTTATTCACAAACTATTTTTCGTCAAAGTAAGCAATTTTCAAAGTGATTGAAACTTGTCATGACTTTCGTCGCTAGGTAAAGATGAACTTGGCTAAAGCGAAAGCTTACCAACACATATTTCGAGAAATAGATAGGCGAGTTAAACTCGGCTCGAAATAGCAAATGTGTATAATCTAAGTCCATACAGCAAAACGACTTTTGTCTCAATATAGGAGATAAATAGACTTTTGAGTGATAGATAAGTTCAAGTCTCCACATACCTTTTAGTCGATGAAGATCCACCGGTTCCTTGAGTATTCCTTCGTCTTGTATGATGATTTCCATGGAGTTCTTCAGCTCAACTACACTTTCTATCCTAGTACGAGACCTTACCTATAGTAGACTAGAAATCAAGACTTATAGTTTTGATCACTAACATTGACAAACATGCTTGAGATAGCAACGCATGCGAGTTCGACTGAGCAATGCTCTAACAATCTCCCCCTTTGTCAATTTTAGTGAAAAAACTATCAATACATATGGAATACAAAAAATAAAATAATTAAATTTTGTAGATCCTATTCCACATGTCTAATCTTCAACGTTACTTGAAATCTTCGTCACTTCCAAGTACTCCAATGATCCCAAAGGTTGTAAGTTCAGCATCATCGTTGTTGAAAATCCGTAGCTATAACAACGAGAAAACAAGAGTTCTCAATCATTATTATACAGTGTCATAGTATCATTACATAGCGTCAAAGATCAATTGTATCCCAACTTCAACAACAATACTATGGCGATATGTATCACTCCCCCTTAGTCAATACTCCATCTCACATGGAAACCACTCCCCCTTACATAATGATCCGAAAACCATATGTATTTCTAGTGTGAGCTATATATTAATTCTCCCCCTTTTTGTCAATAAAATTGGAAAAGGTATAAGAACGGGATCCTAATGAAATTTCCGAAAGAGACATTTCATGACCAAAAGAAAGAAACACATATCATCTTATTTAAATGCAATCTTAAAGCCGAAGCTAAATGCATTCATCAAGGAGTTTATAAAGATACAAGATAACCCCTATAATATTCCACAGCCGCACTCTCCGCAAAGATTTGGCAGCACAAGTTCAATTAAGAACTCTCCTCCATAATATGTCATTCCCGAAAGAACAACAAGAGCGACCTTAATTTCGAAAGAAAAGAAGGATTTCTTTGGACATGACAAATCACATACAAGTATGAATTTGAATCCAAAATACTCAATTAAATTAACCACAAGAGAACCCATGATTAATTCAATCGAAAATGCTCAACATAAGTGAACTTATGGAGACTCAAAAATATACAATTAGATTAATCACAAGAGAACCCATAATTAATCTAATCGAAATACACAACTAAACTAATCACAAAAGTAATAAATTTTATTGGTCATGCTCATCATAAGAAAACTTACGGAGCAACAACTAAATAACCAAACAAGATGATTAATTTAGTTGAATATGCTCGACATAAAGTATCTCGCGGAACCAACAACTAAGGTAATCATAAAAATAATCAACTTGACTGTTTAGTGCTCAACATAAGACGCTTTTCGGAGCCTCACAGTAATACATAAACTATGGATCATGGAAGATCAATATTGCGGAATACACAAGGATTCATTCTATTTTCCATCACTATTCGCATAACGACATTCAATAGACATAATCCTTGCAAACAAAAGATTTTAACCTATCTTCCATCAAAAATTGACATAATAGGCTTAACTTTGGTATTTTTCAAAAGTCTATTCATTCTTTTATCAATACATGCATATTGACATACGAAAGACTTTAGTTTTGACAAGGTATAGCCGTATGGGACAATTATAGTTCATGGAGGCAAACACACATATCCCATAACAATATTGCAATATATAAAACCATAAACATTAATACTGCAAAAATCATCTTCCAAACGCATTTAGAATTTAAACCAATAAATCTAAAACATGAAGATGAAAACGTTGGACATAGCTATGTGTAATCACAATAATGGCTATTCCAAACTCTAGTTATTCTTCTAACAAAAACAAGAAAATAGAAGATTTACTAGGAAAATAAAGGAGAAAATCAAAGTTCGTTGAGAACCTCATATCTTTCAATGAATCCATCAAAGAAGGTATCACTGATTTTCTTTATTCTCTTGACTGTATACACACCATGTTCATGAGTTAGAATACTAAATTTGCGATCAACAACCAGAGCAAGCTGTCTAGCCTTGGCTCAGTCCATGATGAGCTTCTTTTGATTCCGTATCATAATATTCCGATTAGCAAGGATTCTGACCTGACCATCCAGGAGTTGGTTTATTTGCAGTTGAAGATTTGCAAACTCGACCTTTGAGTCGTTCTGAACACGAATTAAATCCTTGACAGAATCATCAATCCAGGAGTTGTGATCCTTTCTTTCAAGAATCTTCTTTAGAACCATCTCTTGAATTGACTCACGGCCTTGAGCGTCCTCCTCCATATCAAGATGCACAATATCTTGAGATTTTGCAGAGTTCTCCATAGAATTTTTGTTAGGGATGGAAAGACACAATATAGAGAATATATATGTGTATGTAAACAGGAGAAGGAAACTCTTGTTTTTGGAAACCCTAAGAACTCTCAAGAGGAGGACGCGGACGTTGTGGACTGTTAGCACAAAAACTCGCACAAAAACCCAAACTGAAGTAATATACAACATACTTGAGCATTTCTCAATAAATTTCCTTGTGCCTCTCAAGTTAGAAGCAAGGAAAAGAATACCTGGAGTCAGGTGATAAAGTGGAAATTAATCCCACTGTGATCACCGAGAAAGGAGCTGTATATATCGTCTGACTGTTTGATCTTCGTGTTCTTCGCCTTTCTTCGGTTGTCTTTCATCCCAGAAGAGTAAGACACGGTGTGTTTATCATATCCGTCAGAAGGATTTCTCTGAGGACTAAATCTAGGACCTCTTGCAACTGGTTGAAGAGGATCATGATAGAGAGGAATCCATTTTCTAGACTTAGATTTTCCATAAATAGTCTTATAAACACAGGGAATGCTTTTATCAGTAGCACGAGAATTTATCCCACTCGAATGCATTTGAACCCTGTGATGATTTCTAGGAAAGAGATCATATTTATAAGGTTTCTGGATTTCTATGGGTATGCGATTCACTGTAGTAGTCGAGTGACTATTTGTTCCATTGACAGTGGAGAGAATCAAATTATGAAGTTTAGAAATTTGTTTCATTCTGGCAAAACAATGGATAGCATAGTGATTCTTTTTCCCACAAAAAGTACAGGTTCGTGGAGGAGAAGCAATAAATGGCACCTGTTTTAACTTCATAGCCATATGAGAAGATTGCAAGTTATGTAAACTTTTCTTGACACAACCTTCTTCCGGAAGATCCTTCATGTACTGCAATCCATGAGAATTAGTTTGTAAAGAGGAATGTCTCCTTAAGACAGAGTTTTCCTTTTCCAAGGATCTGCACTGTTCATGGGCTAGAGTAAGGGATGCTTCTAGTTTCTCTTTTTCGACACGAAGCATGTTAAGCTCTGATGAATGCGTCTCGATCAAACCTTTCTCTCTAATTGAGTCTTCCTTAAATATATCCTCAAGAACACTAATCTTTTCACGCTGTTGAGTAGTTTTTCAATATTCTTAGAGAAGGACTCAATAATGCTATAGAGTTCATGTTCTCGATCGAGAGACTTTTCAAATTCATCAATAAGCTGATCATGATCCTAAAAATCAATGATCTCAGTAGATTTTCTTGAAATTATGATGAGCTCCATTTCAGCTTTTGCCATAGTTCCTAATGTCTCATCGGAGAGAGAATTGTTGATACAAGATGGAACAATCTTCTTACCTCGGGATTCGGAAGAATCAGCTAAGGAGTAATCCTTTGAGGTATTCCCAAGACATTTGGCATAGTTAAAATCTTTAGTAGACATCTTGATATGCGTATATATCAGAGATTTTGTCCTCAGACTCATATTGCCACGAACACAGACTTGTGAGGTCTTTTAAACGTGTTTGCCTGCTTTGATACCAATTGAAAAAGTGGGGGTAAAACAACCACACCCAATATTTCACTATCTCAATTCTATTATTGACTAATTGAATCGATATTTATTTTGAATTGATTGGTATCAATTGTTTTTCTTAAGGAAATATGGATCATTTATTTTAGTATCATTAAATCCTAATAAGAGTAACTGAGTTAATTATGATCTTAGTTCAGACTTGTCAAATTTAGGATTCGATTATTCAAGTCTAGTAGATTCTGTGACGAGAAAAACTAGTTAACTAACCTAGTTGATGTCTTGTCTAAAAGAAGATACAATTATTTTGAGTCTCATCGAATAAAGTGATTATACATACATAATCAATTCGGTTTTTGTAACTAAGTATTCTTAGTTAACTAATCGGACTAAGGGAAAATTGCTTTGGGAAACTGTTTCCTTGATAACATACTAAATCCAGATTACTTAGTAGTTCGGTTTTAGTATTGGTTATCTAAAATGGTATGTGAAACCCTCGTGCTTAACTTTTATAGGTTAAACAAGTTCTTATGGATTTCTAAGATCCTTTCAGTTTGCTCTTATGTTTATTCGTTTCTTTGTCATTTTTTTGACAAAAAGTAGGAGAAATATATGGAGTAAACAAGTGATTTATGATCACTAGGAAAGGATATATATGCTTATAATGTCATATCTAACGAAAGAGTAAAGCATAGACTAAGGGGGAGAATCATATCAACATGATGTGTAGTATTTCATACTAAAAAAGAGGAATAAAAAAGATGTTCGATTGAATATATACCCAGCTTTCCTTTAGGGAGAGTAAAGATTTTGTTATTCAAATGTCAACAACAACATTTGTTTTTTTGAATATGAACAGGTTATTGTGGTGTTGCAACTTGGAATCAAGCTTATGAAGAATGAGTTATTTTTAATTCGTTTATCTCCATATGTGTTAGAGTTTTGTCATTAAAATTGACAAAGGGGGAGATTTTTTAGACCATTGCTCGGTTGAACCCACCAAGCGTTGGTATGTTAAGTTTGGTTGTCATATTTTAGTATGGAAACTCAGTTAGAGTCGCTTGATTAAGATTACTAGAGTCAAATTCGTTTAAGTTAGACTAGAAAGTCTAGGAATGTTGAGACATACAAGTATTACCAAGAAGACCTGAAGATCGTGAAGACGTATCGACTACAACGAAGACATCATCCTTCCCCTTGAGGTTAGTGATACTTATTTGACTTGTTTCCATTCCTATCGTTACTTTCAATCCGCTTAAGATTGAAAACATAACATGTGAAGCTATATTTAATACTATAGTATTAGACTTGGTCATTTTATTATGATCAAAGTGTCAAGGAAGAATATTTAATTATGAAGTACAACGTTTATATTTTGAACTTCGTAAGTGCGATATCGACATAATCTATGTAACTCTTTACTTGATCATGTATGGGATATAGGTGTGATTTCATCCTATGAAACTATGTTTCATTACATATGTTTAAAGGAAGTACATATACGAACTTGCTTCGCAATCGAAAATAAACCAACAGGTGTATTGCTCCGGTTTTCTATAAAGATCTATTGGATGATCAATTTTCCTAAGGTGAGAAATCTGGTAGAACCAATCTTAACTTATATTGAGAGTCTTGGTAGAATCGATCCTTACCTACTATGGGATATATGGTAGAACCGATCTTAAATTATGTTGAGAATTATGGTAGAACCGATCCCTACCTATATTGGGATAGCTGGTAGAACCGATCCTAACTAATGTTGGAAGTTATGGTAGAACTGATCCCTACCTATATTGGGATAACTGGCGGAACCGATCCTAGCTATTGTTGGGGGTCATGGTAGAACTGATCCCTACCTATATTGGACGACTTGGTAGAACAGATCCTTACTTATCTTAGGAGTCATGGTTGAATCGGTCCCCAAGAACAAAACCAATTTTCATCTTTCACATAACACTTTACAGTTTTTTGAGAGGTTTGAAGATTGGGGTTTTCCAAATAAGAAAGTTCTAGATGTCGACATAATTTGAACATGCACAAAATCCTTATCATTGATTGTTCGAAGATATTCCTTGATACCCAAGGTGATCCCAAACCGAAATATTAAAGATCTTTTAATTAAGATTTTTGATTTATATGTTTAATTAAGATTTTTGATTTATATGTTTTTGATTTTCCATCCATTAAAAACATATCCCTTGGAAAGCTATATTAGTTATGTGAAAAAACTAATATTTAGTATTTTCAATGAAAGATTTCGGATTTACAGGTTAGGTATTAATTGGAAATATGAAAACCGAAATTAGGAGTTAATTGCATATATTGAGAATATTTTCGGTTTTGGAATTTCCTTGTTGTCCAAACAACCTTGGTCTATAAATAGTTGAGTTTGCGTTTCTAGCAAATTATCCTAAGAGCCAGGCACACTTCATTCGTGTTGTTTCTGGTGGAGTCGTCTATACGGAGAGTAAAGTACCCTAATTAGGCGAAATTTCTTGCGACCGTTCGTTTAAAGACTTTCGTGGGATCAAGAAGCTCTACGAGTACCGTTGGTGGGAAACTAGAAAATTGCATTTTTATTTTAGTTTTTGATTATTGATTTGAATGACTAACGGTTGTTGAAACTTTGATCGCACCAAGTTTGATTATTTTTGAGAGCCTTCTCTTCTGACATAAGGGTCACTCAAACTAGATCAAAGTATTTACGGAATATTTAGAACTGTTTTTAGATATAAAGACAGCTTGCAATCATCCATTGTTAGCAGACTACGTTTTGTGCATGGTCGATCATAAGTGGATTCAAGTTTGTATTGTGCAGGTACATCAGAAGGCAATTAAATATTGGAAGACAAGAAGATTTTTCTTATTAGTTTTCATATCTCGTGATTTGTGCACACATCTTGATAGGCTTGGATCCGACTTAGATCCGATTTGTCTTTGATATATATAGATCATAAAGTCGTCTAGGTCGGCAACTATCATTTGGTGGTATTCTACAATATCTGAATCTGATAGTTGTGAATCCGAATCTAAGTTATTCATTTGGATTGATCTTACCCGACAAAGGAGTTTATTAACTTAGACGGAAGAGCCTTTGTCGAAACTCAACAGAATCTTTTAAATAAGATTATTGGAGTAGCTACCAAACATATTTGTTCCTTTACTATTTGGAAAACGATCAAAAGATTTTGAGTGCTTAAGAATTTACACCGGTAAAGCAACTCATGATAGTGATTTCTATTTTGGGATTCACGTGCTTGACCAGCAGGTCGTAGATGCACGGATACTGAGGGAACTAAGTAACTAGGGGTATATTACTCGATCTCAACTATACGAAGTTGACTTTGTTCTTTGTATAACGACTTAATTCTGAGGGTATTCAAAACTGGACTAGATCCCGGGGATTTTCTGCGTTTGCAGTTTCCTCGTTAACAAAATCTTGCTGTGTCATTTGCATTAATTCTGCATTATAATTGTTTTATTATAATAAATTAAATTACACTTGTACATTAATTCCTAATCACTTGACATTGATTCTATAGTCAATCGGTTCTAAACCGTAACTATTGTCAAGCGAATATCTTGAAGTTGTATTGTCTCGACTTTGTCTATATACGAGCACTCAAGGTATCAAACTTATAGGTTGAAACGAAAAGATTGTGGTGTACTTGGGTGCCCTCGTTATTTCAATTTTGAAGTAAAATGAAAAACCCCTTAGCCAACTATTTTTTAATGGATAATTTACCCCTAATTAGTTAGTGTTAATTTGGGTGATTAATAGATAGATGTTTAATCAAGTTAACCTTGAAATCAACTAACATTAATTCATCATAAAAACATGAAAAATTTTGATTTTTTTTTTGACAAAAATCAACCCAGAATCGGTGGATGTTCATGCACTCGTAGACCGATTCTGGGTTGATGTTTTAATTCATGAAGTTCACCAAGAATCGATGCATATTACTTACTACGTAACCCGATTGTAAGAATTGGTGAGCATGATACATACACATAGACCGATTCCAAACAACGCAAAAAAAAAAATCGATTTATACGAGTACTCATGTAATCCGATTCCAAGTTAAAAAGTACACGGACAAGTTGGGCTTTTTCTCCACTAAAGATCAGTTTATGCAGACATTTATATTGACCGATTGTCATAGGAATCAGTAAATATGGACATGGACGATCGATTATAGTTAAATACAGTAACTCAAGATTGTGTGTGATTTTCAATCTTGAATGGATAAATCAGTTACAAGTATAATTAAGACTAGTGGGTTGCAATCGACCATGTTTATTGATTATATTTTTATAGATAATTGATGATGAAATTCTGTTAAATCGATCGATGTTGTTAGAATCAATCGATGTTTGAGTGGAGTTTTAATTTTAAATTGTGAGGGAAATGATTTTAATATGTTTTGGCTTTGAAAGAGTTCCAAATTTAGAAAGATAAGGCTTAGAATTAAATTTTAATAATGAGGGTAACTTAGTACTTTCACCTAGTTTAGACACTCTTTATCCCTTTCTCTATTTGGATGAGCAAGTTGATAGGCCCCGAATAATTCACCTAGTCCCCAAACTAGCAAGGATATTAAACTTTCAAATTTTGTAAAACTTTATCAATTTTAATTATATTTCTCGGTTGGTGCCAACTGTTTTTCTTCTATTAGTTGTTGTTTTAACCTTCTTTTTGAACTTCTTATTTCTAGAAACTTTATCCGAATATCATCGACAAGGACTTTAACACTTATTTTTTCTACAATTATATATATTGTTTCATCACATAAACTTTAAAAATCACTTTTTTTTTTTTTGCTTTTGTTGCTTCCAAGTCATAAATGTCTTCAACTTTATTCATAAATTAATATATTTTCATATATAGATGATGAAATATTTTTATTGTCGACTATTTTGAGAGAAATGTATCATGCAATTCGGACTACAACAATAAAGTTAATTCGCAAACACATGCATTGCTTGCTTCCTGAAGCTGAACGGGCACTCCTTTTTAGTGCTCGAATACTCGAGCAAACACATGCTTGTCTTCAAACTATAAAGAGCTCAAGAAATTCTACTGAAGGTAGCCATGAGTCAACTTGACAGGTATGCATTGTGTTCATCTTCATTCTACTAGTTTGTATTCCACCTTTTTTTTAAGACTGCAAGAGCGATGTCTTCTTCAAAAACTGCGCAAGATCTCATGGATGAGATTTTTGGGAAGGATGAAGAAATATTGGTAAGGATGAAGAAGTTCAAGTTGGGAAAGAAGGCGACGAATAAATTCAAGTTGTACTTAAAGAAGAGAAAAAGGAATTGAAGAGAGTTAAGAAGCAAAAGATAATGAAAAAATTGAGTGAAATTTATCATCACTCTCCACGAATGGGAAAGAAAATGTACTGGTACTAGTAGAGACTCGAGGGTATGTTGATTCTTTTATTAGTCCTAAAACCAAATCTTTAAAATGTCCGAGAATCGTATCTATTTCTTTACCATTATAAAAATTAACATCAGTTTTTGGCGTCCCGACGCGGACTTGCTTCTAGGTTAGGTTTTAGATTTTTTTTTTGTGGTTTAGTTTTTGTTTAGTTTAATTAAATTTTTCTATTAAATTTTTATTTTCTTTAATTTTACTTGGGTTTTTTTCTTGTTTGACGTGCAGGTAATTTTCTGCATTTATTTTAGAGTTTCCTACCGAAAAAGATAAGTAATAAAACCCAAATCTTTTTATTATTATTTTATTATTATTTTTAGATTTTTAGAAACAAATTGTATTTATTAGATTTTATTTCCTTTAGTTTGAAAACTTTAAATGGTGGTATGTCGATACTATAAGTACAATAGCAAATTGATATTGTTCAATTTAAAATTGAGCTTTAATACATATATAAAACTAGTTCAAGGAACTCAGTCGCGGAAGTTCTATAACTTGAGACAAGTTCAGTATTGTCGCGTACTAGTGAGTGCAGCTTATTCTGAATATATATTTTATATAATCAGAGAGATTAAGAGTGTTTGCATCAAGCACCGGTAGCTCTTCTAAAATTTTAGTAGTTAAAGGAAATTTTATATAAAAATAAGTATGGAGTCATACAATATTGATACTATATACATAAGTGAAAGTTCAGCTAGGTGAAACTCTAATATTATATGATTGTATATATGTTTTTATAGAGGCTATATGATCATGACAGAGTAACACTAGCTATTAATAGAATTTGTATTCTTATTTGCCTTGCGAAATATGAGATACAATTTCATAATTCATGTTTTTGGCACATGTGATATGACCTAGATCATGTCAGAATAATGGAAATGATTATGATAATTCATTTTTATGCAGGTCTCGTAGTTTTTAATTTTTACACAAAAATACTTCAATTTTGAAGACAAGTTGTATTTCCAAACTTTGGCACAGGCATCTACTGGATATGCAAAGGATGAAGCGAAGATATTGTTTACAACAACTTTATATGTTTTAGGAATCCATTTTAGCGGGTTAGCAATTTTATTTGGGGCGAGCGAAATAGCTCATGGATTCCCATTGTTTCAAAGCATTTTGTTGCGGTCCAAGTCATTTCGTACGTCGCAGTAACCGTGGTTTTTCTTGTAGGTATTTTTTTTCCAGAAAATTCAATGGACCTCGGCCTCGCTGGGGATTTAATCATGGCGTGTTTGGTTTGCGGCATCTTAAATCTAATAATGATAGTTTATATGTTATGTTGAGTGTCTAAGGCCAATATAAGTAGTTGAAGTTGATTTCTAGATGTTTATTGTAATTGATATTTACATACGGTGATGTGCTTTACATTCCGTTCTAAAACCCGTAAGATTGTAGCATGACTTGAGTATATGTGTTTTTTTATGTTATCAGACACTTTTCTTTTTACGATTATTCATAAAGATATGCGGCATGGCTTGAGCAAATGTATTTTTTATGTTGCCAGACACTTTTTTTTCCATGAATGTACATAACCATCTATAAATTATACTCCACCTACGGGAATCGAACCTACAACCTTATGGCAAGAAGCCATATGCAGATACAAAAATACAATTGATTGTATTAAAGGTATTTGGACTTGTAACGCTGCTGAAGTGAAATTACAACCGAGTAGAATTTTCATGTAGAATTACTACAACCAATATTTACTACCTATTCGATCTAGAAGGATCGATGGTTATTTCAACACTGAAAATTAAACTAGAAAACAATATTAGAACTCTTAATAGAACCGGAAATCCAATGTCAGCACTTTTAGATAAGACGAGAAATGTTAGCTTTATTTGCCCGTACGTAGTTCCTCGCCAATTCGTATTTTCAGCTCAATTTGACGTTTTTAGTAGCTTAATACGGCAGTATAAACATTATAGAGTTCACCCATCCTTATCTTCAAAGTTTCACATTTATGCTTCAAAATCACTCTTCTAATAAATTGGCGTTCTTTCTTAAACTGTCGTCTAAGAAGGAATGCTTGATACACCATCATCATCCTTTTGTAGGTAGAGATTAATGAATGTGAAGATGGTGCACAGATAAACAAAATATCTACCTTCATGACTCGTATATACACACATACATTGTGTTATGAAGCTTGAGAATATTGTAATCATAATAACATGATTGTTTCAGATCCAACAACGTATTACAAATGAATGCCATGCTTCTAACTTTCATCGAAAATGGCTTAACTATCGTTGATGTAATTAGTAATGCAAGATATCACATAAGCTTTTCTAGGTCATAAGCCAAACTTTTTATGTATGAAACTTGAACTTCAATCTTATTTGTTTATCTAGTTAAACCACAATAAGGTTAGTTGTATTTTTGTTACCATTTCTGGGATTCCTTTTTCTTCTCTCTTTGAGGCACTGAAGAACCTGTAAGATTTTTCAAAGCGAGGATCATCCTTTCCATATCATTTTGAAGTTTGACAAGCATCTTATGATTTTTCTTCAACTTCTAACATTTCCCTTTAGAATGACCACAACCGCCACAAAAGGCGCAGTTTAAGTCAAGAGAATCCGAGAAGAACCTGGCTTACTTCTACCACCATGAACACTTTCACTCTCATTGGATCCTGCAAGAATGAAGGTATCGTTCCTGGTGAATGATCTATTACTCTTAAAACAAATTCCACTCGTGTTACCAAAATACTTTTTACCAAACAGCATAGCTGAGATCTTATCGGAACTTCCCAAAAGTCTTTGTAAGTCGCACTTAAGTAGATTAATCTCTTCATCCCAAAGAGACAGAGTTTTAGTGAAATTTTCATTGTGTTTTTCAAACTCTAGAATTCTTACTTGAAGAGATGTTTCAACCTTTTCTAAATTTTTTCTTAGACGAAGATTTTCATGATAAATTTCTTCACTCTTATCCAAGAATTCAAGAATCTCCTTATCTGCTTCATCATTTGAATCAGGATTAGGATCTACAGGTATTTCTGCAACAAAAGCAGAATTCTCTGTTGAATCTTCAGAGGGACGCTCATCAGGCATATCATCAAGAGAAACTATGAGAGCATTATTTCCTTGATAATATTCCTTACTTGCGCATTCCTTTTTTCATATGTCCAAAACCTCGACATTTAAAGCACTAAAGTGAATTTTCATCACGAGAAGAAGATTCATCTTAAAAGTTTAACGTCTTTCTCTTCGTCTCTTAAGAAGATTTTGACAAGTTGTGTGATGAAATAAATGGTAATGTCTATCTCATCATGATCGTTACAACATTCATCGGCCCAGGACAAGCTATCCTTTGGAGGAGGAATGCGTGTTTTAGTCATAGCTTTAAGAGCGGAAGCTTTTTCTTTTGCAGTGAGTTGTTCATGATCAAAGATCTTTAACTTCTCACAAGCGTGCTCCTGGAAAGTGTAGTAAGATCGTTTCCTTCCGTAATGACATGTTTTTTAGACTCGTATCGAGATGGCAAAGATCTCAAAACTTTTATCACAATATCTTGTTCAGGAATAGTTTTTCCTTGTGAATAACAAGGATTCAAAATTTCCGGTAACTTGTGATTAAATTATTCAAATGAACGTTCATCAGTCATACGAAGATTTTCCCAACAGAAGTTAGGTTTTGAAGCTTGGCTTTTTTTTTTCTGCCGAATTCCCTTCAAATACGGTTTCTAAGAAATGTCAAGCATTTTTTGATCTAGTGCACGTAGACACATGATGTTGAAGCATCTTTGACTTCATCATACTCACATGCCTATATGCCTTTAGGAATAACAACTGCTCCTTCTCCAACATCTGGAGCATATTATCCTCTTACAACAAGAACCCATGTCCAAAAGTCGCGACCTTGTAAGAAGGAACGCATAGCAGTTTTCCCCATAAGTAATTTATGTCTTCGAAAGCTGGCGACATGTTAATTGAGATTGCACCCTTGTCCATAATACAGATCGCTTCAAACATAGACTTATTAAGTCAACAATGTTTGCTGCTCTGATACCAATTGAAAACGCAGGGGATACCAAATACACCCAACTTTTTCATTTGGAAACCTGTACAAACAAAACTTAATACAATAGCAAGTAGACCAACTTAATGATCTCTGAAAAAATGTATATAGAGTTAATATCTCAACCTCTGGTCAACCATGAACCTGATTGTTAAGCAGAGTACTTGGACGATTTCAAAAATCAATATCCAATCAATCTAGTCGTATCCAAATAATTTAATCGGAATTATGCCAAGTGATTAAATTTGTTATCTATCTTTAAAGATACGAATACAAGAAACTAGTCTCATAATCAATTAAAATTAAGAGGACGTATGTACTTAGATTGAATACATACAAACCTGTGTAGATCCAATTATAAAGATAAATAATATAGTGCGAAAAAGGAAAAATACAAGAAACCAAAATTTTGTTAGCGAGGAAACTGCAATAGCAGAAAAACCCCGGGACCTCGTCCAAATTGAACACCATTGTATTAAGCCGCTACAGACACTAGCTTACTATCAAACTTAGGACTGGAATGTAGTTGAGACTGAATCCAACCTCCAAGCGATTCAGTTACAGCCGCGCTCCTTACGTCACTTGAACCTCACGAGGCTCCACGCACTTGATTCCCTAAGCTGACGTCCTTTACATCCTAAGAGTTACTTAAGACGAAGTGTATACTTTTGATACCAATCTGCCTCTAATAGATAAGCCTATTTGATTTCATTTTATATCAAAGATAAAGGTATGGAAATATGTTTGCGATAGACAAAGCTACCAAACCTCACAAATCCATACTTACGACTCCCAAAGAGCAACCTAGATTATTAACCACCTCTCAAGAACAATCGTCGAAAGATCAACTAAGATTAGTCTTTAGATATCTATCTTGAGGAATCACAAAGTCTGACATGAAGAACACTTTGTGATTACTATCTATCTTGCGTGAAAGAGATTACAAAAACCTCGATGAACAAAAAAGCAAGATCAGGATTCAGGAAATTATCAAGGTAATCGGACCTGACTTCACGAATCCCCAAAGCAAAGTCTTTTAGTCGTAGACCTAATTATGTTTCTCATAGGATATCTAGGTCAATAGAGGACGACTCTATAATCAACTAGGACACAAAAGTGCCATGATTGAATTTCCCAGTTGACAGAGATGCTCTATTTTTAGTTTTGTTAGACCAGGGTTAGCTTAAAATTCAAGCTAAGTTAACTTGATAATCAAGCAAAGCAATTTAGTTCTTCAAAATACAATAGAAGACTATGCACATGGGTTTGGTTACAGAACCATGTATAATGAAATTCCGGTTTGGCAAGTTAGCCAAATAACTGAAAGCTATTTAAAGTTCATTTAATCATCTAAAAAATTAATCATGATATAAACACATAAGTGTTTAAATAATCAATGAAGTCTTAGAAATATTTAAGAGATTTTTAGCAATGTTAAACATATTAAAAATAATAAGTATTTAAGCATCTGCTAAACATTGTCGGGACAGTTGGTAAGACGGTTTGTCAATCGTGGGGCTTGTTCACGAGTTGGGGTGCTATGGTTTGTGAACTGGGTTCGCCAACCCTACTAGACTATCGAACTCAGTTGACCACAGTTCGTGAACCGGATTCGTCAACTGCTAGCCTATTTATCCAACTTATAAAAATCAATTCACCACAGTTCTCCAACCGGGTTTGTGAACTATTCCCAACAGAACTTGCGGTTTGTGAATGGTTCACCAACCTTCATATATTTATGTACCTCAGATATCTATGGTTTGCGAACTGGTTCGCCAACCTACCCTAAGTAAAAATTTCAGTAAGTTCATATTTCTCTCTTAAGATGTTTGAAACATTCCCAAGTGATATAATCATTTGCATGGGCAATTTTTAATTGATCCACAAATTAATTCATTGAACTAATATTATTAAGGAACTTTCAACATCTATTCGATAAATCATATTTCGAGATTTCTCACAATACAAGCTTGACTCGAAATATCTTCTTTGTAAATGTACTATAAGTCATACGACATAAACTCAATAGATAAAATAATGGTATAGTGAGAATACAATGGTTCAGTCTTCACATTCCTGATACAAAAATTCTCCAAATGTCTTCGTCGATCTTCAGTCTTCAAGGGTGATCTGTGATAATCAACTACAATTCTAACCTATCTGAAACTTGAGTTAATATACTAGAAGTCAATATATAGTTTAGATCACCTAACATTGATAACAAGCTTGAGATAGCAAAATTTGCGGGTTCAACCGAGCAATGCTCTAACACCACGGCTAATACCAGTAGGGTCCTAAATGGATGAGGATATGATACTTACTCGAATCCATAAACATTTGCCTGGTAAAATCGAGTTGGTCGGAAATTTTTTGGAAGTCTGGTTTCTCGAGTGGCGTATCAAAGTCAGAGCTTGCCAAGCGGGTCGTAACCCAACCCGTTGGAAGCCAAAAAAATTATGGTATGTCAAACAAGAGTTTCAGGGATCGATAAATCCAGCTGTAAGAGTCTCTCTATTTATAAATTTTCAAGGATACATGTAGCTTTGAATTCAAGCCAAGGTTGCTTGAAAGTCAAACAAACACTTTCCCAATTTAGATAAAATTTCAAGTTAGGAATTCAGATAAGCATGTGAAAAGTATGCGTTGAAATTAGATAGAAGAATATGCACTATGGCATGGATAATTGGAACTATGTACAATGGTAGTCCATAAAGGTTAAGTAAACTTGTGAACCTACAAGCAGTAACAGTGTTAAATAACACACAAGAATTAAACAATGATCCACAATACCAAAAGGATCTTGTTAAAGTTGTATTGGAAGTGTATATGCGAGACTTAACAAAAGTGAATTATTAGAGCATAGCTCGGTCAACTTCGCATGCGTTGTTATATCAAGCATGTTTGTCAATGTTAGTGATCAAAACTATGAGTCTTGATTTCTAGTCTATTATAGCTAAGTCTCGGACTAGGATAAAAATGTGTAGTTGAGCTCAAGGACTTCATGGTGATTCATCATACAACGACGAAGATCTACTCAAGGAACCATGGAACTTCATCAACAAAAAGGTATGTGGAGACTTGAACTTATCTATCACTCAAAAGTCTATCTATTTTATCTCCTACTTCTTATGAGACAAAAAGTCGTATGCTATATAGACTGGATCATACACATTTGACATTTCGAGCTGAGTATTCACTACTTATCTTTTTCTCGAAATCGTGTGTTGGTAAAGCGTTTCGCTTTGATCAAGTTTATCTTCACCTAGTGACGAATGTCATGAAAAGTTTCAATTACTTTGAGAATTGCTCTGACGTGAAACGGACTGTGAATAACGGCTATATAACGTCCTCTGAGAATGTCTCAATAATTAGAATGAGAGTTTAGATTACATAACCATGTATTTCTTAATCCGAGGTTTTCGATTTTGTTGATTGAGAAAAACCGGAGGAATTGGCTTTGCCAAGTCCGAGAACTCAGTTTGCGGACTCAGTCCGCGAACTGACGGAAGTTCTCTTGCCGAGAATTTCTGCTGGGATTTTCCAAACACTCGTTTGCGTGTTTAATCCACGAACTCAGTCCGCGAACCTATTCCGCAAACTGGCGGAAGTCTCTTTGCCGAGATTTTCTGCTGAGTTTGGAAAACTCTGCCGGTTGCCTTAAGTCCACGAACTTGTTGCTTAAGTGGTTATGATCTAAAGAAGTGCTATTAACATGAAACTTAAATTACTAAGGAATGCTTTATGCAAATCGTGGCTATAAAGTTCATGAGACGATTCATCGAATCAAATCATCTTTGTTTCAATTGTGTCTTGTGTAGTTACATAAGATCTCATAGCAATTGAACAACTCTCTAACTAGTTCATTTGAGTCAATTGAACTAGTTATGGTGAAGAAGAACTAGGTTAATATGAATTGCTCATATGGTTAACCTTTTGGGTTACTATGTTGAACCAACATACACGTACACGTTTGGGAACGGTTTTCACAAACCCAGTAAACGTCTGCCCAAGTGTGTGTGACAAGATAAGTTTTCGATCTAACGGTTGAGAAATATTAGCTTGAATCTAAATCAGGTTTTCATCTAACGGTGAATATGGATTGCTTTGTAACTAAGGCAAAACCCCGATTTGAAGGCTATATATATGAGACATCTAGCATTGGGAAAAACTGATCCCCACACGTCGGTGTGATACTAGTGCGCTCGCTAGAGTCGATTCTCCTTTAACCTTTGGTTTTCTTCTCAAAAACCAGGTTAACGACTTAAAGACTTCATTGGGATTGTGAAGCCAGACTGATACTACTTTTATCGTAGTTGTGTGATCTGATCTTCCATCTTCTATCGTACGAGTACAATCTACTGATTGGCTTGAGATCGTGAGAGTTCTCCGATAGGCAAGATAAATAAGTCACAAACATCTTCGTCCCACTGTTTGTGATTCCTCGACAAACCGCTTGTGTAGTCAAGAAGGATTGTTGAGAGGTGATTGATTAATCTAGGCTGTTCTTCGGGAATATAAGACCGGATTATCAATTGGTTCATGTTCACCTTGATTTTATATCTTAAGACGGAACAAAACCTAGGGTTTTTCTGTGGGAGACAGATTTATCCTTTGATAGACTTTTCTATGTGAGACAAATTTGTTTATTATCAAGTCTGCGATTTTGGGTTCCAGCAACTCTTAGTTGTGGGTGAGATCAGCTAAGGGAATCAAGTGCGCAGTATCCTGCTGGGATCAGAGGCGTAGGAGTACAACTGTACCTTGAATTAGTGGGAGACTGATTGAGGTTCAACTATAGTCCAGTCCGAAGTTAGCTTGGAGTAGGCTAGTGTTTATAGTGACTTAAAACAGTGTGTATTCAATCTGGACTATGTCCCAGGGTTTTTCTGCATTTGCGGTTTCCTCGTTAACAAAATTTCTGGTGTCTGTGTTATTTAATTTTCCGCGTTATATTGTTTATCTTTATAATTTAAATAATACAGGTTGTGCGTTTGTGATCATCAATTGGAAATCCGACCTTTGGTTGTTGATTGATATTGATTGATCCTTGGAAATTGGTCTTTGGTACCATCCAAGTATTCCTTGTGTTTGATTAGCACTCGCTGATTTCTATTAGCTTGAGCAATGTCAAAAACAAGAGAGAGATATTAACTCCTTGAGATACTTTTATCTAGATTGAGTCTGACTAACTAGTTGATTCTCTAGCAAAGTATTTCAGAGTTAGTCCATACAGATTGTTAAGCGAAATATTGGATGGTGTTGTTAGACCCCCACCTTTTCATGAACTAGCCAGGGTCATGGTATGCACAACAAGTATGCTTAACCTTATACATTTTGTGAGCTTTAGCCTTTGTGCATTAGCACTGAAACTAGGTAGGTATGCGTACCGGCTATGCGTACCTCTTGGAGTTGTGAAGTTAGGGAAACTCCTATGAACAAAAAATCATCCATATCTTTGGGATAATCTACATTTTATGAATAAAAAATGTCACTATAGACCATATTTAGGTCCACATCTCTCTGAAGTCCATATGGTACTCCACAAATTTGAGGGGTTATATGTGGATACTTCATAAGGTCATTGGATGACCGGATATGGCAATCGTTTTTTGATTTTGATTTTTTGTCTTTCCATCCGGTCACTTGGTGACCTTATGTAAATTTTTTTCATGATTTTTCTCATTCAATCACTTAGTGACCTTATGGAATTTTCTTTTCATTTTTTAATATACTAAAAATAACCCGTGCCGTAACGGTACGGCATGAGACTGAATAATTTTTTGTTATAATATTTTTAATAATTACAACAAACTATGATAAGATTTATTTTGACCCATAAGAACTTGTAGCTATGAAAATCTTATATATTTCTCATCAAATATTATATATATATATATATTTGGTTTCACTTGCAATATAGGAAAATAGTAATTTCTGACAAAAATGCCGGGTAAATTGTTTTATTGCACCAAAATAATAATTTTTGAGTCGGTCCCTAAAGATTAGTAGTCTTTATTACTGATTTGTGTTGTACTCATACCAATACGCTGAATCTTCATCGGATGAGCAACGACCCGAACTTTTCCATATCAAATTCTTAGGAATGATGTCGTGCATGGTATCTCCATGTGTAGGATGTTATGATTGATATTGGAAGAGTGCATGAACAATATACTCAAAATAAAAATAACATTAGATTGACTCGGATCAAAATAAGAATATACTCACGTCTTCATCAATCATTTGTAAATCCAAAGTAGTGACTTCGTCAGTCGTCGATTCAATGACCACTTCTCGTTTTCTTACGACACGAATCTTGAGTACTACAAGTTTGTCTTCATCACAGTCATGCATTCATAAAAAGTTAGCAAACAATGTTTTGGGCAACCGATTTGGTGAGACTTCAGCTAATCATGTTTGACATGTACTCTCTTACCAATTTCTTTTTTACCTAGAGAATGATTTGGAATTGAGTGAATGAGTTTGAAGGTGTGTGATGGAAGAAATACACTCCTCTATTATACATGTTTTGTAAGTAGTTATAATCAGTGACCTCTTACATATTTTGACGTTTTTTTTTGGCATTAGCTATGATGTGTGAGTTATATAGGGACGTTTTGGGTAATTATTTCAATGGAATAAATTGTGATTAGTAAATTAGTGAGTGTAGGCGGATAATAGACGGATGAGGGGAGGATAAGGATGGGGAGTACAATCAGGTGATGGAGAAGATGATTAGAGGAGCTATAGATCATGTTAAAGGTATTGCTTCAAGCCTTAAGTCTACTTTGCCATACTTTCGGCCACAAATATAGGCAAATATTATTTCTCGTCTACTTGAAATAGGAAAAAATAATGAGTTATATAAACTTTAATTATGCAGTGCATATCCTAAATTTTAGCCTCAATTATCATTCTATTGATTGTAACTTCTCTTGGTGTAGCAAGTTCCGAAAAGGCTAGCAGCCAAAGAGACCTTGATACAAAATGACCTTGAAGAGAAATTAAAATAGTTAAACACAGTTTCATTCAACGTTGCTAAGAATGATGAAGGTATTTCCTCTAGCCTTATCTCTACCGAATCTCTAAATCTTATCCATAACAACACTAAATCAGGAGTTGAAAAGTTGGAGGTGAATCATTATAAATAGAAAATAGTATCAATAATCATGATAACAAATAAAGGATTTGGTGATAGGGATGGGTCAGTATTTGAAGGTTTAAATGACGATGCGCAATCATATTGCTATGGAGTAAAAGATAATCATAATCAAGAAGATAAAAAAACAAAAATTAGTAGATGCAAAGGAAAAGGGAAAAAACAAAAAAGTCATGAAAGGTTTATGAAAGGATTGAGGTTCGATGTTAGTCTTGCCTTGTAGGCATTTATTTCATAGTAAGGAATGCGATTACAATCTAGATTATTGTCCCATTTGCAAGGCTGCAAAGAATGCAAGCTTGCGAATCTTCATGTCCTAGCTATCTTAATTATAATCTTTAAAATAACAATTCTTGTTTTTAATAAAATTAAATTTAGGCCTACGATTTTATTGAAAAGTTTTGGTGTTTTATTTCAATGGAGAAGATCTCAATTGTATGTATTTTTTTCTCTCGGTTGTTTCAAAAAAAATATGAGTCAAATGAAAATAATTTTTTGTATTTTCAAAATGAGGTTCTAATGTTCTTTGTTCTTTACATGTTGATGAAGGACAACTAAAAAATATATATTTTGCATGTTGTACCCGTAAATGTATTAATGTTGTTTATTCTTTACAGATTCATGAAGGTCGGTTAATACAATTTTAAAAAAATTCGAGTTAAAAAATCTTTTATTTATTTTTTTGTTAAAAAATAAGAATGTATCCAAAGTGATTTATTTTATTGTATTAGTAGAGGTCTTTATGTCTCTTGCTCATGCAAGTTGATGAATTATTAGGGACCCAATAAAGTATCCATTGAAAGTAAGTTAATTGCCTAAAGGCTTATTAACTATTTCAGTTTATAAAAAATAAATAAAGTAAACTAATTAATTATTAGCTAATCTATTTTCTGATTTTAAAAACAAAATAAAAATATTTAAAATCGTTTAAACAAATTAGTTCACTTTTAGATTTTAAAATAATAAGTTTTACATGTGACTTTATTTCATGAGTAATTTATTTCAAGAAAACGTTTTACATGGTTGTAACATTTAATTTTTCACTTTATTATTTTGTTGCCACTTTTTTTTTTTGAGTCTAATTATCAGGGAACCCAATGTTTTGTTGCATTTATTTGAAGATGTGGAATATAATGTAAAAAATCAAATAATGAGATAATTAATGCTAATAGTTTTAATTTTTTTGTCACATTTAATTTAACTTTTATTTATGATTCTTGTTAGAGCATAGCTCGGTCGACCTCGCATGCGTTGCTATCTCAAGCATGTTTGTCAATGTTAGTGATCAAAACTATAAGTCTTGATTTATAGCCTACATAGCTAAGTCTCGGACTAGGATAGAGAAGTGTAGTTGAGCTCAAGGACTTAATGGCGATTCATCATACAATGATGAAGATCTACTCAAGGAACCGTGAAACTTCATCAACAAAAAGGTATGTGGAGACTTGAACTTATCTATCACTCAAAAGTCTATCTATTTTATCTCCTACTTCTTATAAGACAAAATTCGTATGCTATATAGACTGGATCATACACATTTGATATTTCGAGCCGAGTATATCTCGCCTATCTATATCTCGAAATCATGTGTTGGCAAAGCGTTTCGCTTTGATCAAGTTTATCTTCACCTAGTGACGAAAGTCGTGAAAAGTTTCAATTACTTTGAGAATTGCTCTGACGCGAAACGGTATGTGAATAACGGCTATATAACATCCTCTGAGAATGTCTCAATGATTGGAATGAGAGTTTAGATCACATAACCATGTATTCCTTAATCCGAAGTTTTTGAACTTTGTTGATTGAGAGAAACCGGAGGAATTGGCTTTGCCAAGTCCGCGAACCCAGTCCGCGAACTGACGGAAGTTCTTGTACCGAGAATTTCTGCTGGGATTTTCCAAAAAATCGTTTGCGTGTAAGTCCACGAACTCAGTCCGCGAACCTAGTCCGCGAACTGGCGAAAGTCTTTTTGCCGAGATTTTCTGCTGAGTTTGGAAAACTCCACCGGTTGTCTTAAGTCCGCGAACTTGTTTGTGAGCTTAAGAGGTTAAAATATAAAGATGTGCTCTGAACATGAAACTTAAATTACTAAGGAATGCTTTATGCAAACCGTGGCTATAAAGTTCATGAGCCGATTCAATCGAATCGAATCATCTTTGTTTCAATTGTGCCTTGTGTAGTTACATAAGATCTCATAGCAATTGAACAACTCTCTAACTAGTTCATTTGAGTCAATTGAACTAGTTATGGTGAAGAAGAACAAGGTTAATATGAAATGCTCATATGGTTAACCTTTTGGGTTACTATGTTGAACCAACTTACACGTACACGTTTGGGTATGGTTTTCACAAACCCAGTAAACGTCTACCCAAGTGTGTGTGACAAACTAAGTTTTCGATCTAACGGTTGAGAAATATTAGATTGAATCTAAATCAGGTTTTCATCTAACGATGAATATGGATTGCTTTGTAACTAAGGCAAAACCCTGATTTGAAGACTCTATAAAGGAGACATCTAGCATTGTGCAAAACTAATACCCACACGTCTGTGTGATACTAGTGCGCTCGTTAGAGTCGATTCTCCTTTAACCTTTGGTTTTCTTCTCTAAAACCAGGTTAACGACTTAAAGACATCATTGGGATTTTGAAGCCAGACCGACACTACTTTTATCGTAGTTGTGTGATCTGATCTTGCATCTTCTATCGTACGATTACAATCTTTGATTGGCTTGAGATCGTGAGAGTTCTCCGATATGCAAGATAAATAAGCCACAAACATCTTCGTCTCACTGTTTGTGATTCCTCGACAAACCGCCTGTGTAGTCACGAAGGATTGTAGAGAGGTGATTGATTAATCTAGGTTGTTCTTCGGGAGTATAAGACCGGATTATCAATTGGTTCCTGTTCACCTTGACTTCATATCTTAAGACGGAACAAAACCTAGGGTTTATCTGTGGGAGACAAATTTATCCTTTGATAGACTTTTTTGTGTGAGACATATTTGTTTATTATCAAGTCTGCGATTTTGGGTTGCAGCAACTCTTGGTTGTGGGTGAGATCAGCTAAGGGAATCAAGAGTATCTTGCTGGGATCAGAGGCGTATGAGTACAACTATACCTTGGATCGGTGGGAGACTGATTGGAGGTCAACTATAGTCCAGTGCGAAGTTATCTTGGAGTAGGCTAGTGTTTGTAGTGGCTTAATACAATGTGTATTCAATATGAACTAGGTCCCGGGGTTTTTCTGCATTTGCGGTTTCCTCGTTAACAAAACTTCTGGTGTTTGTGTTATTTCTTTTCCGCATTATATTTTATATAATTGAAATAATACAAGTTGTGCGTTCGTATCATCAATTGGAAATCCAACCTTTGGTTGTTGATTGATGTTGATTGATATTGATTGATCCTTGGAAGTTGGTTTTTGGTACCGTCCAAGTTATTCCTTGTATTTGATAAAGACTCGCTATTGATTTTAACTTGAGTAAAAATCAAATCAAGAGAGAGATATTAACTCCTTGAGACACTTTTATCTAGATTGAGTCTGACTGTCTAGTTGATTCTCTAGCAAAGTATTTCGGAGTTAGTCCATACATATTGCTAAGCGAAATATTGGGTGGTGTTGTTAGACCCCCGCTTTTTCAATTCTAACTTATTATGAGGGAACCCAGTCAAATTATATTTACAATAAAAAGAGGTTACAACTCTTACATCCGTCGGATGTCTTTGTTTTGTATTATACATTATTAAATATATAAAGACAAATATGTGGGTCCCTATTTGTAGATACTTTCTCCTCATCCGGTCAATTAGTGACCTTATGGATTTTTTTTTTAATTTTTTTTAATACATTAAATATATATAAATATATATGTGGGTCTGTATATGTGGATGTTTATCTAGATTTTCATAGTAGCTTAGATATCTACAAATCTCTGATGATCCCTATTTTGTATGGATACTCCTTGAGTTGTGGATGTTTTAACATCCATACCATAGGAGTTTCCCTTAGACCTGAAGGACACGCATACATGGTATGCGTATTTTGAGGCAGTTCATCCAAGTCAGATCAGAAGGGTGTGCATACTGGTAAGATATCTTCAACAATTCACAAACTTAGATTAAAAGGGTATGCATACCTCCAATTAGTTTTTATATTTCTCTTACAATCAAATTTGAAACATTCTCGATAGGCATAAATAGTTCACACTATTTTCTTGGGAAATTTTCAAAAGATTAACTGAGACAAAAATAATTTGTGAACAATAAAATTTTTTAACTAAGATTGTTATAGATATATGGATATCCATTTCTCGAATCATATTTCGAGTGTTTAGATAAGAAAATCTTGAACGTTTTTTTTTTTTTTTTTTTGCAGTATGAAATCTACTTAAATCATACGACAACGTCTCATAAGATAGAACGGTAGATACGATGAGTAAATAAGATAGGTTCGTCTTCACATACCTCTGCGTTGAAGAAGTTCTCGCAAATGTCTCTGTTTGTTCTTCAATCTTCAATCTTTGAGGGTATTTGGTGATATTTAATAGTCAACTACCATGCTCTAATCCTAGTCCAACAGTTGATTTTAGTAGACTAGAAATCAAGATATAGTTGCATCTAACATCGACAACAAAATCGAGATGGTAAACTTGCGATTTCGACGAGTGATGCTCTAGCAAGTTGCATAAGGTTGTTTACCACATTTTTTTATCCTTCACGAAAAAGAGTGAGATTTTGAAGACTTTGCTTGGGGATCATTAAGCACATGCAAGCTATCTTCTTTGATGTATACTTAACCTGTATCTAAGTGATTATCATAAACCATAAATTAGATAAATCGAGATATCTCTAAATTTTTCTAGGTGATCCTGTGAAGGAGAATCAATTAGGCAATGGAACGTGTGAACCCTAATTGTTGAGGAGCATCTTCTACATATAATTAACATTACACTAGAATATTTTCAAGAGAATCTTCTAAGGAGAATTAACATCCAACTAAAAGATTTACAAGAGCAATTCCTAAAGAGAAACAGTGTCCTGCTTGGAGTTTCTATAGGTGCACAAATACAAGTGAAGCAAGTATTACATATAGTCTGAAATCTGGTGGCAGGTATTTGGTGTAACAACTTATATCAGTGTGTGTTCAATATGGACTAGGTCCTGCGATTTTTGTACAGATGTATAGTTTCCCCGTTAACAAAAACTTCTTGTGTCCATGTTAATTCTTTTCCTCATTATACTGGTTCATCTTAATGATTGAAATACCACATGTTGTACGTCATTAAACCTAAATAATATTAACTCAACTTTAAAGAACCTACAAGACTCGTTCTTGTTGAATTTGTACTTTAAAAAATAAATTACAAGACTTGTTCTTGTTGGAATTCGGTTCGTGTAAAGTTCAGATACATACTAGGTTTACCTTGTGAAAACAATCTTGTATACAGTTCGCAACCAAACGTATAAGTTGTTCAAGGATCATCCATATAGTTTATGAACTAAAAAGTTGGTGGTGTACTAGTTACCCTCTCCTTTTCACTTGTTTCCTTTTAGTGATGGATGTGTTGCCACATCACACATTGTTGCAAACCACCAGACCAGTATCGCAATGAGAATCCACTAATGTGACATATTTTGATGTCTCGTACAACATAATGCAGTTTTGGACTACTACTATTGTGGTTAAGCCACGTGATGACTTCTTGATACCAAATGCTCAACTCTGTATTTAATTAAGTAGACTTGATCAATGTCAAGTTTAGTGAAGATAACAAATCTGGTAATTACTTAAATTTTAGTAAGTTTAGAAGTATATTATATTTTCATGACTATAGAGTTGAGCTCCAATGATGATGCTACTAACATCTAAACATGATGATACTCGGTAATAAGATAGTTGACAAAGTAATGCTATCTCAGGTGATCTCAGCTGAGAGTCTCACTTGTAAAATATTCGTGGCTCAGGGCATCAAGGAAATAACTCAAAAAAATGTATACTTGAGCAGGATGAAGAGTTTGGTGTTGTGATGAGGTAGTGTTAGTAAAGTCACTTAATTGGAGTATAGGACGCTAGCAACAGGATAATGTCATGGATTAGTCTGGCGGTAGAATATCCATCATCATTAAGCAAGTCTAGCGCCGCAAAATCTTGGGGATGGGATTACAGAGCGTGTTAGTAGGTAATTATGCTAACATTAGGATAGCACCATAAGGAATTTTGGTGATGAGAATCCCCCTTGCGCCGTGTAGGACTTTAGGGCTGGCACTAGACAAGTGATATTTAATGACTTGGCCATACTTGATAGCTTTGGCGCTGTCTTATGCGAGCGTCGTTTAGACCGAACCGTACTCAATTGTTAGGTTAGATGTAAACTAGAGTTTGTTGGCTTTCCGAAGGTGAACATGCACTCCTCTTTCATGCTCAGAAACTCGAGCGAATATATGCCTGTCTTCGAACTATATAAACCTCACATGATTCTGCTGAGAGTAGCCATGACTCAGCTCGATAAATATGTAATCAATGATTAAACTTCAAATGTTGGAGTTTTATGTGGATATTGTGAATACAATAGCAAATTGATATTTTCCAAATAAGATTTTGAGCTTTAATACGTATATAGAACGAGTTTGAGGAATTCAGCTATGAAAGTTCTGCAACTTGAGACATGTTTAATATTGCCGCATAATAGTGAATGCTCATCTAGTAACGTAATTATTAGTAATATATTGCACGACAACTTATTTCAAATATATATTTCGTATAATCAGAGAGACTGGGAGAGTTCACATCAAGCACCAATAACTCTTCTAAAATTCAAGCAATTGGAAGGAATTTTATATAAAAATTCATTACTAAGTCATACAATACTGATACTATATACATAACATACTGAAAGTTCAGATGTGCGAAACGGATTTTATAATTTTCGTTTTTTTCTTGATGTTTTTTTTGAGACATAAAACAAAGGTCGCTCGAAAGTACACCTAGGTATACTAGCCTTGAATTTATGCTATTACTAGGGTTCGTCCTGAATCTCCCCTATAGAAAGAAGCTTGAGAACCATCAGACTACTTGATGGTCAAAAATACACCATTAACACACAGATTATGAACTGCTAAACCATTAAAAACAAGTTGGACAAAAGCAAAAAATGTAAAGACATGAGAAACTTCATTTAAGAACGATTTTTTGGGGACCATGTTTTTTTTGGGGGACCATGGTTTTATTTTGGGTAAAGACATTAGAATTAAATATAGGTCACCCCTTATCTAGATATTTATATTAATACCTAAATTACCCTCCTGATTAATTTTGGGTGATGATTAGTTAGTGTAATGATTAGTGAGATGATTAAGTTAAAGATAATTAGTGAGATTAAAAAATCAGATGGTTTTTTTTTAAAGAAGTAGAATTATTGAGAGAGTAAAGTTAGAGAAGATGAAGAAGGAAAACATGAAAAACGATGGATTTTATCAACCACAACCGGAGGAAGGGTATTTGGGTACCCAGGTAGGCTTCAAACTTAGATAATGTTGGTTGAATTGCTCCAAACTTTCAAAAAAATGAAATTTTTTATGTAGATTTGGGCCAGTTCGGTTACCATATGTCAAGAACATGTAACCGAACACACCTGAAAGTGTAGTTCGGTTACGTTTTCCAAACACGCAGGTTACCGAACTCTCTCGTTAATGGAGGTTTTGGTCGTACAGTGTAATGTTCGGTTACCTAGGATAAAATGGTAGGTAACCGAACTTTGAACTTAACAATTTATTTGAGTACATCTTGTGTGTTCGGTTAGTTTGCCAACTTCAACGCAACCAAGTTCCCAACCGAACTGCAGGTTAAAAGTAACCTAGTGTTAGAAGTTCGGTTGGTTCGCAAACTTCAACATATTTTGCGAATCAACCGAACTGGGCTTATATATGCATATATGCAATTAGGCGAACGTTCGGTTACTACGAAATTTATTTCTTGGCGAATTAGGTAGAGTTCGGTTACAAAGTTTCAAAGGTAGAGTTCAGTTACAAAGAAAACTTAACATTTTTGCGAACGAACAGAGCTAGTGTACTTCTCATTATTTCCGTAAACTAAAGTTCTGTGATATTCTTATTTTGCGAAGGAACCAAACTTATGGACTTGTGTTGTTCTAATACAAGGAGTTCGGTTAAAAGTATTTTTTTGCGAATCAACCGAACTCTGAGTTAGGTTAAGAAAAAGTTAATTTTTGATAACCGAACTTTTTTCTGAAAAAAAACTCTCCCTTAAACCTCTCTGCAACTTTCATTTTCAACTCATTTAATGATTACTTCTCATTTATTCAACCAAAAACGAATGACAAGCAATATCTTTGTTAATGTTTTAAATTAAGCTATATATATATATATATATAGTGGTGGTGGTGGTTGGTGATGGTGGTAATCGGAGGTGGTGGTGGTAATCGGTGGTTGGTGGTGGTGATAATCGGAGGTGGTGATGGTGGTAATCGGCGATGGTGGGAGGTGGTGGTTATATATATAGGTGGTTATTGGATTGGTTTTAAATTAAATTAGGCTAAGAGTAAGTTAGTCATTTCAATGCTTTAGGACACCCCTTATAACTATAGAAAATGTGGCCTAATAAAAAAACCATGATCCCCTCAAAAAAAAAAAAAAACCATGATCCCTAAAAAAATTGTTCTCATTTAATGTTTACATGGACTTGCCGCTAGTCATACCTATTTAATAGGCCTTTAGATATTATGTCATTTCCATGACGATTGGTCAAAAACAAAATCAAAATCTTTGAAGCGATGTCATTCACAATTTTTTGTTGTTGTCGTGCTATTCTTCCCATGTTTAAAGTTGACGTGAAAAAAAAGAAGAATGTTTAAATGGGTTTAATTATTATTATTTTATTATTTTGCTGGCTTGGTTTGGGTTCTGCCCCTGAATAGATAGACCCACCTCACTAAACTTATCTTCCAATGCAGGGTCTAACCCATGACCCCAACCACATCCGCCAACACACTACTTAATACTGCTAAAATGTTGTTAATTCGTCTCTCATGTGTGATCAGTAGCAAAAGTGCCTTAAATAATTTTCTCCCTCTTTTCTGTTATTAAAACAACCAACCAAGTGGCTAAAAATGTTAGCGTCAACAACACAGCTCCCGTCGGCATTTCCCCTTCATTTTAGTGCTTTTTACGACACCTGACAAAACGGAAACCGCATTAAACCATCCCCTCTTTATATACACAATCCTAGTCAGCAGTCGCGTGCCGAACTTCACAACAAAAGGGCATTTTGGTAATTTACACAGCACCCCCGCAACTTCCCATTTTCCGCCTATAAATAGGTCTATTGATTTCATTCACAACTCACAAGAAACCGCTAGTCTTTTTTTTTTGTAAGAGAAGAAAGAGAAAAGAAGAGCAGAGCGAAAGCAAAAATTGGGGAGGAAGGAGGAGAAGGAGAGGAAGAAGAAGAGTAATAGAGATTTCAGGGTTCAGAAACCCTAATTTTTGATAAAAAATTTGTGGATTTCTCGCATCAAAATTTGTTGTTTTCAAATGAGTCGATTAGGGTTTATTAAATGTAAAGTGTACCACGGAGATGTATATTTGGGTGAATTGGAAAATTTACCCGCCAAAAATCAACAGCATTTTCAATTTCCGAATAATGAGATACGAATCAGTCACTTGTCTATGTCTAGTGAAAGATGTATCCCTCTATCGATTCTCCAAACTATTTCTCCGTTCTCAATTCGTTGCAAACTCGAAACTGCAACACAACCAACACCACTACCAAATCCGATCAACAATGAGCAACCTCCATTAACTCGTCTGCATTACTCTTGTTTCCATGAACTCAGGGTAATGTTCCATTCTTTAATATCTTTTTCAAAATGCCAAGAATCTTTGAGAAATGATTGTTAAATTGATTGAATTTTAATAATTTTGTGTGATTTTGGAATGTTGCAGACTGCAGTTGTGGTGATTGGAGATGAAGAGATACACTTGGTAGCAATGCCAAGTAAACAAGAGAAGTTTCCCTGTTTTTGGTGTTTTTCTGTTCCATTAGGTTTATATGGATATTGTGTAGGGATGTTGAATTTAAGATGTTTAGCAATTGTCTTTGATCTAGATGAGACACTTATCGTTGCTAATACAATGAAATCATTCGAGGATAAAATTGAAGCTCTCCAACGTAGAATATCATGTGAAACTGATTTGTTTAGAGTTCAAGGAATGACGGCTGAAATCAAAAGGTATATAGATGATAAGTTACTGTTGAAACAATATTTAGAAGGAGATACAGTTTTTGATAATGGTAAACTACTTAAAGCTCAACCTGAGGAAGTTCCCCCGTTATCGAATAGTCATGACAGAGTTGTTCGCCCTGTTATAAGATTGCCAGATAGAAATACTGTTCTTACTCGAATTAATCCAGAGGTTAAAAGAGCTAAAACCCTCTCTCAATTGTTTATTATTGCCATTGTTATGATTTTAAACATTGTTTGTTTTGTGTAACTTCGAGTTTGTATCTAATCTTTCATTGCAGTTGAGTAAGTCAATAACAGGCTTATGTATGCGTAAATTTGATTGCTAATTGGTTTTCCATGTAGAGGCCAATGAGGTCAACCATGAAAACTTGACCTATATGCTTGTTTTAGCTCATTTTCAAAATCAACCTCATAGGTGACCTTTTAAAATGCTTTTAAAACATTTTGTAATGCTCAAGGGATTAGATGTTACTCCTGTCTCCTGAGGGCATACGTAATGTCCTGTTATTAAGGTCTAAATTTGATATAACTTCTTAGTGAAACCTGGATTTCTCAGATTGTATGATCCGAATGATAGTTCCTTGATAGATGCCATTGGCAACAATGCTTGAATGTTGATGGAATAGCCCTTTACCAGAAGAAATTTAGGATCACCACTTTCTCGAGAGAGGTTACTTAGAAGTCATCATTTCGTATTGGCAACTTGTTTGTAGTCATGAAATACTATGTTATAGTGGTGTTATTGCTTTGTAAATTAGTTTAGAATGTGATCAGTCTGTTAGCTGAAATATCATAGTTGGATTACTAAGTTACAACAGGCAATCCATTCAGTTGCCCGCTCTAAATTACTTCAGATTTGTTTCATTTCTTGAGTCTTGGAGCATATGTGTGCTTCCTATGATTTTATTCATCTCATCTTTTTTTCTGCAGGTTCGTGACACAAGTGTGCTTGTGAGGTTGCGTCCTGCTTGGGAGGATTTAAGAAGTTATTTGACAGCAAAAGGGCGTAAACGTTTTGAGGTGTATGTTTGTACAATGGCTGAAAAAGATTATGCTCTAGAAATGTGGAGGCTTCTTGATCCAGAGGCACACCTGATAAACCATAAGCAAATTCTTGACCGCGTTGTGTGTGTGAAATCAGGTATGCGGATGATTTTTAATAAGAACAATGTGCTTGAACATCTATTAGAAGATTCAAACTTAAGATGTTAGTATTAGTTTTCTATGTATATTAGCCAAAATCCCGAAGTTCACTGCGAGTGCAAGTGCAGACCTTGCGAATAACTGTTAATTTATAATCAATCAAAAAGAGCAGATAGAACCTCATTGGATATTCATAATGCATCTTATATAGATATAGACGTCTTTGTTTTGTTTTTTGAAATACCCACTTCCCTTGCTTTAACTGGGGTCGAGTGGTCATTCTGTCCCTGTATTTCCCTTCTCTTCTCCAATGCATATTTCTCGGTTTATAGAAATAACAAATGGGATTCAGAAATGCGTTTTGTATTATGCAATTTTTCTTGTGTCCCCTCACCAAGTTCTTGTACTGATTTCCTTTTTTTTTTCCCTTTCTTAATAAATCCGTAGACTCCAAGAAGTCATTGCTAAATGTCTTTCGAAATCGAATCTGTCATCCAAAGATGGCAATGGTGATTGACGACCGGCTGAAGGTGTGGGAAGATAAGGATCAGCCTCGGGTTCATGTTGTACCTGCATTTACTCCATATTATGCTCCTCAGGCAGAGGTACTAAGTTATGGTTTTTCGTAAGCTTGTTCAGTGAGTGGAATTCTGTATCTTATTTGAATCTGAAGGGCTTCTTTTGTTCTTGATAGACAGCAAATGCAGTACCGGTTTTGTGCGTAGCAAGAAATGTTGCCTGCAATGTTAGAGCTGGGTTTTTCAAGTACGTTATTCTCAAAGCAGTTATTTTATATGGTTATTTATCGGATTATTGTTATCATCTTCAATTTACCTCTTAGTATCTGATGTATTAAACATGACATATTTGGCAGAGAATTTGACGAAAATCTATTGAGAAAAATTTCTGAAATTTGCTATGAAGATGAAGTTGCAAATTTGCCTTATCCACCTGATGTTAGTGATTTTATGATGTCAGAGGTAAGCAAGTTGGCTGCATTTTATACTGGAACCAGTAAAAGATTCGCAAATGTTAACATGTTAGTTCCCTATTTTGTCAGGATGCTGGTTTTATACCAAATGGCAACAGAGATGCCCCCATAATTGAGGGTATGCATGGTGCTGAAGTTGAACAGAGACTAAAGCAACCTGTGAGTCTGCATTGGTTTTTTTCATTAGTTTTGATTTGCACTTATTTGTCACTAAAGAAAATTTGATGCCCTTCGTTTGAGAAATTAGTTGTCTTTGCTTTTCAACTATCCACACCACTCCTTGTCTCCAATAATGAAAATTAGCTTGTTTATATTTTAGGATGACAAGAAAATGGTGGATTCAGCAGCACCTTTTGTTGGTAATAATCATGATTTGAGGCCTCACATTTCGCAGCAACCAGTAACTGTCTCGCACGACGTTACCTGGCCGTCGGCTCCGAGAACCTTTGTGCCACTACAGAGTATAATGATTAAATTTTTTTTTTTTGCTATTATGTTCTAGTGGTGTTTTCTTTTCATCATGTACTCACATCATGTTCTCCACACACATTTTAGAGCCTAGTTTGCTTGGAGTTTCTGTGAGACGAGAAGTCAATCCTTCAGAGTTATACCCTGAATCAGGGAGAAGAATCATCACCATGCCTCACGGACAGGATGTGCGGGAACCTGGGTTGGGTGACTCTTCAAATCTATCAAGACCATTTGTACAAGTAGCAGTACCATCAGTCCAGGGTCGCGGAGGTTGGTTGGTGGAAGAGGACCCCAACGTGGGACCTAGTAACCAAACGTTAAGGCAACTTCAGGATGCTGGTGCATCAAATCCTGACAAACAACGAGGTTATCATCGCAGTGTTGAGAATTCCTTACCCTCTGGCACTCTTCCTCCCCTACCTCAAGTAAAGAATGAACAGGTTCGTCTTTTGTGCCTTGCTGACTACCGGAATTCAACTGTTAGTTTTGGCGCTTCACTCAAAGCCAGAGTTAATTATACAAGTCATACGGAACAAACCAGTTAGTTAAATTCTTTCTAATATGCAGGAGTTTTTGGGACATAAACGGCAGAAACTTAATGATCAACTGTCAAGCCAGTCTTTGCCGTCAGGTATGTAAAAAGTTTCACCAATTGACAATCAAAATGGTCTCTCTATTATATTTAACAGGCAAATTGTATACACGCTCCATTTCGTGTCTCGCATTCATCAATATGCTTGCTTCTTGTTATACTCTTTTTCAGAACAAAATGGGATAAATTTGAATCAAGTGTCCATTACCACCAGAGAAAATGAAACTGGAAAAGTGTTTCCTCCCTCTATGTCTATAGGAGTGCTGCAAGAAATTGGTCGTAGGTGTGGCAGTAAGGTATGTCATACGGCTTAGACTTTGAACCCCACATATTTCTTAAATGTTTTTGTATCAAGGCATAAAGGACGGAAGGATATAGCAAATAATGTTGCGTTTTCCTGTGTAGGTTGAGTACAAATTTGATACAAGCACGAGTAAGGATCTGCAGCTTTTCGTTGAGGTAGGTTTACCATTTTCCTTGCTTTCAGTCTGATGTTAGAGCTTTTCTATTTTGTAAGTTTTTAATTATGGATGAACTGCTTATACTTTTTGCACTTGACTCATTATAATCTGTATTGTTTCATGAATCCGATTCAGGTTTTGTTCGGTGGTGAGAAGATAGGGGTTGGCAAGGGAAAAACAAGGAAAGATGCTCAGCAACAGGCAGCTGAGAACGCTCTTCGCAGCTTGGCAGGTATATGCGCTGATTATCTGCTGTGCCCTGTTGGTTAAGGATATGAGAAGACCTATTCAAGTGCTCTTTAAGTCATTATTTCCATTCTATAGCTAGTAATTAATAATTTGGTAACAATGCAGATAAATATGTTGCACACATTGCACCTGAGTCTGGAGCTGTGCACAAAGATTTGGATAAACTCTCCCTCGTAAAGGAAAATGGATTCATATGGGATATTATGGATCCAGCGAAGGATGAGTTGTCGAAGGAGGTGGCTTTGCCAAACTTGAGTACTTCGCGAACACCTTTTATGGTGTAGCAACAAATCAGAATTAGTTTAAACTAGAACAGAATAGTGGTAATTTCACCTAAAAGTGATTGAAGTTTTGATCATCATGTTCTTAAGCTTGTAATTTGGTCAAGTGTAAAGCTGTCATATCCTATTGGTCTGTAATAGTCAGGTGATTAATTGTCATAATTTCTTTCTTTTTTTTGCTTATATTTTTCTTTTTTCTGGTCTTCTTTCTCTCAACCTCATTTCACTCTTTATTACCAAGGAAAATCTGTTCAACGTATTTGACCAAACAAAACCTCAACTTTTGGTAGGAAATGGGCCTGGATGCTATTGGATTAAGCAGTCCGAGGTTAAGGCGTTCAAAATGGCAACCAGATAAAAGTCCTGTGTTTGGGGTATTATGTTATCTCACGGTCACAGGTAGCATTCAAGAGGGAACTGAATTTAGTTGTGAGATTAGATTTTTTGGAGCTGAAGTATGATGTCCATCTTTTGGAGCCGAAGTATGATGTCCGAATATTACATCTAAATTCAGAGGCAAGCGACTATCTCTTTCATTTTATGGGCTGCAGTTCATCATTCAGTTCCAACTTGAGTAATGCTGCAACATCCAGGTATCGCCATACCTTCATCTCTTTTTGTGTTGTGCAATTGTGATAATTAATGAGACTACTTGACATTTTCTCTACACTGCTCTTAAACAATATGAGTATGGAAAAATTCTCTCAAGTCTATTGGGTTTGGAGGATATTTATTACCTCTCAATTAAAGTATTTATGGGAAAGAAACAAGCAGTTACCGTCACTTGTTTCTTTTTGTTTGAGAAATGCACGTGTCCACGAGGGAAGACGCATGACAGATAATCTTCCTAGCTTAATTGGGGGTCATCGGAATTATTTGGGGCCATGCACTAGAGGTAGGGCTGTCAATGGATGCTAACGTAACGGAAATAGGCTCTGCCGTTGCCGTTGCGATTAAAAGTTAGCGGATATCCGTTATCCGTTCATTTCCGGCGGAAACAGGAAATTCAAAAACGTTACCGTTACGTTGGACTTACCGGATAACGGATATTTTTCCGCTGTCATCCGGTATGTCACAGGACAACCACAAAACAGGCTAAAAACACATAACAAGTACACATAACAGCTTTAAAATCCAACAAAACAGGTTCTAAATCCATGCCACACCAAAAAGAGACATACAGATGTTCATGCCACACAAGAAAACAAGTTCATAATCTTCATGTTTTTTTTGCAAAAAAAAACATCTCCATCTCCATTTGAGTCAACAACTGCAAATGCATTTCTCCTCCATCTCCAGATTCTCCTCTGCCAAGTCCCAAGTGCCAACTGCATCTGCAAATGCATTTACCTTACTCCTTAGTCCAGAACTTCTGCATTTTGAAAGAAAAATCAAAAGTGTTAGACATTTTAAGCTGGCAATGTCATTGTCAGTGCAATAAGCCAATAAAATGCAAAAAAAAGAAAGATTAAGATGTACCTGTAACACAACTACACTGTCACTGAGAGTGAGATCTGGCAGCCAATCACCCAAACAAAGCATCAACAAGATCTGGAGCTAATGAACTCCTGTGAGATGTGAGAACTCTGCCACCAATGCTAAACATAGATTCTGATGCTACACTTGTCACTGGAACTGCCAATACATCTCTTACAATCCTTGAGAGAATTGGGTACTTAGGAGCATGATTCTTCCACCAACTTAAGATATCAAACCTCATTTCTTCAGTGGCTGTGCCTTTAGGAAGAACTGGTTCTGCTAAGTATGTCTCCTATTCTGACTTCTCAACCTCAAACATATTGTTTTCCATAATGAAATCATCATAACCAAATTCATATGATGTTGTTGTACCTGCAGAGCTCTCAATTGCAGTTGAATGCATTTCAGTATCAAAGTAATCTGGAGCTGTAGTGTTAGTTTCATAAGCACAAAAAAGAGCATTGAGTTCAAGCTCAAATTTGTTATAGTGACTTTTATAGTGTTCCACACCATATACTCTCTTCATAACAAACTCCACCCATTTAGCTTTGTACCTAGGATCCAAAACAACTCCAATTCCCATCAAAGTGTTACTTTCTTTCCAGTAGCTATCAAATTTCATCCTCATATTCTTGGCCATATCTCTGATATACTCATGCTCACTTGATTACCATAGCTTAATGCATCTATTAACTTCTTGAACCCCATTATAATACAAATTTGCTATGGGATACTTAATCCCAGCAAATTTGGTTGAAAGGACATCAAACAATTCCAAACATTCACATATGTGTACTCCTTGTTGCCACTCCTTAGAGGTTGGTAGCATCTTGAAGTCATCATCCAAATCAGCTAGCCTAGCAAAAGCTTGTCTCAAAAAATTGCATCCTTTAGCATCTTAAAGGTGGAGTTCCACCTGGTATCCACATCTAAACCGACAGACCTTGAAGCAGGAAGCTTAACTTGGGAAATTGCACATTCAAATCTCTCTTTTCTAGCCTGACTTGACTTGACATATTTTACACACTCTCTAACTGCATCTATAAATGGAGCAGCTACTCTCATTCCCCACCCAACAATTAAGTGCAATATATGATTACAACACCTCATTTGGAACATATACCCATTAAGAACTAAACAGTCTTTGCTATCAAGCCATTTCTTCAGCTGTTCCATCATAACATTTTTGGATCTAGCATTGTCAGCAGCTACAACAAAAAGCTTATTGTCTATGTTCCATTCTAGACACACTGATTTCACTACAGATGCTAGAACCTCTCCAGAGTGTGGTGATGGCACTAAAGTATATGCTAGTGTTTTCTTAACCAGATTCCACTCCTCATCTATGTAATGCAGTGTCACACAACAATAACCATCCTTTGTATGCTTACATGACCACATATCTGTTGTTAAACTATATTTAAATGTAATATTCTCAAATTGTTCTTATAATTGCAGATTGAACTCAGTTGTTAGTCTCATGACGTCTTCCCTAACTGTATTCCTAGTGTAAAACTTAGCAGTAGGATTCAAAGACTTAACAAACTCTCTAAAATAAGGATGCTCAACTATAGTGATTGGATAACCATGTTTAGCAATCATTTTGGCAACTAGTGTCCTAGTAACAACAGGATCAAACTTCCAATTTGCTAACTTGGTTTGAGCATTACCTGTTTTGATAGAAGTATCTTGCTTTGTCCTTTTTTATTGTCAGGCTTTTCTTTGCAGATTTTGGCATGGTAATGCAAGCGGCTGGTTCCTTGGTTACCGGGAGCAGGTATTCTCTTGTGACAGTGTTTGCATTCAGCTATCAGTACCCCAACCTCCTTCCCACCTTTTACTTTCTTCTTTCCAACCTTCCTTTCAAAATCAACCCATACATCAGACCTTACTGAGCGCATTTTTTTCTTCTCTTCAACTATAACTGGGTCTTCATCTACTTCTACATCTTCTTCTTCTTCTTCTCTAGGACGAATTGCAGGTGTAATAGAAGCAGGTATTGAATTCACTCCAGAAGCTTGAACTTGGTTGGATGCAGCAGCAGGTAAATGTGATGCAACTGAAAAAGAGAGATTTTGTGAAGACCCAACATGGTTTGATGCTCCTCTTTCGCTTTGGGACATGATTAATTTCACAAATCTGAAATTGTGAACCCTAATTTCAGAAACCCTAAATTGAAAATTGAGTTTTGAAGATTGAAATTAAACTCAAAGGAAATTGAAGAAGAGAACCCTAGTTTCTAATCAGTAATCACACAGAGAAGATGATGATTTCTAAGGCAGAGAAGACGATGCTTGATTCAGCATCCCTAGTTTTCTCTCTTTTTCTCTCTGAGTTCTCTGTTGTGTCGATAAAACTGAAGTGAAGAATGAGATAAACCAAACATAATAACCCTAGGTATAAGAATTTACACGTGCAGTACGCATGTTTCCGGATGACGGAACTAAACCTAACGCAAATACACGGTTCCACTACCTACGTTAGTAATGGATTATCCGTCAGCTTATCAGTATCGGATATCCGTTTACCACTATGTCGGATGGTAGCAGTAACGGCAAACGGATTATCGGTATCGGATGTCGGCTAATCGGTATCCATTGACAGGCCTAACTAGAGGACAAAAAAGGTGACCAGAACCTAATTTGGGTCACCCCTTATAAAAATATTTTTAAATGGCTAAAATGCCCTTAAATGATTAGTGTTAAAATTTAATTAATTAGTGATAATCTTAATTAATTAGTGATAATCTTACTTAATTAGAGTTTAATTTTTTTTCCAGATTTTTTGTCTGCAATTTTTAGTCTAACTTTTTTTTTTGTCCAGATAGTATGAAAAATCGTCAAGGTATTAAGAATTTTCATTGACGACCCTCAACAGTCGTTAATGTATAGACTGTTTAAGTGACGACTCTAAACTGTCGAAGATTCATTAATGGCAGAAATGTACGGCAGTTTTGGGTCGTCATAAAAATGATCAATTCCCTGACGATCCTTTGGAAGGGTCGTTACTGTTTTGGTTACGCATTTGACGACTTAAACAGTCGTTAATGTTTTAGAAATGTCGTTATAGACTGTCGTTAATCTCTAAAAAGAGTCGTTAGTGTATGACAGTTTAGAATCGTTATTGTTTTGATCATTATGTATATGACCACCCTAAACTGTCGTTAATGTCGGTGAAGGATCGTTACTTGAAAAAAAAATTAATCAAGGGTAAAACAGTATATTCATCTTCCTATTTTTATACCCCTGAAAAATTTGAGGGACAAACAAAATTCCATGGCCCCCAATTAGAAGTTATGGCCCGATAATCTTCCCTTCCCTTTTGTAAATATTTTTCAATCAACATAACTTTTCTTTCTCAAAACAAAACTAGTGACAAAACTCCTAGGTGAACAAACTAGTGATAAGAAAAAACCGGTCATATTATTTTTAACAAATAAAAACCATTTCAAACGAAACTGGGACAAAAAACCCAATTCAAATAACAAATTTAAAATTTAGTTTTTATTTGATTTCTAAATTCCAAAACTGACCTTCCCTATATAAAAACATTTTTCAAAGGAAAGTTTGGCCAAAAGAAAACAGTAAAAACAATATTTGTTCTCTCTGAATCCAAACAAATCAGATACTAGTCTAATTACGATTCTTCTTTCCTAGTTTTCTTCGTTTTTTTCAGTTCCATATCTCAAAGATTCGTCATCGTCTTCTCCCAATTTCAATTCAAAGATTCAGAGAGCAATTTTAGGTTTGATTGAAGAACCGGAAGAGAAGCTACAAGTTTTGAGATCTGTTTATCCGAGATACGTAGAAGAATCAAATTCAGTTGTTTATTCGAGATCTGGTTGCAATTCAATTTAGCTGAAATCATATTTCCGCTTTTCAAGTTGAAATTGAATCTCGAATTGAAGAATCCAGCTGAACAATCAATCAACTTTGTGTTGATCATCTTCGTTTTCGTATTAATCTTCGTCTTCAATGAATAAATCAACTTTTCAGGTATTCAATTCTCTTTTTTGTGTTGATTTTTTATTTTGTTTGTGTGAATTTGCTAGTCACTCTTGTCGAATAAACTGAATTGATGTTAGCATATGATTTTTTATGTTTGTGTTGATGTTCTTATGAAGGATTCCATCTCTTTGGAACTGTTTTTCAAAAAAAAAAATTGTTGTTGATATTCACATATGGTGAAACTGTTTTTGGTTTCATCATTTTGTTCTGTAGATTATGGATTCTGTTCTCGCACTTGTATGTCACAAAGAAGATTGTTTAACTCTTCGTATTGGCCTCCAAGAGTCTTTTGCTAATTTGAAGACTAGTATATGCTCAAGTTGGTGTGAATTCTCTCCTCCTTCTATGGAAATTTTTCACATGGTTGATGATCAGCAAAAGGTCATTCATTCTGATTTTGATCTTCAATGTTTTGCTCTATTTAGTATGTATAATAAAGAAGGGATTATGGAGTTACTCGTAAGTCACAAAGCTGAGAGTTCTGGTTCAATAAGTTCAGGAATTATAGCTTTTGATGACCAGCCACAAAGTTCTGGAATTATACCTTTTGAGAAGCCACGGATTGATTATGATGTTCCAGATAAAATTAAGGAACCGTTGAAGTCTGCTCACTGGTTACATCTTTTTCAAGGAGTTGAACAGTTGTTTCCGGGAGGTGTTGAACAAGTTCGTTGTGATTTACAGAAGTATCACGCAGCAGCTGGTTATGAATACATGGTATATAGGAATGAGAAGTTGAGGATTGGTGCACGTTGTGCTAATAAGAACAAAGAGGAGAAATGTGACTGGCATTTATATGCTGTGTCTGTTGATGGTGTTGTAGGAAGTCATTTTATTATCAAGGAACTAAATAATCAGCATACTTGTGTTGGTGGATTTGTTAACATGCCAAGGATATCGAAGAAACTAGTTAGTAGCTTGATTATTGATGAAATTAAACAGGATCCTAATAAGAAAACTAAGCATATTATGGAATCTTTTACGAGAGACTTCGGCTTTGACATTAGTCATTATTATGTATACGCAGGTAAGAAGCATGCACTGAATACTTCATGGGGGGAGAACGAGAAATCTTTTATGTTCTTGAACTGGTATAAAAACAAGTTGATTGAAACCAATCCTGGTTCTCACGTGGTTTTGGAAGTTGAAGAAGGGACCCATAAATTTCATAGGATGTTTATCTGTTTTGAAGCTTGTAGTCGTGGATTCAATTTCTGTCGTCCTGTATTATTCGTTGATGCGGCTCACTTGAAAAGCAAGTACCTTGGTCATATGATGGCAGCAACAGGTCTAACCGGAAATAATGATAAGGTTTTTATCATTTTTTTATGTTGGTTTCATCATTTTTTTTATGTTGGTTTCATCATTTTTTATGTTTGGTTTTCATCGCATCTTATGCTTGTGTTATGATTTCTGTTCATGTTACAGAAATCTTCCCTCTTGCTTATGGTGTGGTTTCATCGGAGAATGAAGCGAACTGGAAATGGTTTTTGGATAATTTGAAGAAAGTCCTTTCTCCTTTGCGACCAAAGCTTACTTTTGTGAGTGATCGAGGTATTGGATTGGTAACACAAATTCCTATTGTTTTTCCTGAGGCTTTTCATGGTTGGTGCTACTAGCATATGGAATGCAATATCAATACATGTTTACCAAAGAGTTGCAAAGTTTATAACAAATATGTATTGGGACTGTTTAAGAAATGTGCGTATGCTTCTACTCATAAAGAATTTTCAGAGAATTGGGATAAGTTGAGGAAGGTTCAAAATCAGAAGTTACAAGACTATCTAAGTAGAGCTCCTCTTGATAAATGGGAAAGTTTTTTCTTCAAGGGTCGACGATATGGTAGGTTGTGTTCAAATATTGCTGAGAGTTTCAATGGTTCGGTTGTTGAAGAGAGAGAGAATCCTATATCCATCATGGTTGATGAGATCAGGGTGAAGCTAATGGACCAAATGTGTAAACGTCGCGAGGACTCTGCTAACTTAATGAAATGGCGTCAAACTCTATGTCCAGAATATGAAGCTCTACTCCACGACAACAAGATGCATGGATGTAACTACCAAGTCACCAAGTCGTCGGAATATGTGTTTGAAGTTCATGCTTCATTAACACAGACTGTCAATTTGAAAAGAAGAACATGTTCTTGCAACTGTTGGTGTATTGACGGTTTCCCGTGTGCCCATGCTGTCCGTTGCATCATGGTGAATGGAGAAGATCCTTACAATTATGTTGAGCACTACTTTACAGTAAAGTTCTACCGAGAATCGTATAAACATGCAATCAATCCTGTTCCCACAGTCGAAAAGCCCGTGACAGTGTCGCCGAAATCGATGGTTTTTGGTCCGAATAATGGACCACAACCAGGACGTCCATCGAAGAAGAAGAGGATTCCTAATACAGATTCAGTTGCCAATAAGAAGATGAGAACCTGTGGTTCCTGCAAGGTTTTGACCACCCATAATAAACGGACATGCCCTTCTCGTCAGATTTCATGAGAACTTGTAGTCATTTCGACTAGACTACAATATGTGGTTCCTGCAAGTCATCGAATTTTACTCTTAGTTTCGTTTGCTAGACTACAATATGTGTTTCATTTACTATTTCATATTTTTTGTTTTAGAAGTTAATATGCTGCAGGTGTTTTCATTTTATATTTTGTCTAAGAATAATAAGTTTGATTAAGTTTAAGTTTTTCAGAATTTTTACAGGCCTTTATAGTTTGGTGTAACCGAATCAGGTTTTATCATTTTTTGGATGAAACCAGAAAGGGTTTTATCATTTTTTTGATGAAATCAGAAAGGGTTTCATCTTATTTTGGTGGAACCCTTGTTTTACTGTCACTTTTTCTTCTATATTTTTTGACAACACAGTAGATGATGTTTTGTCTACTGTTTATTGGTGCCGCAAATATATGACACATCATTTATGGATAGTTTTTTATAAAAATGAGACATCATATTTCTGTAGACAATCTTTTAAGGAAATACAACTGAAATAGCACGAAATCGTTTTTTATATAAATTGTAACCATTTCACAAGTACTTTAAACTTCAACTAAAACTTGAATCTGCAAGGAGAACTGTATGTCAAGGAGTATCATCATTACAATAACCATTTCAAAAGTAATTTAAATTTCAACTAAAACTGAATGTTCAATAGGACGGGCACGACATGCGAGTACTATTCTATATTGTCAAGGAGTATCTTCAACGCCAACTTTGGTCTCATATTATGCACCTTTTCTCGTATATCATCTGTAGACATGTTTCCTTTCAAGAGGCTCTTCATGTAATAGAAAACATGCAGGCCACAATCGTTCCTGAAAAACCAAAACAATGTCTCAATTGTTACAAAGTGACTAGGTGAGAGTGTTCTGATATTAGTATCTATATGTAAAGCATTCGGTTACAAGTGATGTAATGATTTCAAGCATATGCATATGTGAACTATAAACTTCCAAACATAACTTACCCTATTTGTTCACAACATGTAGGGTTGTGCAAAGAGTATGTTGTTGGCTGACTTGCCTGCTGATCACAGGGGAGCTTTGCGTCGTGCTGTGCAAATGCTGATACTATACGTTGTTTCATGCTTTCAGCACTTTTTCTGCATTCCTCTCCCGTGGAAGCCAAGGAGTTGTAGTGATAAAATTCCCCGGTTTCAAAATCAAAAGTAAGCAATGTCCAATGGTTTACATCTCCAAGTGATGTCAGCAACGGAACGAACAAAAACCGCACGCTATAATCCATTTTGTCGATGAAGCCTTCTATTACAGCACCACATTTCTTTCCTAATGAGTGACATGTCTGAAACAAAATACCAGATAAAAGCTCCTTAATTAGTTACAGACATGCAAGTTTGATGAAACCAAACTTTGTTCCATCAAAATTAACCATATAAACAACATCATTTTTTTTTCCACAACTATTTTTTATGCCAAAAAATTTACATTAAAGAATTTCGGAGTAAACTTACATAGGCAAATGTGCTTATAAACACAGCTCTCTGGTACTTTGTAGAACCATCTTGTTTCAACTCATTTTTTTTGATGTTGTTTTGCAGCTTCAAAATGTAGAACTCTATAATGTCTCCTGCGACGTCACCCTCTCTCATCAAATTATCCATCATCTTCCCCGATATATGTAATTGAAGATTTAAATTCTCCCACGCCGTTGACCTGTTAATTTTATTTTTTAAAAAGCTAGTCAATGATGGATAAAAAAAGGAGAAACAATGCATAACTTGGAACAAAATTTTGATGAAACCAGTCTTGGTTACATCAGTTATTTCCCAATTACCTTTCATTGTTCTTTCTGAAAAAAGTGGTCACGAGGGGTTTCTCATTTATGTTGAGTACTTTCAAGATCTTCAAGTTATCAACTGGTTTCAACTTCACCCCCTGTACTTCCTGCACCTTCTTGTTCTCCTTGCACTTACGAGCTGTAACCTTTCTTCTTTTTTTCACACTGGTGTTGTAATCCTGCATTCTGATAGGTGGAACCAAATTCCTTCTGTCTTCTGGTGTAAAAGGAAAGAAGTACCTAAACTAGCCTGCAAGTGCACAGGGAAGTTGAAGCAAGAAAAAGTAAATAAGGGTTTTGTCCACAGGGACTTGGAGGATTTGCTAAAGTTTTCTAAATTTCTAAGGTTACCTGAGTTCAAAGGAAGGTACTAAGGCTTTTGATTCCACTACTTGACCCTAGGCTAAGGAAATTATGATGCAATGTATGTCTTGTTCTTTCCTGAAAGATTACAATGAGGATTCTACTAACTATCCTAGCCAAATTACCCCTAGCATCAGTTGTCTTTAATCAGCACAACTAATCACAGGCATTTAGCTTCTCTAGCTAGTTTGGGTTAAGGCAGTCTCTCTAGTGGATTGAATTCTTGGCCAAAGACCTAGCTCCACTCCTAGTATCAGCTGTCTTCTAACAGCACATGTGATCACAAGCAGGTAGCCCAAATGACTAAGCATTCATCCTAAGGAAAATCAGCTCAATAAAAGAACATACAAATACATTAACATTCCTAGCATATGATCAAGAGCTTCCTCTAAGCCCTAGCAAGTGAATTAGAACATGGACATGCTTGTAATCATGATACTAACAGGTATAAACATGCTCCACATTACACAACATACAATTCACATTCAACTTTTATGCATAAGAAAGATTCAACATGAATTGAAAATGAACTGCAAATATTGCTCACTGGCTAGCCCCGAGATGCTTTATACGCTCATCCTACATCTCTATTTATACCCAAAACATTCAATTAGGGTTTATAATGTTTTCCCCCAAATTTGATAAAATTAGGGTTCTTGGGAAATTGGGGAAAACTCACCGTACCCTTTGAATTCGTTGTCTCCTCTGCAATTGAGCGCTGACCCATGCTTCCACTTGCTCCTACTGCTCCTCCTCTAGCTCTTGTTGCACTGTTGGCCTAGCCCTAGACCTCTGTGAACCCTAGCTTCTCTCACTGTCGAGTTTGCAGCATCAGGACTCGATGCTACAGACGAGAAAGGGAGATACAAGGGTGGTGATTGACTCCTGAGTTTGTCGGGGGAAGGTGGTAGTGGTGGTGTTCGAGGTGGAGATGGAAGAGATGGTGGTGATGGAGTTGCAGAGCCTCTGCAAATTTTTGGGAAAAGGGGAAGAACTCGATGGAAAGGGATTAGGGTCTGTTTGTTTGGGGTGTAGGTGTTCGGTTGCTAGGGTGGTTTCTCAGGCTAAGAACCAAGGTCTAAATCTAGCTAGCTGTCCGGACTTTACGAGAATTGTGAATGAGTTGGAGGTATTTCACAATTACTCGCGTTGTACATCAATGGCATACACCCTTCCTTGCTTATTACAATAAAACAAAAGATGACTCTTTACATGACTCTTATTTACATTGACTACTCTCTTTTATTTTTGGAACAATAGAGGATGGAATTGATAAATACTTGATTTTTTTTTTTTTTTGTA